>NW_012108886.1:897449-942672 GCF_000951045.1 Mandrillus leucophaeus
TGTTCTGTTCCATTGGTCTATATCTCTGTTTTGGTACCAGTACCATGCTGTTTTGGTTACTGTAGTCTTGTAGTATAGTTTGAAGTCAGGTAGCGTGATGCCTCCAGCTTTGTTCTTTTGTCTTAGGATTGTCTTGGCAATGTGGGCTCTTTTTTTTTCACAGAATTGGAAAAAACTGCTTTAAAGTTCATATGGAACCACAGCATTATCTTTACAGGTAAGAAAACTGAAGATCAGAGAGGGTAAGTGACTTTTGCGGGCTCACATAGTAAGACAATAGCAGAGCCAGAAATTAAAGTTGGAGCCCCTATTTTTGCCCAGTGTCTTTCTTCCTGGACCCTGGGAATCTATGAAAATATGACAGAGTGGGAAATTATTAGCCCTCTTAAGAGCAAATAGTCTTTGAACTGAGGAACCTGTATTCAGGTAGCACATGTATTATGAGATGTTTTATTTTCCTTAAAATAATCTATGTAATTAATTTAGATCACCTTATTAACTAAAGCAACATCTTACTGACTTCAACATTCACAGCCACAGTGCTGATTAGTGCCTTTCATACCCTATCTAGGAGAGGATGTCGTGTGTATTACCATGCCCTCTGTGTAATAAATTTGACATTTCAGATGGCAACAAATGGCTAGAAAATTGGCCCCTTGAGACTAATAGCCCAGCAGCATTTACATGTAATTATTCTGCCCAAGAATTTAATTTTGTCAGGCACAAAAGTTATGCTGAGTAAAAAGCCCCTGAACAGTGAACCCTGGACTCGAAAGGTAGACATTAGCATGAGCACTGGATTCTGAACATTCATTCCCATGCTTGAAGAGAATTCCCCATGGCCAAGTGTATTTCTGCAACAAATTTAGATGTTTTGCTCTGTGTGATACTAATTACCCTCTAACAGTTATAAGTGGGCTCTTTTTTTGGTCCCCACACTGTCATTTTTGCCATTTTTCTATAGCTCTGATTGCCTGCCTCCTGAGTCATGAGTCATGAATTAATGATTTTCTCTGGATATTTGCACTGCAACCACTCTTTCCAGTTAGAAGACTCAGGAGCCTGCTGGTTTAGGAGTGCAAAGTGGTTACCATTAGCCCCCTCCCTTTTTTTGACTAGCTAAGAGAATAAAACTCAAAGATACACAGATATTTAGCTAATGACATATAGCTACACAATGAGAGAGAAGGTTCCCTGAGTGTCTAACTATATCATTCCTATCACTGAGTGCCCATTCATCCACTCATTTCATATTAAGTGCCTATAATATGCCAAGCATTAGATTATGTATGTAAATACAAAGTTTAACTAAAGAGATAAAGAATCTACTTTCAGGAAGCTTATATTCTGGTGGGAAACACAGAAAGTAAGTAAGCAAATTAATATTATAAAAGAATTAATATTATGAAAATGACCATATTACCCAAGCAATCTATAGATTCAGTACAATCCCTACTAAAATACCAATGACGTTCTTCACAGAAATAGATTTTTAAGATCTTAAAACTTGTATGGAACCACAAAAGGCAGTGAAAGGCCAAAGCAATCCTGAGCAAAAAGAAGAAAGCTGGAGGCATCACACTACCAGCCTTCAAAGTGTACTGCAAATTTGTGGTAAGCAAAACAGCATGACACTGGTATAAAAACAGACACATAAACTAATGGAACAAAATAGAGAACCCAGAAATGAATCCAAATATCCACAGCCAACTGATTTTTGGTGAAGGTGCCAAGAACACTCACTGGGTAAAGGACAGTCTTCAATAAATGGTGCTGAGAAAACTGGATATTGATATGCAGAAGAATAAAACTATACCCCCATCTCTCACCCTATTCAAAAATCAACTCAGAATGAATCAAAGACCTATATACAAGAACTGAAACTATGAAACTACTAGAAGAAAACAAGAAAAATGCTTCAGGATATGGATCTGGACAGATTTTATGAATAAGACCTCAAAAGCACAGAGAACAAAAACAAGAATAAACAAATGGAATTTTATCAATTAAAAAGCTCTGTGCAGCAAAGAAAACAATCAACAGAGTGAAAAGACAATATCAAAAATGGAAGAAAATATTTGCAAACTACCCAACAGGGGATTAATATCCAGGTTATATAAGGTGCTGGAGCAATTCAACAGCAAAAAAAAAAAAAAAAAAAAATCCAATTAAAAGATGGGCAAATGATCTGAACAGGTGTTTCTCAACACACACACACACACCCCCACACACAAACACACACACATCAACATCACTAATCATCAGGGAAATGTAAATCAAAACCACAGTGGAGTATCATCTCACTCCAGATAGAATGGCTATTATCAAAAATAGCAATATTAGCAAATGCTAGTGGGAATATAGAGAAGGGGAACTCTTCTACACTCATATATGGAAGCTAAAAACTGTGATTATACGGTGGCAAACAGTAGAATAGAGGATACTAGAAGCTGAGAAGGGTGAGGGAAGGGGACATAGGGAGAGAGTTGTTAAATGATACAAAATTATAGCTAGAAAGGAAAAGTAAATCCTAGCATTCTGTCAATGTGGGATGACTGTAGTTAACAATAATATATCATAGAGTTTCAAATAGCTAAAAGGAGGATATTGAATGCTCCCAACACAAAGAAATGATAAAAGTTTGAGATAATGGATATGCTAATTAACCTGCTCTGATCACTATATATAATATGTATGGAAACATCACTATGTACCCCATAAATATGCACAATTGTTATATGTTCATTAAAAAATAAAAAATATATATGTTCATTAAAAAAATAAAATAACAAAATATGTCTCAGTTTGAAATAAGAGCTATAAAGACAATTATGTGAAAAAAAGTAACTGGGGATGGGGAGAAGTGATAATTCAGACAAGGTAGTCAAGAAAGTACTCTAGGAAGACTGATGTTAAAGCTGAGAACTGAAATATCAGAAAGAGCTAGCCATAGGAGGAGCCAGGAAAACAGTATTGGGGGTAGTAGAAACCTTATGAATAAATGTCCTCATTTGCAAAAGATCCTGGTATGTCCCAAGAACCTATGTAAGTTTAATGTAGCTGGTGGATGGTTTTCAGATATAGTTTGGATATAGAATTGGAAGTTTGCCAATCGATCAGACATAGACCAACAGGGAAAGGAAGAGATTAATGAATTATCATCTTGATGAGAAATATCATCTTGATGAGCCACATACCTGGAGCTTCCATCGATTAAAATGGAAATACAGCAAGAGGAACAGATTGCTGTGCCATTTGAAAATCAGAGCCCAGGCATGGTGGCTTATGCCTGTAGTAATATCAGCACTTTGGGAGGCTGAGGCAGGTGGATCACCTGAGGTCAGGAGTTCGAGATCAGCCTGGTCAACATAGTGAAACCTCGTCTTTACTAAAAATACAAAATTAGCTAGGCATGGTGGTGCATGCCTGTAATAATCCCAGCTACTTGGGAGGCTGAGGCAAGAGAATCGCTTGAAATTGGGAGGTGGAGGTTGCCGTGAGCTGAGATCCCACCATTGCACTCCAGCCTGGGCAACAAGAGCAAAACTCTGTCTCTAAATAAATAAATAAATATTTAAAAATAAATAAAAAGAAAATCAGAGACCACATTTTTTGATATAGTCCTGAGACTGTTAATTTTAGATGGTTGTTGGTTATATAGGCCTGGAGCCAAAAAGAGAGATCTCTGTCTTCATTGAGTTTTCAGTACTGCATGAGGTTGAATGATCTTTTTATAACAGTCAAAATCCATCAATGTTAGTTAGGGCCTTAAGTGGTGATAATTCACCTGGCTTAACCTAGGATATATGAATGAGGGCTTCTGTGGCTGCTTTTTCTTCTCCATTACGTGAAAGATATTGAACAAAGAGAGAAACTGATTATAATTCTCACTTGAGCTTCTTTAATATCTGTTTTAATGAAATCTTTTCTTATTGTTAAGAGGTAGTGGAGTATGGGCTCTGGAGTTAGGCTGCCTAGATTTGAATCTTAACTGTGTGACCTGAGGTGACCACTCTAAATCCGTCATCCCATCTGTAATTGGAGAAAAAAATACCTATGTCATATGGTTGTTGGGAAGGTTAAATGTAGATAAAGTGTGTCAAAGGTCATGGTAACTTACACATAGTAAGAGCTAAATAAATATTCATCATCATTGTCAGTCACTAACTCTGGCTACTGATCTCAAATCATAGAGTACTGTGTTTGAAAGGGCTCTCAGTTGCAAGTGACAGAAAACAAACTGAAACTCACTTAAACTTCACTTAAGGAAATATACTGGATCATGCAACTGAAAAAGCTAGGGGCATAGAGATCAGATTGCCCAGAAGCTCAAAAAACACCATCTGCTGCCTCGTGTGTTGCTCCCTTCTTAGGCTTATCCCCTTGTATTGAGTAACAAAATGGCCAGCAGCCCCTCCAAAATGACTATTGGTTCTGAAAGCCCCAGGGGAAGGAGAACATCTTTTTCTCAATAATTCTAATTAAAGTGCTGAGGCTGAGTCCCACGTGTTAGCACATGTTCATTCTAATGAGATGGCCAGGTGGGAAGGGCTCCATGGCAAAACTCAGGTCATACACAGACTTGAGGGATGGTGAATGAGGGGGTTTTATCGAGTGGTGGAGGTGACTCTCACTGGGATGGATGGGGAGCTGGATGGGAGATGGAATGGGAAGATGATCTTTTCCTGGAGTTTGGCTGTCCAGTGGCTGATCTCTCCAACTGTCCCCAGTCGAACTCCCCTCGACGTTCAGATGCTCCTTCTCTTCTCTCCTCCTCTGCCGCTCTTCTGCTCTTCTGTTTATCAGCTCATGGAGCCTGGGGTTTGGAGTTTACATGGGTACGGGACAGGGGTACATGGTGGGCCAAAATGCAACTTTTGGGTGCAAAAATCGGAATGCCTGTTCCCATTTAGGACCGCAGGTTTCCAGCCTTGAGGGTGGGACCTTTGCCAGGGCACCGCCGCCTTCTACCCAGTATTTCCCTGTCTCCTGTCTGTATCAACATGTTACTCTACTGCTTAAGTCTATTCCTGCTCCATATTCTGAAGGCTCCAATAGCTCCTAGCATTTCTCCTTCACAGTGATTATCATCATTATAATTTAAAAATCACTCCTTCACAAGCCTATAAACTTCCTGAGGGTAAGGACTGGATTGTCTTAACATATCCCTGTATCTGCAATGCCTAGAACAGGGCCTGCCGTGCTCCATTTGCTGGATTAATATTTGTGAAATAAATACATAAATTTTTGACACTGTTCTGCCCCCCTCTGGATAGAGCAGATTGCTGTTTCAGGGCAGCCTCATCTGCAAATTCCTAAAAATAAAAACGAAATGCAAACAGAATGTTCCTTGTCAGAAGGAAGCTGCTGAGAAAGAGCAGTTTAAAAAGCTGCTCCTGAGCAAAAGAATATGGAAACCTAATACTCCTTAAATAGCTTCTTAAATACAGTCATCAATCAAAAGTCATGTCTTCATGGATCTTCATTACATGGGAAACCATAGGAAAATGCACAGCCCCTCATTGCAAAACACACAGAGCAGTCCCTTGTAAAGAATTCCCAGAAATTGATGATTTAAACAGACACAACTGAGCTCAAGAAGTTACAATCCTGTTGTCAATGAGAGGCAATCATCGAAACCACCCAACTAAATACCATTTTCGATAACATCTTGGCAATCTAAAAATATTAGCGGAAAGCCATGGTGGAAAAGCTGCTAAGCCAGCAATTTGCAGCACAAGGAGAAGCAACAATCTACCTCCTGGGCAGCCAGTCAGTGACGTGTGTAGAAAAGCCATTAGTCACTGAGGCTACGCAATGTCCTGTAGGGAACTCTAAAAGAAAAGAAGACCCAGGTCATGACCACAAAATCCCCAAACTGAGATCAAAAATTAAATATTAATTTAGATCAAGCCACCTCACTGTTTTAAATGCTGAATTTAAATGAGTTTGCTGTTTGTTTTTTTGAGGTTGTCTAACCAGACGGGATTCTGTCAAAGCAGATGTGTCTAAGATGCTAGAAATGAATGTATACCAAAGGACACAACTGATTAATGCTGGACAGAGAATTCTGCAAGGCAATCTGCCTAGCCAGAGTAGCAAGGGAAGGCACTGAGTCAGCTACTGAGACTGAATTTTGAAAAAGAGACTTGTCAAAAACATAGAAAACTTGCAAAGGTGGCAACAACATTTATGGTAATTACATAGCATCCACAGAGCACTTTCACATCTGCTATCTCATTTAATTCTCAAGGTGCCTCAGATATGAGAGGAAGCATGGACATGCATTGAGTCACTTGACTTGGCCAAGATGTATTGGCAAGTTGAAGTATATTTTGAGCTGGGAATGACCATTCTCCTCCATTCATATGGACATCTTAAAATCCTTTCTTAATACACCTTTACTGTAGAGCCTTCACTGCATCCCCACTTCTCAAAATTTCTGTGTCTTGACTTCAAAGTAATTCATTATTGCCCACACACCATCTGGCTGAGCTTCTTTCCCACTGTTTCTTGGTACTTCCCCACCACTTTTCTAGGCACCATACCAAAGTGCCACAGGCACGCCACAGTCATTCACACATGCATCGTCACCACTCCAACTCCCTAGCCTACCACTCTCTCACCTCTGTTCACCCAAGACTTCGCTCAAATACCATTTCTTCTGACTGCTTCATCCTTACCAGTCATCTTTGTTTTCTGAACAAGTAGAACACTAACCTTTTAAGCATATAACCAGAACACATGCCTAGATATTGTTTTAAATGGCTTGATATATTCCTGTGTGTTTGCTTTTGCTTTTTAAACTAGACAACTTCAGGGCAGAGATCGCACCCTACCTCTCCTCATGATCCCCCAGGGTGCTTCATTCTGTGTCAAGCTCACAATAGTGCTGAACACGCTTGTTCTTTGATTAACCCCCCTTCTTTGTATCATGGGTGTGTGTTGAGAGAAGACCTTAGGGGGACAGATTAAAATCTGCAGGGTTTGATACAATAGAATTTCAGGACTAAGTTCCAATCATTCCCTTGACAGCTGCCTGCATAATATCCCCTTCATTATTTTTTAAAGTCAGTTTATACTTTAATGCAGCAATAGAATATTGGACAGCTCCCAAAAGTAAAATTGTCATCAAAGAGAAACTCCCCATTTTAAGACTAAAAAATGTCCAAATTATGTGAGGTAGGTAAGGGGCCGGGAAAATAATGAGTGATGGTTGCTCTCAAAACAGCTCTCACTGGAAAAGCCATTCACAGATTGGAAGACCTGGCCCTTGTTCTTGCTTTTCCAAATTGTCCTACGACCCTGAGAAAATCAATCGGCAGTTTTCTGAGTGTCTAATGAAATATAATATCTTGCCATCTGCATGCATACAATTGTAACTTGTTCACTCTATAGTATAATTCTCAGACACATCCTTCTATGTGGTCTCCTGACTCCAACCTTGCCCCTTTAATCCATTTTCCTTCCCAAAACCAGTATCATTTCTCTAAAAGGACCACATGACACATCATCTGCCTCTTGAAATCCCTCAATGACTTGTCATCACTTTAAAGTCCATACTCATTAGCATAGTTTAAAAGGTTTGTTATGATCTGTTCCCTACTTACTTCTTCCACCTCTTCCTTCTTCTGTCCCCCCAATCTCAACATCTTTTATTTATTGCAACTTACATTGCACTGTCTCATCTCCAAGCTTCCACACGTGATATCTCTAGCAAGAACACTCCACTCATCTCCAAATCTTCAGCGTAACTTCTTATTTTTTGGACCTCAACTTAGACATTCTTTCCTCCCTGAAGCTGTCCTGACTCCAATTTCATGTTAGCTTCCCAGTTTTTGTTCTCCACTATGCACTCTTGATTTCCCCTACTGTAGCACAGATCACACTGGATTATAATTTCCCAGTTACTTTTCTGTGACCCTTCAAGACTAAACTTGTTTGGGTTAGAGTCTGTGTGTGTCTTTTTAATGGTGTTATTTCCAGATATCAGAGTTCTTAGCCCATGGTATAGATAATTAGTAAGTCGTTGTGAAGGAAAGCAAGGGAGAAAGAGAGGAGAGAAGGAAAGGGGGAGTCAGAAAAAAAAGTTAAAAAAAAAAAAAGAAGGAAAGGAGGGAAGAGAGAAAGGGAAATTATCATTTCTGGGGCAAACACATCAATGCCATTGCTTTTCCAAAAGATAAAAGGAGCCATTTCCTGGGTGACAAGAGAGTGAACTCACCAGTTCCTCTTGCTGAAAACTCTAAAATTTCCTCCATGAATGAAGTACAGCTATGAAGTTGCTGGATTTAAAGCAGATGTTATTTTTAGCAAAGGATATACAAATGGATAATATGTTAGTAATAAGCTCTGTAGGTGTGAACATGGAATACTAATGCTGTCCAAAAATGGGGGGGGGATTTATTTTGATATCTGAAACCCCTGAGCTATAGGCATGTGACTTATTTACTTCCCAAGCATGAAATGTTGTTTGTATTAGAAAGACAGAACCTCAAAATCATATGGCATATATTTTGCCACATAAAAAATTATGTTGCAGTATGGCCTCAAGAGATTCATGACATATGTTAATTAGAAGTCCAGGAGGAAGCTGTTGGCAGAATGGGTAGGCAAGCCCTGATTAGATGAGACTATTGAGTCAAAACTCACATTCATCAGACTTTATAAAATGTTTTCAAGTGCATTAGAGCATCTGTTTCTCTCAAAAGCAGTTCACTCTACTCTCCTGCTTAGAACCACCAATGGTTTCCCATTGCCCATTTTTATTTTATTTCATTTATTTATATTTTTATTCTACTTTGAGTTCTGGGATACATGTGCAGAACGTGCAGGTTTATTACACAGGTATACAGTGCCATGGTGGTTTGCCGCACCCATCAACCCATCATCTACATTAAATATTTCTCCTAATGCTATCCCACCCCTAGACCCCCACCCGTGACAGGCCCCAGTGTGTGATATTCCCCTCCCTGTGACCATATGTTCTCATTGTTCCACTCCCACTTATGAGTGAGAACATGTGGTGTTTGGTTTTCTGTTCCTGTGTTAGTTTGCTGAGAATGGTTTCCAGCTTCATCCATGCCCCTACAAAGGACATGAACTCATCCGTTTTATGGCTGCATAGTATTCCATGTTGTATATATGCCACATTTTCTTTATCCAGTGTATCATTGATGGGCATTTGGGTTGGTTCCAAGTCTTTGCTATTGTGAATCATGCTTCAATAAACATACTTGTGCATGTGTCTTTACAGTAGAATGATTTATAATCCTTTGGGTATATACCCAGTAATGGGATTCCTGGGTCAAATGATATTTCTCATTCTAGATCCTTGAGGAACCACCACATTATTTTCCACAATGGTTGAACTAATGTACACTCCAATCAACAGTGTAAAGGTATTCCTATTTCTCCACATCCTCTCCAGCATCTGTTGTTTCCTGACTTTTCAATGATCCCCATTCTAACTGGTTTGAGATGGTATCTCACTATGGTTTGGATTTGCATTTCTCTAACGACCAGTGATTATGAGTTTTTTTTTTCATGTTTGTTGGTCACATAAATGTCTTCTTTTGAGAAGTGTCTGTTCATATCCTTTTCCCACTTTTTGATGGGATTGGTTTATTTCTTGTAAATTTGTTTAAGTTCCTTGTAGATTCTGGATATTAGCCCTTTGTCAGATGGACAGATTGCAAAACTTTTCTCCCATTTTGTAGGTTGCCTGTTCACTCTGATGATAGTTTCTTTTGCTGTGCAGAAGCTCTTTAGTTTAATTAGATCCCATTTGTCAATTTTGGCTTTTGTTGCTGTTGCTCTTGCTATTTTAGTCATGAGGACTTTGCCCATGACTATGTCCTGAATGGTATTGCCTAGGTTTTCTTCTAGGGTTTTTATGGTTTTAGGTCTTATGTTTAAGTCTTTAATCCATCTTGAGGTAATTTTTGTATAAGGTGTAAGGAAGGGGTCCAGTTTCAGTTTTCCAACACTATTTATTAAATAGGGAATCCTTTCCCCATTGCATGTTTTTGTCAGGTTTGTCAAAGATCAGATGGTTGTAGATGTGTGGTATTATTTCTGAGACCTCTGTTCTGTTCCATTGGTCTATGTATCTGTTTTGGTACTGGTACCATGCTGTTTTGGTTACTGTAGCCTCATAGTATAGTCTGAAGTCAGGTAGCATGATGTCTCCAGCTTTGTTCTTTTTGCTTAGGATTGTCTTGGCTATATGGGCTCTTTCTTCGTTCTATATGAAATTTAAAATAGTTATTTCTAACTCTGTGAAGAAAGTCAATGGTAGCTTGGTGTGGATAGCATTAAATCTATAAATTACTTTGGGCAGTATGGCCATTTTCACGATATTGATTCTTCCTGTCCATGAGCATGAAATGTTTCTCCATTTGTTTGTGTCCTCTCTTATTTCGTTGAGCAGTGGTTTGTAGTTCTCTTTGAAAAGGTCCTTCACATCCCTTTTAAGTTGTATTCCTAGGTATTTTATTCTGTTTGTAGCAATTGTGAATGGGAGTTCACTCATGATTTGGTTCTCTGTCTGTTATTATTATATAGGAATGCTTGTGATTTTGGCTAGGGGAGGGAACTCCTTGAACCCTTGCACTTCCTGGGCGAGGTGACACCCCTCCCTGCTTTGGCTCGCCCTCCGTGGGCTGCACCCACTGTCTAACCAGTCCCAGTGAGATGAACCAGGTACCTCAGTTGGAAATGCAGAAATTACTCGCCTTCTGTGTTGATCTCACTGGGAGCTGCAGACTGAAGTCACTCTTATTTGGCCATCTTGCCGGCCACCTCTCTTACTGCACTTAAGATAAAACTCAGACATCTTACTTGGTCTCAAGGTTCTGCAGGGCCTGATCCCTGCCTTCTCTAACTTTGGCTTACAAATGCTACTAAAGGTGGCTGGTCTGCAAGTTGTTACTGAGATATAAGGAGTTACGGACATCAGACTGTACACCAACTATATAACTAGGCATACTGCTTAATTCAGCTGACTTTTGTTTTTCTAGCAAGACTTTCTTAATGACAGGGGCATTGCATTGATTTACATTTCTGTTCAGGCTTCTAGTATTGTTGCAGACCGGTAACAAAGAATGTGAAGATGACCACTGGTCTGCAGACTGTATTTTGGGTAGCGACCCTTATAGTCTTCTTGCTCTTTATCATTATCTTTTAGTAACCCTGGTTTTCACACCCTAGAATCTCTAGATAGCACCTGCCCAGCCATTTTTGGTGCCTTCTCATCCTTTAGCTTTCAAGTCTCCATCATGTCCTTAGAGAGGCTTCCCCTGACTGCCCTTGCACCCTTAATCTCTAACCCTTGTACCCTCAACCTGCTACCCAAAATGCTTGTTTATTTTTTTCACAGTACTTATCACAATGGGCAACTATCAAATTTGCTTTTTCTACTTGTTTATCACATGTCTACCACCACCACCTCTCCCCTAATAAGTGTATAATGCTAATAGATACACAGTAAATATTTGTTGAATGAACAATTTAACAACCCTGTGAAACAGGAGCTATAATTTCAAATTTATAAATGTGGAAATTAAAGCTAAGGGAATTTAAATGTTTTTTAAAGTATCAGTCTTTTACAGTTTTCTTTTACTTCGAGTTATGAGCTCTTAATATTATGCATCAAGTAGTGTAGCAGCTGTGGTGAGAAGAAAACTGACATTCAAAGAGAGTTACTGACTTGCCCATCATCAATCAAAAGTAAATGATAAAGGGCTAGAAAACAAAGTTGAGTCTTCTAAATGCAAGATTAGTGTCTAATAAAGTAGATAATATAATAACCTAAGAATGCCTCAGAAGGCCTTCCAAAAAGTGTCATACTTTGTTTTTAAGGGGATAGAGTGTGCCAGGGCAAAGATTTATTGGAGATGGCGGTAGCGGTGTGCTGAGGGAAGGTGGGGAAAATCTTGATTCTGTTCCTCTTGAGTAACACAGTGTAATAAAAAGAGCATGAGCTTACTCCAGGTTTACATGTCACTTACTCTCCACGTGACACTAAGGCACTGGCTTAACCCATCTGAATTATTTTCCGTAAAATGATCATATCAGTCATCTCACAGAGTCGTTGTGAGGACTACACAAAAGTATGGAAGCAAAGATCCTTCAACCGTCTTTGGCAAGGGAGTAGTTGCTTCATCTTGGTAAATGCTATTCAACTTCCCTCTTTCTCCCCCACGCTCTATGTTGGAAAGTAATGATTGCGGCCATAGTCATTGCATTATAATTCATTCCAGGGAACATTTTTCAAAGACATGATTATGTATCAGTCTACATTGGGGAGTAAATTATACTCAGCCTCGTGATGAGGACAGGTAAGTGCTTTCTGAAGCCTAGTGCTTGGTATTGTTTTTATCTTCATGAGATACTGCTGGTGACCTGATGGACCAGTCAAATTCAGGAAACCAAGACCTCACTAGACTAATACTGCCACAGGTCTAAAGGACCAAAAGAGTATCTCACATTTCTACCTCCAAAGCTTTTCTGTAATATGATTCATATTGGACATTTGTAAATTCATAAAGGCTCAGTGGACACCAGGCTTCTAGTTCTGTCATGGACATGCCCCTTAACTTTGGTTTGCTTAGCTCTCTATTGGGGTTACATATTTGTAAAAGTTGCAGTAGAAACCAGAGGTCTTTATAGCAGGACTCCTTAAGGCCTATGGCTGTTAACAGATCAACTGTATATGGAATTGTGTGTGTGTGTAATAGTGTTATTCAGTCCTTAGCTTTCATTAGATTCTCAGCCCTTTGAAACATTATTCAAAAGAGGTTCAGAGCATATTTAGAGATTTTAGCCACCAGCTTGTTTTGGGTAAAAGACATCTATCACTCTACTAACATCCCCAAAGTTCTGAACAATTATGCATTAGTTCAAAGATACTTTGCTACTTTGAAAATAAGTTTATGACTTTAGGAAGACACAAAAAATTTCTAATCAGCGATAAGGTCAAACACTTATGTATAAGGATATTCCTTAAACTTTTATTTATTTAAAAATCTATGAACAATGTAACTGATCAACAATGAGAAAATAGTTAATTATATTTGATCTTTACATTGGAATTCAGCTAGTAAAAACCATCATTTCAATGTTGTTTAATAAAATGGGAAAATTTCCACTATGTAATGTTAGTTTAAGAAGCATATAAATAGCTTAAAAAGAATGTAAAATTGTACAGAGAGTAAAATTCCAATTCGTTATAATACTTAGTAGTGGTTTTCAACTGGGTGCAATTTTGCTCACAAGGGAATATTTGGCAATGTCTGGAGACTTTTTTGTGACGATTGGGTGCTGAGGAAGGGAGGCTCTATTCTGCCAGTATCTAGTGAGTAGAAACCAGGGATGCTATATATGTTCTAGAATTCGTAGGACATCCTCCAGAAACAAAGAATTATTCTATCTAAAATGTCACTTGTGCTGAGGTTGAGTAGAAACCCTGATAGGTAGAGAAAATACTGGAAGAAATTATACTCCAATTATAACAGGGTTATCAATGATTTGATTTATTGATTTCATGCATTTGGGTACATATTTTACAAATATTCTACAATGAGCATTTGTTTCTTTTATTATCTGAAAAAATCAATTAAAGAAAAAAATTCGATTTGTTTTTATTCCTTTTTGAAATAAGTCAATAAGTAATGAGATCAGCTTAGAAACGGGTTGAGAAATTGGTCAGAGCATCAAAAGCAGAGGGAGGATCAACAGAGCATGAATATGAATTATCATTGGAGTTTTATTTCTGCTATGAAATTCCTTGGGGAATAAAAGGGGAAATGCCATCAGCCACCTAGGGTGCTGGGAATAAAAAGCAGCATGCTATTATGTGATTCTGACTGATCTTCATCTTGAGTCAAGCAGAGGCAATCACAAGTAAAAATAGGAACAAGGACTACTAGGTTGCTTTGAATGAATATCTAAAATATCCCCAGAAAATTCTGATGTCCCCTGGGAGCTGTATCCTGGATTCTTGTGTCCTGGAGTCACTACACACTCAACAATTTGAAGTACATATAATTTTCAAATTATATATTCTTTATTCATTTTTCTGTAGGTGCTACATCATAACTGAAACCTCTTGAGATACTAGAATTTCCCCTTTTAACCTGAGAAATTGCCTTTTTCTAGTTTCAATTGGTTAGATTTCTTAAGCTGACCCAGAAAAACTTGCATATAGTGTACCTAGAAAAGTGAAAAAAAAAGAAATGTATTATATCTTCTTTCCCCATAGAATCTAGTCTTCCACATAATCTACCATTTATATGTACATGAATTATGATTCCCAATAAACAATTTAAGGCTATTTAATTAACAATTTAAGTCACAGACACATATTATCTTAACACATTTACTTTATTTTTTAATATTATAAAACTTCCTCTACTACATATATTTCCAGATTTAAAATATCTTCATTCTGAAATGTACAATGATTGAAACAAAAAGAAAAGGCACAATCATGTCCCCCCCAAAATGCCTCAATTATATCTTCTTACTTTTTCTTTATTATCTATAATTTCCTAAATAGAATTTATAGAAAACATTTGAATAATTATAATTTAACTTTATTATTATTATTATTATTTTTTTTTTGACAGAGTCTTGCTCTGTCACCCAGGCTGGAGTGCAGTGATGCGATCTTGGCTCACCACAACCTCCACCTCCCGGGTTTGAGCAATTCTCCTGCCTCAGCCTCCCAAGTAGCTAGGACTACAGGGGTGTGCCACCATACCCGGCTAGTTTTGTATTTTTAGTAGAGACCAGGTTTCACCATATTGGCCAGGCTGGTCTCGAAACTCCTGACCTCATCATCCTCCTGCCTCAGCCTCCCAAAATGCTGGGATTACAGACGTGAGCCACTGTGCCCGGCCTGTTAGTTCAGCAACATAATAAATGACCAAGAGTCATCACAATTCATGTTGTTAACTAGTGAGACTGCTACAACCCAATTGCAACTATCTTTTATTTTTCATGCCACCTGGTCACATGTCTCAGGTTGGGCCAGTGATTTCAATAAAGAGTTCTTCATACACTAGCTAATCACACTACCACCATGCACACCCTCTTATTACAACAGATTGTTTTTAGTTGCTAAAGTAGTAAGACATAGAACATGTAGTTTTAGTGGGTAGATTCCAAAATAAATTATCCTCTATTCTATTCGCATATAAGCCAAGGATACAAAAAAAAATTCATTTGGATTGAAATGCACTTAATAATTTCCATACTTGGCTTCACTTGCTGACTTTCCTTTCCTAACATACTCTACCCTGGCCCTAGATCCAACTTTACAATCATTTACTAACTTCTCTGTATCAAGACTTGCTTAGTGTATTCTGGACATCATTTATTCATTCACTTCACAAATACTTGGGGCACCTATGCTGTGCTATATTTCTTTAATCTTCACAAAAAATATAAGCTAGGCATTAAGTCATTTTACAGATGAGAAAACTAAGGTCACAGGAATTTAAATAAATTTCACACAGTCACATACATACTAGAAGTATAGCAAGGATTTAATTCACATCCTGAGCCCAGAGTCCATGTTTTCTATTGTGGTATCCTGCCTCCTAAGATCACACTGTTGGTAGCTCCATGATACAATTTTAGGGATAACAATAATAGTGTTTATTTAAATAAACTATTTCAAAGATGTTTCATATACAACTAGAAATGTATTCTTCTTAGTGGCAGGATGATCTAACTTTAATAAGTAAGTAACCCTTAAAATGGAAAACAGAAGAGATTTAGTCATTTTTACTTTAATATGAGTGACTTCTCAGATTTTTTTGTGGGAGCAATTGATAACAGGTGGAGATAATGAGAGCTTTGTGTGTATCAATACAAGAGAGAAAGCAGTACAAAGCAAAGCAAAGGAAAGAACTGCCGGGAAGGATGAAAAATCAATTTGTCCTATTTTCAATCTGGCCTTAGGTTTACCCTTTCTTTTATCCCATTTTTAGCTAAGAGATTAGATATATAGATAATAAGGAGCAATATGTATGTTTAGAATTGATTGGTTCAAATCTTTATTGCTTGTTGACTGTACATCCTTAGACAAGATATTTAACTTCTCTTCTTCTTCTTTTTTTTTTTTTTTGAGACGGAGCCTTGCTTTGTCACCCAGGCTGGAGTGCAGTGACATGATCTCTGCTCACTGCAAGCTCCACCTCCTGGGTTCACGCCATTCTCCTGCCTCAACCTCCCAAGTAGCTGGGACTACAGGCGCCTGCCACCATGCCTGGCTAATTTTTTGTATATTTAGTAGAGACGCGGTTTCACCATGTTAGCCAGGATGGTCTCGATCTCCTGACCTCATGATCCGCTCCCCTAGTCCTCCCAAAGTGCTGGGATTACAGGCGTGAGCCACCGCGCCTGGCCTTAACTTCTAATCTTTAGTTTTCTCATCTATTTAAGGAAAATGATAATACCTATTCCACTGGATGGTCTTGGAGATTTAATTAGAGTGTATGTTTAATTATTGTTATTCTATAAAAGGCCTTCAATAAATAACAAGTCATTAAAAGATGGAGAAATACAGATAAGATTAGTATCAGGTAGATTCAAAACTGGTCAAAGGAAGGCATGCAAATGATACTAAAATTTAATTATCATCAAATATTTATGTATCCTCCCACATTTTTAATTCCCTTATGGTTAGACTGAGGACATACAACTAGGTCCCACCAGTGAACTGTGAGCAGAAATACATGGACTATGTATGCAGCATGAGTAAAAAATAAACTTTGGTATGGAAAGTCACTGAGATTTGGGAGGTTCATTTGTTACTGCAGCACAACCTAGTCTAACTTGACTAATACATTATAATTTTTGTCATTCTGGAGTGTAGTCTATAATAGTATGCTTCAGGGATCTACCTATGGCCATGCCCAATGTAACACTGTTATCAAGGATTGGATGATCATTGCAGCTGATAGTATGCAAGCATGACAAAAAGCTACGAAGAGCACTGATACAATAAAATATTAAACTCCAGAAAAATCTCAGGAGATTGAAACATAATCCAAATTGATTATCACAAACCTTAATTAATAAATGTCAAGTCTTATATACATACAGCTCCAAAAAGAAAACTTCCAAAATACAAAATTGGAGGACATGATATAGCAGCAGTGTGTATGGGGAATTCTGAAGGATATTACCTTGTCAATCATTTTCAGTAAGGGTACATATTGTGACTACAAAAGCTGATTTAACTTTACATTAAAATGTGTCTTAAATCAAGCAGTACAAGTCCTATTCTTTTAAGCTGTCCAAAAATTGCATGAATTCAGAAACATCTAAGTCATTTAAAGTTAATCTGTTTCAAATGGCATTCTGGAATTTGTCATTTTCTCTTCCAGTTCTACTCTCTATCTTTCGCTACCCGCTCTGTGACCAAGGAAACTGATCTATTTATACTCTGGCTTCTGGTTGGCTTTGGCCACTGGGGCCACTGGCAGGAGATCAGGGGCTGAAAGAGAAGAAAGAAGAGCATTAATGCTCTGGTTTCCTCCCTGTGAAATCACTGAGAATTGGCTGTGCCCACTGTCTACCAAAGGCAACACTCTCCATACAGTTACTCTCTCTAAGTTCAAGTGACTGCTGTTTCTAGTTGGCTCCTTAATCCTAGGGGAGGTGATGGCTTTCCACTTCTACTAGCCCCAGGTTACTAGATGATCCTTTGGTAGTTCCTTAAAACTTGTTCAGGTCTTTGGAAATAGTAAACTCTCTCCAGTGACTGCTTTGACTGTACCTTCTACTTCCTGCCAAACCCTTGAGTGATATAAATTGGACAAAATTTTATAGTAAATAGTAAAAAAATAAATAAATAAATAAATAAAAATAGTTTGATTTGAGATTTTATGTTGAAAAATGAAACTGAACATAAAATGATTGTTTAATTATGTGGAACTAAATTTATTTTATGATTTCAGCTTTGTGTCTTTTTTAAAATAAAGAATTATTTTTTATTTGCTTTGTTTAATTTTGCTGACATAATTTTATGACCTTGCTACAGAAAATCCTTCATTTTTGTCTAACCTTTCTTCACAATTATAAATCTTCACAAAACATTTTTAATCTTTTTTAATTTTCAAAAGGATGTCTCCTAATCATTTTTTAACTCAAAGCATCCTATTTGAAGCAATATTGTGCTTTAGTTTCCTTAGTTTTAATTGATACGATCCTGTCAAATCTCCATACAATAGTTTACCATGTGATGGGAGAAGTTCTCCCCTTTCATTTTTAATTAATTTTATTGAATTCTATATCTTTTGCATAATTTTCAGTTTAACTTTGCAATTAATTTGGATTGAGCAAGTAGTCACATTAACTATACCTAATCATGTTATGACCATTGTGTTCCCCTACGCAACTTCATAACAGGAAGGGCTCTGATATGGGTCCCGGACAAATGAAAATCACTGTCTACTGGTGACCCATTCTGAGCACAAAACTGTCATAGATACAATAACAAACAGAATACAGCCTGAAGCCCACAGGCAGCTGAACGTATTGCCAGTATTAAGGCTCTACATCTTAGCAGTTAAGATCCCACAGAGACCCAAAGATAAACCAAAAGAAAACAGAGTCCAGCTAAGAGAACACTACTGCCACATGGCAGTAACTTAGTATGTATGGAAGTCCAGTGATTATGTAATACTCTAAGCCTGATTCAGAGATAAAAGTTACCAAAGGTTTTATACACACTAATATTACAACAGTTTCCCAAATTCCAACCCGTTCTGATCAACAGGACAACCTATATTACAAGAGGATTATGGGTAGAATTCTACCTTTTTGAGGGGCTTTACTTTAGGCTCTGTGGTCTAAAGAGGGTAAAGTCAAGTACCCCAATGACCTCCAAAGGCCTGTGTCAAATATTAAAGATATTAAATCCACAGGTCTCATAAATCAGATAGGAAACCACGCCCCTTCTGTATCTCTTCTAAAATACATGCTGAATTAAAGAGGGGCTTTAATTACCCCAAGCATGATGCTTCCAGATAGAGTTGAGAAAAGCCTAAGAGGTAATGTAGCAATTGAGCATCCCTTATGCAAATGTATAGTTATCTAAGGCCCTTGCACACTGAGGAAATAATATTAGAATAAGGGAAAAGTGGAACAACTATATACCTTTCTTAGTGCCAATTTTGTTATGACAACAGAAAATTAATTATTGATATTAGGACTCTGATACCACATTATTAGGCCTTGACAAGCTTAATGTTTAAATATTTCTCAACACCAGGAAACGGAAATATTTGCCTTAGAAAAAGGCAAGAAGTCTGTCTTCAAATATCTGCAGGTTTATCCTGTAGGAGGGAATTTGAATGAAACTCATTTCTTATAGGGGATAGTCAGCAAATGGTCCTTAATACTCTGTATTCATCTTCTACAGACCTTTTAATATGTCATCTCTTTAAGACAGAGATATATGGATGTATTTGGACATGTGAAAGATGTATGGAATATCTTTTTAGATGTTACTTATCTGTTTTTCTCATTCATTTTATTAAACACTGTCAATTGATGTATCAATTTGGCAATTGGTGTCATCTTAGTTGAGGTAATTAAAGCCTCTCTATGAATCAGCATGTATATTAGAAGAGGTACAGAAGGTATGGTTTCCTATCTGATATATGAAATCCATGGATTTAATATTTTTAATATTTGACATAGGCCAAGGGGGGACACTGGGGTACCTGAATTTGCCCTCTTTGGACCAAAGAACCTAAAGTAAAGCCCCTCAAAAATGTAAAATTCTGCCCAAAATCCTCTTGTAATGTATGTTGTCCTATTGATCAGAATGGGTTAGAATTGGGGAAGCTATTGTAATAACAGTATATATAAATACATCACTGTATGTGCT
The DNA here is from genome assembly GCF_000951045.1 of Mandrillus leucophaeus. Classification (NCBI taxonomy): domain Eukaryota; kingdom Metazoa; phylum Chordata; class Mammalia; order Primates; family Cercopithecidae; genus Mandrillus; species Mandrillus leucophaeus. Next base: position 917,359 of record NW_012108886.1, read on the forward strand.
TCTCATATTAATGCCTTCCACCCGTTCCCCCATAGTACTTTTCATGGCTTTCTAGAGTCTTGGTCTCAGTCTACTTTATACTGAAATTAATAGTGTAGTTTTCCGCTTTCTGATATTAGATGGCTAGCAGCATGCACATCAGAATCAGCAGAGAAGCTGCTTAAACCACAGATGCTCAGGCCCCACCCATCAAAGATTCTGATTTAGTTAGTCCAGACTGGAGACAAATTTTTATGTGTGTGGTCATTAGAGAGTAACCACTCAGAAAGTCAATAATGATACAAATTAGGTATTCAAATTAAATGAGTAAGAGTTGAGAACCAGGCAATGAATTCCACTGTGTGACACTATCCTAATAAACCCAGATCTTTCTCTCTGGTCATAGGCATGCTGAAGATGAGCAGCAGGAAGATACAGTAATCGGAAGCATGAACTCAGGAGTTAAGCTGCCTGGGTTAACTCTGACTCTACACTTACTACTGATGTGACCCCAGGGTAAGATACTTAACTTCTCTGTGTCTCCATTTCTTCATTGGTAAAATAACCATCCTAACAGTGACTACCTCATAGACTTGTTGGAAGAACTCTATGAGTTAATGATAGATCTAAAGTGCATAGAACAGTGCCAAACAGTGAGTGAGTGCAGTGCTAGTTAATATAATAGTAAATATTGTCTGAGGAAACTTTTGTTAGTGGCTGAATTAAATTTTAGCATTTAAAAGCTCCACAAGTGATTCTAACACAAAGTTAGATCCCAGAGCCAGAGATGGAGGCAAACCCAGGCAGCCTTGAAGGTTTCAAACTTTTCCTTTTCCAAAGAAAGATAGATTCCCCTCCAGTATTTTGACAGCATTTATAAATAAGATTTCTGACAATCTGACCATCATGAATTCAGCTTTAGTGACATCTATAATTATCCTTTGGAAATTTGCCCTGAGCTGAGACGTGTCAGAATGTGTGTGAGCAGATTCTGCCTCAGAGATTTTTCTTTCTGCTGCTGTTCCAAATAAGTTAGTCATTAAACATGGAGGGAAAAAAAAGTCCTTGGAAGCTGAACAGTTTAACAGTTGGCAATGATTAATAAAATGAATGAGAAAAACAGATAAGTAACATCTAAAAAGATACTCTCCATAGGAAATTCACTTTACTATAGAAACCAAAAGTATGAATACAAACATAAGCATACCAATTTGGCAAAATTAATACCTTGATGTAAATGATAATAATTAATACCATTTTTCATTATGATTAATAAAAGATTTTGAAAAATAGGCGGCTTTGTGACAATTTTAAATGACCAATTATGCATTTAGTTTACTACTTGGAAATAGTGATCAAACTAACATGAATTTAAATCATGTGCTGGTAATTAAAGTCAAATTAGAATATATATTACATGATATATAATGTATGTTTTTGTATGTATATCTATTTACCTACCTATCATTTATCTATGACTATGTAAAACGCTTGGATAAGGCAATAGATAAATAGTTTATCCACTAAGAAAGAATGTAAAATTTCCATTTTATTTTGATATTGGCTGGTAATTAAACCACTGAGTAGAATCTCCAAGAACACATTGTCCCTTGACAAGCTGGGACAAACATTTTGGTAACAAACAGATATAGGGCTTTTTCCAGGAAATGACAGTTTTCTGGCTAAGCAGGCCACTAAAATAATGAAGCCCAATACTTATATCATGGTAGATATGTAAAATTGCCTACTAGGCCTTCTTAACCCCAACTCACTCCCATTTAGCAAGTCACACTCAACCTAGGGCAAGCATTTATGCCTCACCATTACAACTTCACTCCTACCACCCACCCTGAATTCACCTGACTATAAAAATGAAAAAGTTAGTCAGTACCAAATCTAAAGAAATATATGTTACTAGCATTAGATCAACATTCTCATTAGTCTCAACCCCCCAGGGTCACTAGTAAATTTGAAAGGTCTCCAATGACCCTTTGATGATCTTATAATGCCCACCAGCATCTCCCAGGAGTATCTTCCCAGAAGTTTGTAAAACCCAGAAAGACCCTTTCCATATGAAAACATACTTCACAGTCCTTCTGGTTCAGTCCACTACCCAAGTGGTTATCATGACAATCCATAACTTATAATAATCTGCAGAAGTACTGTTATAATCAAGTGTATTTGTCCTTAGGGACAGAACACAGCAGTAGCCCACCAGCACTGGAGGCCTCCATCTGCATCATGGAATTCCCAGTGCTCTGGCACCTGATATACCACACAGAGTTTTCTGGGCCCTTCACAAGTCCAGTCATAAAGTGACAACACTGAAGGATTTCACAGTGGCTCTCCAGGAAATAGGGATATGGCAAACCATTCCAAGTCTACATATATGCTAATCCTTAAAAAAGAATGAAAGGATTCTAGACCTAAAGTATATTTCATATTTTAAAAATAAAATGTAGGTCCATTTTACATTTTATGTTATATTAGCTTATATATATTTAGCACCTACCATGTATTAGGGACCGTGTAAAGTACTTTACATACATTTTCTCATTTAGTCCTCAAGAAGGAAACAGAAATTACCCTGCCGACAGGTCTGTCTGATGACAAAGCCCTGTTTCTTAAGGGGAATTCCTAGTGACTCATGGCCTTAATTGTGAGCATCTCATCCTGAGCCATTTCTATTCTCAATTATTCTGCCTTCTGAATTTACAGTTTTTTTTGGGGGGGGGGTTTACAGGTGGTATCAAACCAGCAGATATATTTCAGCTTTCATGCCATGTATGTTTTTTTATTTTTAAGTTATTTATTTTTAAGCTAATTTTATTTTTAAGTAAAATTACTTTTAGTTGCAGACTTCTAAATCTTGGGACAGTTTTACCTACAGACGTGTATGTCCACCTTCTTTTAGAAAAGTAAGGTGTGGCAGCAATTGGCTGGGACTAAGTAGCAGCCCCTCTCTTCAAATGAAAAATGAGCTCTCAAGTTCACCATTAATATTATCTCCTTGGCCCCTTAGACTTTTGCGTTTTAGGTGCCCTGATTCAATAAAACAATTTGTTCTCTGAAAATACTACCTAGATATAGTCAGCTAATCTCCACAATCTACTAACCAATATATCATAATTTTGTATACTAGTAGTAAATCCTGAGCCATGTCTTTGCAGGTGCAACAATTTGAGGCATGTGAAAAGTAAAAAACAGAAGGGTCCTTTACCTGAGGATAAAATGTTTGTTTCCACCATCAGATCTTCTGATTGAGGCATGTTTCACAAAGGAGTGGTCTTAGAAATAATATCACCTTGTATGAAAGAATAATGTAACTGCTCCCTTACTCAGAGTGCATAAACCTTTTTAAGGTTAACAGATGCCATGATCCAGATGGAGACTTCCATTAAGCTTGATGACTTTATCCACACAATCTATTCCAAAGCAAAAAGGCAGCGACTCCAAACTGATAGATGGAAGCAATGACCAGCCGTAAGATTACTTGTGATGGGTAGGAATCTTGATAGTTAACTTCATCTGACAAGTAGTCAATTTCTTGAGATTCAGTGTTGTGTTTTTTTCTTTAGGGACTGCAACCTCTGGCTTGATCAAAGAAGCTAATTACTGATAAACTCTGTTATAGGGAATTAGAACTGACAGCTTAATTCTGTACTCAGTTCTGACAACTTTGGTGTTGAGAAATTTCACAATGTCCCATCAGTAAATCTGCAAGCACATCAACTGAGGTGTCCCAAATAATTACTCCTAAGTATTTCACATGTAGGAATCTATTCTACAGATATATTCACATATATACTCTGTCATTTATTGTGGAATTATTTGTGAATGAAAAAAATGAAAACCTGCTAAATGTCTATTAATCATCTGAAGGGGAAAAGTTAAGTAAATTACAACACATCCAATCTATTACTAAGTGTAAATTACATGAAGGGTGGGACATTTTTCTGTTTTCTTGATGATCCCCAAAGATTGGCTGACTTTTCCTATAAAGGGCCAGATAGTATATATTTTAGGATCTCTGTTTTAACTACTTGACTCTCCTTCTGTAGCAAAAAAGAAGCCATAGACAATATATAAACAAGAGAGCACGGTTGTGGTCCAATAAGACTTTCTCTACAAAAATATGTGACAGGCTAGATTTGACTCAGGGCTGTAGTTTGTCAAACTCATGTTAACAGGAATCATAAAACATCTACATTGCACCCATCGACAAATATCTTGATGCCCATCTACTAAGTAATGGTAGCTAACATTTACTGAATACTTACTCTGTAACCTGCTAAGCCTGTCAGACACTAGTTAGACATAATTTTTATAACAAAATGATGATGAGGCAGGTTATTATTATTTTCATTTTCCAAATGAGGAAATGAGACTTAAAGAGTTGCATAACTGTCTTTGCTTATGGAGCTAGAAAGTGATAGAGCAGGGATACGCCACCTCATTAAATCTACAGCCCATCTGTGATAAGCTGGGTCATGTGAAGATGCAGCCCTAAATCACTTAGCATGATACAAATGGCAGTCAAATTATGAATAATTGTTCTTGCTTTATAGATAGGGAGACAGAAATACAAATGGAATTGCAAGATCTGCACAAGTCAGTTTTGAGTGACTAATAGACCCTCTCCTCTTGATCCTGCTGCATTTCATTGTAACAACATCTTCCAATGAAGTCACTGCCACTGTCAAGTCAAAACAGCAGCTTGGAAAATTGTTTCTTGAGGGCATGTCTTTGTCTTCATTTAAACAGCCCAAATCCTCACACCTTCTGTGGCTGCTTGAGTGTCACCCTCACCTAATCCTAACCCCGGAGGTAAATTTATAGTTCTTCTAGGGACACAATGACAATTACATTGTAGGGAGCAGTGATCATTAACCTATTAATCAAGGCTGCCAGCTCAGAATTACATGCCTTAGTAATAAATGGATGAAACACCTTAGAATTAACTGCTTAACAAAGGTGAGTTTGATAAGAAGCCAAATTGACAGGCTCCTCCCCCAACATCCAGGCTAATTTTTCACCAGCTATATGGAGGAAGCTATAAAAATCTCTCTCAAAGATAACTGCCCATTAGCTGTACATTCAGAAAAACTTCAGAGAGCTTCTCCTTACTGCTGCACTGCTATTTTCTTACAAACCTCCCACTCACAATAAACCACAACTGCCTTCAACTTCTGGAAATTAGCTGGCAGTCAAAACCAGATATTTCTTATACCAAAAAGGGAATAAACTGAGAAGTTCTCAGAGAAGCAATCAAGAGAATTTTAGAATGGACTCCTTTGGCCTACTTCCCTCACTCCTTGTGGGTTCTGGGTACATAAAATACTCAGTTGTCATAACCATTATTCTAATATAATTTATTAATAATGATAATATGGGTACCATAATTCCTCAATTCTAACACACACTTTTTTTTTTATATTCTACTTCTCATGTTTCACATTTCTCAAACCAGTATGCCTCTTGCCTGTCTGTACATATATTGAATATAGTGTGACTGCTTCTTCCTTTTTCCCTGAAAAACTTAATGATGCGTATTAAATTTGTGGCATTTTAAAGTCAAGGAAATGCATTAAAAACTTACATATGTAATACAGTTCTGTGATTGCAATCAACATAATCCAACTCGGGCTCTCTGAAGAGAGAAATCACTGCGGAACGATTCCCACAGAATTGCAGGGAAAGCCAGCTCCACAATGGGACAACAAAGAAGGTAAAGAAACTGCTTCCCAGTCTCATGAAGGAGCTGATGTGGAATCAAAGGATCAATTCATTTGAGTCATCTTTGTTTAGTCTTTGTCATCCTGCTGAGGATTCAGTTCCAGAAGAAAGAGCCTGTCTGACTGGCTTAGATCCGGTGTCTGCCCTGTGACTATGCCAGAGGGTGAGGAGGGATCTGGAGGGAGAAGCTTGCAATGGCCTCCAGAATATTTTTTGACGACTGTAGTAGGAAGGCAGAATGACCCTGATTCACAGCCCCTCTGAGATCACACATAATGGAAGATAAGCAATTCTTCAAAAGAAAATTATGGTATGCTTAAGAAAGAAGAGGGTATGCTGGGTGGCTAGAGCTTGTCCACGACTTGAATACTGAGACCACTTTCTTACCACCTATAGTCTCTGGTTAGATGCGCTCCACAGCCCCACAGGACAAGAATGATAAGCACTATTATATTCGTTTTTCACAAGAGGAAACACAGCCCCAGATAGGCTAAGTGACCTGGTTTATCAGTTGGTATGTGACAGAGCAGAACTGAAACCCAGCCTACTGACTCACAGTTTATACTCATTACATTAAAGATGAATACAGGGGGAGAAAGCTTTCCTATTATAATCCTAAGGCCTAGGAGAAAAATAAATCTTTATCCACAAATTAGCCTGAGGGATAGCCCCCAACCCTTTGTGCCTAGTACCTTAAGGTCACAGCAGAAAATTGTCTGGAGGTAGAAACAAGTTCCCCTGGTTTTGTGATCTTCAGCAGAAAATATAACTCCTCTAGACTCAGTTTCCTCAGTGGTGAAATGGTACAGAACACTTTCCTTGTCTTCCTGCTAGATTTACAGAGGAGACACGCTATAAGAACACAGGCGTAAATCCCGCAAAAACACTCAAGGCTCTGTAGTTACAAGCCTGAATCATCGTTCTCTGGTCTGATATGTACAGAGTCACAATTCTGTGAGCCACAACTTAGATTTTCATTAAATTGTTATTTTCTAGAACACAGTTTCTTTGGAAACTGACCTACCTTTCTTTAAGGAACCTAGGATAACACATATGAACTCATTAGCATAAAAAGAAACATTTTCATTCACAGCAACCAACCACCTGTGATAAATTGTGAAATACAAATTTCTTTTACTGTGTGTACCCCAAGTACACTAAACTATACCATGAGTATAACATGGACTTGGTATTCAAGGGAGGTCAAAGGTTTGAAGAAATTAATTGATTTTGGATGAAGAAGGCTTCCATCTTTTTCAAAGAATGCTTTGCAACAACTTAACACAGTAAAGAACATGGGTTTTGGATCCATGCCAGATGTTAACACAGGCTCTTGATGACTTTGATGTTGAGCAAATCACATACATTTTTCTAGTCTTTGTTTCCCCATTTATAAGCTGGGAATTAAAATGCATATTTTACAATAAGGCTTATAGGTAATACATATAAAATATCTAGCATTTAGTAAACACATAGGATTCCAAAACAGTAGTCATCATCATCATCATCTTATTATTCTATGGATGCTGTCATTAATCCTCACAATATTAAGAGATGCTTACTGTTTTCACAGACATGTAGAGTGAATCTTAGAGAGAATTTAACTCGCCGGGCGCGGTGGCTCAAGCCTGTAATCCCAGCACTTTGGGAGGCCAAGACGGGCGGATCACGAGGTCAGGAGATGGAGACCATCCTGGCTAACACGGTGAAACCCCGTCTCTACTAAAAAAATACAAAAAACTAGCCGGGCGAGGCGGCGGGCGCCTGTAGTCCCAGCTACTCGGGAGGCTGAGGCAGGAGAATGGCGTAAACCCGTGAGGCGGAGCTTGCAGTGAGCTGAGATCCGGCCACTGCACTCCAGCCTGGGCAACAGAGCGACACTCCGTCTCAAAAAAAAAAAAAAAAAAAAAAGAGAGAGAATTTAACTCACTTATTAAGGTTAGAGCAACACTGTTAACACCAAATTATGCTATTATTATTACTATGACTATTGCATTTTACTCTCTTTATTATTATATGTCTTCAAAGACAGTGCACAGTGAAATTTGGAGGGCACATGATACAACAGCCATCTCTGTGAATGGCATTCAGTGCCAGGGAAAGGAACAGGATCTTAAATTAAGAGGAACTAGTTCTGAATTTAGGTCTACATCTTCCAGGTCATGTGACCTTAAGTCTTCAGATGAGCTTTAATTTTCTTATCTGTAAAATAAGTTTAATAACAATCACCCCTTGGGATGGCTTCAAAGATTGAATATGAAAATATACATAACAACAGTTTACATAGTGTAAAATATTCAGTGAGCATATTTATGTTAATTTTGTTGATGCTATTGCAATTACCAGGAGCTAAGTTACTGTTAAGTATATGGAAGCCGCCTTAGTTTGTAACAGATGCAAGAACAGTGAAGAAAAGTGTCTTTGGCTCCACTAAAGGAAAAACCAATATCAACTTCAACCCAATGTTGATAGCAAAGAAAAGTACTGAATCCAAAGTGTTATGCCCACATGGGCAGGATGTGATTCCAATACCTATGAGAATACTAATAAGTGACAACAATAAACGACTGAATAAATCTATCTCCCAAGATCAGAGGATCCAGAAAGAACAATGTAGAATGTAGACATGATCAGTTTTGTATTATTTTATTAAAACATTCGTTACATGCAACTCCTTACAGTGTTCTCTTGGCCTTAACATTACCATCAATTATCTCTTGCCATAATCATTTTATAAAACTAGAAAAGACAAAGAGAACTCTCCTAGGCACTAATCCCTGAAACTGCGTCTTCTTTTCCATGGAAATCTTACTACATAGAAATCTGCGTATTAAGGGAGATTTATCAGGCCTTGGTTAGCCATGATGACAATCATTCTTTGCAAGTCATTGAAGAGTTGTGTGTTAGCACTCACACCTTCAGAACCCATGCTCTGGAGTGGCAGGCAATTACTCACACCTGTCTGGCCTGGTCCAATTCTCCTCCTAAGCAGTCCTGATCATAATTGCTACATTGGCTGACAGAACCCAACAAATGGGTTCAAGTCACAGCTGGCCCCTCAAGACAGATTTCTTTGATTATATAGTTATTCAGGGGGTCAGTGTGAATGTTACACTTCTCTCTAAAGAAGTAAGTTGAGATGTGCATGCTACAGATTGTAGTAGTAACTTAGCAAAAATACAATCATCTTGTACTCTATCTGTGGCAGGATCATTGGCAAAAAAAAATAGTCTAGTGGTGATAATTAATAGATTCACTCATTGATTCCTCATGGAGTACATTGGACTGAGATGGGCAGGACTATAATGTATAAAACAAGATATCACCATGCATATTAAATGAACTGTCTACTAAGCTTAATAGGTCTGTTATTTATGGAAACTAAAACAAAGTTCTTCTGAAAATTATGAAAGACTATTCTCTAGGTTCCTCCACATAGGACAAGACACACAGATAAGTAGAGTCATCAGATGATAAGATACATGAGGGCAGGGTTATGTGCATGTTATTCCATCCCAAATGCTTAGGAGAGTGGCTGGCATATAGCAGGCACTTTACAAACACTTGTTGAATGAATGAATGAACTTAATAAAATTAAGTTAGCTAGCCAGAATTAGAGGCCAACATTCGAGTGATCTAACATTTCTTGAAATAGAAACTCTTTCCAGTTCCTTTCTTCAGTTTTAATATTTTATCCAAGTATAAACTATGTGGGAATGTTACCAGGGCCCAGAAAGTATTGTGGGCATGATAAGACTTCCACTTAGCTTATGAAACTGAAAAAATTAGTATCCTAAACATCCACTGTGATCTAAGCTTCTCTTTCAGTCTCTTCTCTCAATCTCAATTTCAGGCGGCTATTTCTAATTTGCAAGATCTCATTCTCATACCCAGTTCTTACCACATACATGCATTGTACCAACCATTTTTGCAAGGCAATACAAAATTTAAAATAAACGTCCAAACTCACAACACAGGCTAATTTAAAAAAAAATGACCAAGACGTTTTAAGAGTTTGTATAAAATATATAAGAATAGAGTTTAGGAACAAGATTTATTTCTTGTTTGAAAAGAATAGTATTAGCCCAGCTTTTCCAGCTTAAGTTAATATTGGTCAGCTAAAGCCTCATTAGAGAGAGTTCACATGCTTTAACTAAATTTAATAAATAGGATAATCTATAGTATTTACCTGTGACTAATAAAATTCTGTTCATACGTTAATAGGTGAATAATATTTATAAAATATTTTCTCATGTGAAATGTTTATAATCATTAAAAATAATTATTTGTTGTCAGGTGGACTAAAGTAGATAAATAATATTTAATGCTAATGATCTAAGTCTCAAAGCCAATCCATGCCTTCACTCTATCCTGCAGTGCTTCACTCTATGCTGATTGTTTTCCTAAGCAACTAAGTAATTCTAAAACTTAACTGTGCATGTGATTCTCTAAAGCATCTGGTTAAAATATAAATTAAGGACTCTACCAAAAAGACTCCAATTTAGTATCTCTGAACAAAAGGAGCCCAGGAATTTTCATTTCAAATAATCATCCCAAGTGATTCTGATGCACTGGGGGTAAGGTCTAGATGTGGATTTATTTTTGAACTGCCCATTTATTCTAGTCACAATTTTGGGAGACACTCAATTCTAAAGTTCTCCAAAATTATAGTTAGAAAATTATGCAGAAAATTATGTGACATATGTAAAGTAGAAGGAGATAAATTTGAAACAATTAATTGTTCCTGGCCAGGAGTGGTGGCTCACACCTGTAATCCCAGCACCTTGGGAGGCCGAGGCTAGCGGATCACCTGAGTTCAGGAGCTCAAGACCAGCCTGGCCAACAGGGTGAAACTCTGTCTCTACTAAACGTACAAAAATTAGCCAGGCATGGTGGCATGCACCTGTAATCCCAGCTACTCAGGCGGCTGAGGCAGGAGAATCGCTTGAACCCAGGAAGTGGAGGTTATAGTGAGCTGAGATTGCGCGGCGCACTGCACTCCAGCCTGGGCAACAAGAGCAAAAAAAAAAAAAAAAAAAAAAAAAAAAAAAAAAAAAAGAATTAATTATTCATTCTCAAAGAGAATCAGACTTGCAATTTTAAAAAAGAATGAAACACCTTTCACATACGTAGATCTTACTTCTATTTTTATTTATAAATTCTTCTTTTTATGTGGTGTTGGGCAGGAGTATTCCATCCCCAAAAGCTCACGGAGGAATGAGAAAAACAATCAGGTAAATAATTGGCACAATATAACACATAAGGCAGAACACAGTGGCGGAAAAATCATATATTTGTAATAAATGTTGAATAAAATGAGCAAATTCCTTAATTAGTTAATAATTAATAGTAGCTCATAGAAAGAAATACATTTTTCAGGCATTAGAATTTTCTATTTAATGATGTTTTCCTATAATATAATTCTGTAGCCCATTCTGTAAAACTGTTTCAGTTGACAATAATCCTACTGAAGATTTATCCAGTAATCTTTTCATGGCAAGTGGTAGAAACTCCAGCTCAAAGAGGCTTTATCTGAATAAGAGAGAGAGAGGATACAGAGATTTATAAAACTGGAAAGACCAAGATTGGATCTTTGGACTTCAGGTACAGCTGGATCCAGGAGCACAAAAGACTTTTTCTCAAAGCTCTGCTTCTCCCATCTCACTGCTCCACATTTCTCTGTGTTTGCTCATTCTCAAGCAAGCTCTCTTCTCATAGAGACAAGATGGCTGCCATCCACTCCAATCCACATTCTATCCTATCCTACCAATAATTTTACCAATAGAAAGAATGGAATATACTTATATCCCAATAGTTCAAGAAAAATTCCCCAAATGAGCTCTGGTTGGCCCTGATTCATACGATTTATGCAACAGGCCCATCAGTGACCAGTCGCTATGGCCAAGAATGCATGTGTAGGCCTTAGACACACCTCTCCCTGGACTTGGAGCATGGACAACACTGACTTAAAATGGAGGAATGAATCACAGTTCCCAAAGAAAACTGAAAGTGCTATCACCAGAAGGTAAAATCTACTATATAAAAGTCTGCTATACATACTGTCAAATGGAAGCCCTACCAAATGAACCAAGAGAAATTAGCTTTAAATAAAATTTTATGTGAGAACAAGTGTATGCATTGCAGCATTCCTGGGTCAGTGGCACGTATAAATACCTTTTTAGTCAGAAGAATAAAAAGAATAAGAAGGAGAAGGAGGAGGAGAAAGGGAAGGAGAAGAGGAGGAAGAGGAATAGGAGGGAAAGGGGGAAGAGGGGAGGAGGAGAAATTTGAGATGTTAAGGTGAGAACCATCAGTTTGGGCTATTTCTTCCCACTCTTACATTGAGATAGGCTAGTGGTTCACTGAATTTTAGGGCTAGAAGAATCTTAAAGATCACTTTGTCTAATTAAATGGGTTGCAAATAAAGAAATAAATTTCAAGATTTGGTTCCTTTCTACTTGTCCATTTCTGTCTCTCACCACTTGAGCCCTTGTTCTGCTGTCTAGGCCTTATATTGTCCAGTGCAGTAGCCATGTGGCTTTGGGCACTTGGATGTGGCTAGTTCAAATTGAGTTGTGCTCATGTGAAAAACACACAGAATTTCAAAGACTTAGTATGAAAAAGATAATATAGGCCAAGTGCGGTGGCTCACACCTGTAATCCCAGTGATTTGGGAGGCCGAAGCGGGCAAATCGCGAGGTCAGGAGTTCGAGACCAGCCTGGCCAACATGATGAAACCCCGTCTCTACTAAAAGTACAAAAAGTTAGCCAGGTGTGGTGGTGTGCACCTGTAATCCCAGCTACTGGGGGATTCTCCTGAAGCAGGAGAATCACTTGAAACCAGGAGGCAGAGGTTGCAGTAAGCCAAGAATGCATCCTACTCTCCAGCCTGGGCAACAGAGCAAGACTCCATCTCAAAAAAATAAAGAAAAAGAAAAAAAAATAATATAAAGTGTCTTCTTAATATTTTATACTGATTACACATTGAAATGACAGTTTCTGGGACATTTGCGACTGAATAAAATATATGATTGAAATTAATTTTATCTGCCTCCTCTTACTTTTTTAATGTGACTGCTATAAAGTTTAGAATTACAAATGTCATGTTTACTTGTATGACTCACATTTGTAGCTCATGTTGGGTTTCATTCGACAACTATTCTACCCACACTGTCTTTCGGTGGCTGGAACATGTGTAACTGCGGGACCAGCCCAAACTGGTCCTACTCTGTTGATAACAAAATGTCAGGTTACCTTTTAGCTATAACAGAGCCAAAAACTGCAAGTCATATAGCCTGGGCATGTGCAACAGAAAAAGTTTTGACCTCTAACAATACCCAGAACTCACAATTCTTCCCCTCTGCCTTCAGAACCAAGAAGATCGACATTTGACCAGAACCTGAATGTCAGAATTCTTTAAGAAGTGAGGACTCTATTGGCCAGGAAGATCCAAGACTAAAATCTGCCTCAACATACTTTACTGTAAATGCTCAAATCTGAAGCCCTCCAATCAGACCCTGCCAAGCCAATGTTCCTATATCCTTTCCCTTGCTCTCTGATTCCTTTTGTTGCCCCAGATCCCAAATCAGAGAGACAGATTTGAGCCCACTTCTGTCTCTTTGCTGAAAGACAGCTTTCTTTTCTCAAAAACTGGTGCCATAGTTATTGGCTTCTGTGTGCATCAGGCAGTAAGCCCATTTGCTAGACAACGCATGCCATACTCTTTTTAATTTCCTGGCCATTGCACACGTTGTTTTCATGGCCTGGAACACTCCTACCTCCTGTTCATCCTGTAGGGCTCAGCATAAATCAATCCATCGGGAAGATAGTCCCTAAACTTATGGTCCCTGTGTATGTGTGCTCACAGCTTCCTGTCATTACATTCCTTACATTGTGTTATTACCATTCACTTAATTTTCTGCCTTAAGTACCCTAAGTTCAGACACAGTGTTTTCTTATTCATTACTGTATCCTGAGCACTGTGCCTGGTATATAGTAAGTGCACAGGAAATATTTGTTGGACTAATGTTGAATAATTATGGTTAAGTTACTCTCTTATAGTTCCCCAGAAACTCAGGTCTTTTGCCTTCCAGAAACAGAAATTTTGTCCTGTATTCACATTTCTGGCCTTCCAATTTTTTGGAACTTATGATCCTTTCCTTAGCTGCTACATGGCAAGAAAGGTTCATTGTCATTTTCTTTCTCACAGATGACAAAAAATGGGTGTAAGTTATCCCCAGAGAACTGAAAGAGGATCCTCTGAAAAAATCCACAGGAGCATGTTTCATAGCTAATGGATATCTATAACCAAAAGGCTTGTGATTTAAGTATCAAGATAAACAACTATCACAACATTTAAAACACTCACTATACTTCCTTTCCAGCTTTTTAACTATAAAATCAATGGCGTGTTAATGACTCAAGCATTAGCTTGCTCACTAGGAATTCCAGAACTTCTATTTTTGAAGCATAAATTTCTAAGTTGCTCAATTTACCCGATTTGTCAGAACAATTTCCATTAGTAAATATAAATATTTAATGAAAATGAAAACTGTCATAAGCCACTTCTCTTAAGCATCTAATAACTTACTGGAAGAAATAAAAAATATTAGTGAATTATGTCATTTACTATTTTCCATCATATAGCAATCATCTGCAGATGTCTTTGCTTATTGTACCTTGCTGTGTTTTGGAGTGGGTTTTTGCTGTAATATATTTATTGGGTTGTGGGTTTTTGCTTGTTTATTGGGTAGCAAAGGAATATCAATGATGTACAGGGTGTTTCCTAGATATTAACCATATGCAAAATTTTTTTCAGTTTTCTCAAAACCTTCAATTGCTATTTGTTCCTGCCAGAATCCACTGTAAATAAAAGAATTAGATATGTGTATGTAAGTGTAAAATTACATTTACCCTACATTTTGTGGCTTGAAAAATGCCTTCACATATTTTATTTCATTGATCTTCAATGGAGCATATCATTATTTCCAGTTTACAGATGCATAAAAAGGACTGTTTGATCAAGTGCCAGAACCAAGACTCCACCTAAGACTTTGTTAAGTGATTTTTTTCCTCTACTCAAAGGCTCCCTGAGATCTGCTACACTTAAAAAAAAAAAAAAAAAAAAGAGGAAAATTTGCTTTCATAAAATTTCTGATTTCAACTTGATTTTATTATTTGCCTCTTTCTAGTTCAACTCAGAGTGCTTGGCAAATAGTAAGTATTCATTAAATGTCAACTATATTATTTTTCTTTCAAAGTGAGGTTACCGAATAGAAATGGAAATGTTTTAAAAGTTAAGTTCTATTTCACTGAGATTCCATTGTGTGCTAATTGTTTTCCTCCTAAGGGATGTAACTAGACCTCTTACTCCATGGCTCTAAATTTATATAGTCAGCCTCTATGATTCTTTTGTTCTGTAAGGCAGAAGGTACATTCTTTGAGTGGGGTCAACAGCAGAGGTTTCATATAATTATCATACAATAAAAGCCCTACTTTTCACACTAGAGCTTCTATAATGGTACCAATTAGTATGAATTCCCCTTTCTGGGCCAATGGGAATGTAGTGTACATTTTTTGCTCATTGGTTTCAAATAGGGCTGGATTACTTTTGGTTTATTTGGATTGTTTTCAGTAGTTTTTTTCTACCTTTCTGGTTTTTTTGTTTGTTTGTTTTTTTACTTTTAATTCTTAACTCCTCTCCTCCCACTAAAGAGTGCTTAAAACCTACTTTCAATCCTCTTAGAATCTCCCTTACTCCAATTGTCCTCAGAATTTAACATAGAGACCCTAAAACAAATATTTTCAATCTATAGAAAAGGTCTTCAATTATTTTTATAATTTTGCCTAAAAATATTATTTGATCTTTTTTATGCAGATAAAATGGATTGTAATAATGGTACTCTAGAGAATTGGATCTTCTGGTCCAAGTTAACTGTCCATCAACCTGGTAAGTCCACTTTGACCAAAAAGGAACAAGTTTCTCTGAGTGTTAAGAAAGCAAGGAAATCATAGGCAAAAAGGAAGTACAAATGGAATTAAATGACTAGAAAGCTTATGTTTGGCTCTGGAATCCTCTCATTTCAACAAACGTCAGAATGCCTCATATATACAAAATACTGTCTAGGAAACGTTTAACTATTCTAAATTGTATAGCATAGTATTTTAGAAATTAAATGATGTATCGGTTAGTTTGTAATAGCTAGTAAAAACTAACAGCAATTAATGAATTTGTTACAGCTAGAATTAGTTTGTTACAGCTAAACTGTATCAGTTAGTTATTGATGCAGCAAACTCCAACACTTCATTGGATATTCACAATAAAACTTAACTTCTGGCTCACTAAAATCCAAAATCAGAATTCCAATTCTGCAGGGATTTCTCTTCCACATGGAGATTCAGGGACCTGGACTCCTTTCATTCTGTGGCCCTCTCATCTTTATCACATAACTTCTAAGATTCATGTAGCTGTTGTGCTATGCGCTTCTAGCCGTGAAAGGGGAAAGAACATTTAAGATCCCACACAGAAGCATTTTATGAGTCAGCAGGGAAGCGCCTCATAGTAATCTGTTCCCTGTTTAGAATCCTATCACATAGTCACACCTAACAGCAAGGGAGAATGGAAAATGTCTGCTCGTGTGTTCAAAAAGAAAAACCAAAACAAAACAGAAAAGAAGTCTGTGCTACAAGCTTTAAGGTGAAACAAACTGTCGTTTGAATCCTGGCTCCACAATCTTCCTTTGTAAGATGAGGATTATAATAATATCTCTAGATGGTTGGCTGTGAAGATACATGATATAATAATAACCAACTTCCAACATTTACAGTTATTCTTAAGTGTCAGGTAACAATCCAGCCTTTTCCATATTATCTCACACAGCAGCAGTCCCCAACCTTTTTGGCACCACAAAACCTGTGGATGACAATTTTTCCCTGAACTGGGTTGTTGGGTAGGGGATGGTTTTGGTATGATTCAAGTGTATTACATTTATGGTATGGTTTATTTCTAATTATTATTACATCGTAATCTATTATGAAATAATTATACAACTCACCATAATGTAGAATCAGTAGGAGTCCTGAGCTTGTTTTCCTGCAACTAGATAGCCCCATTTGGGGGTGATGGGAGACAGTGACAGATCATCAGGCATTAGATTCTCATAAGGCTTATGCAACCTAGATCCCTCACAGGCACAGTTCACAATAGGGTTCATGCTCCTATGAGAATCTAACGTGCTGCTGATCTGACAGGAGGTGGAGCTCAGGTGGTAATGCATGAAATGAGGAGCAGCTGTAAATACAGATGAAGTTTCGCTGGTTCACCTGCCACTCACCTCCTGCTATGTGGCCTGGGGGTTGAGGACACCTGTCATACAGTTTTCACAATTCACCTATAAAATGGGGACTATTACTATCATCTCTATTTTATAGACTGAAGTTGTAGTAGATTAAGTCCAAAAATCACCCAAAATTGTTGATGTCCCCTTGTGTTCACACCCTGTACAATGTGACTTTGCAGCAATGCCCATCAATATATAGAGTTGTTTCCCACCTCATGAATCTGGGCTGGCCCTGGGACTTGCTCAAGCAATAGAATTAGACAAAAGTGACACTGTGACAATTCTGAGCCTACATTACAAACAGCATGTTTCTACTAGCTGTTTCAGATCCCCAGAGCCACCATGTGTAGAAGTCCAGGCTTGCTATGCAGAGGATGAAGCTATTCTAGACTGCACCATTGTCCTGGCTGACTCGTTAGCTCATCATAGACAGACACATGAGCTAGCAACAGTAAGACCAGCCTAGCCTAGACCAGACCAGAAGAGACATCCAATCAACCCACAGACTCATGAGCCTAATAAATTCTGTTTTTATCTGTTTTGGTTTGGTTTGTTATACAGCATTATTTATGGTAATAACTGAGGCAGAAACTCCAAGAAGTTGTATTACCAACTTAAGAGCATACATCTAACAAGTGATAGAGCCAGGAACTAAATCATAATCTATGGAGTTGAAAACCTGTGTCCTTACCTATCACAATATGCTAAGATAATTGTCTTAAATTGGCCGAAGTGCTCAACATATAAAAGTCATTAATACTATTCTCTATTATTAAACCCTGTAATACAGGGCAAGTGAGAGTTTGCCTTGTCTGTGTCAGTTGCTCACAACTGTTTCTCCAAGATGAGCACTGTACCTGGCATGTAATAAGTCTTCAGTAAAGATTTATTGGATAAATTACTGAAGGTTGGCTACTCAGATAAATCAGCAACGAAGCCTGCCCTTGAAGAGCTGAGAGTCTAAAAGAGAAAATCAAATGCAGACATCAATAATGGTAATTTAACATGGGAAGATTAAATGCCACAGGCAAGGAATCAGTAGAGCATTCTTAGAATTCAGAGGAAGGGGAAATTACTTACTGCAAGGGAGGCAATACGATATTTCACTGAAGTGATGATGTTTAATTTTATCCTTAGCACCTGGACTTTGAACATATGGAGACTATGAGGACGGGGCATTCCAGGCACAGGGACACCATGAGCATCCCATGGGGTAAGAAACAATGCTATGAACACAAGGACACAGTGACTTCCACTGGGTGAAAAAATCAATGTAGCCTGTTTCATGAGTCAAAGATTTCATATAAGCAGATCTTCCAAATCTGACTCATAGACTGACTCATAGAAAAATTGGCTGTGTTTTGTTCCCTTAGCTCTTTTATTTCTTATTGGTTCATTGATTCTTTATTCATTGATTCATTGATTCATTCTTTCAACAAATATCATTGTGTCTAAGAACACAGGTAGGCACCATCTACAAATATGAGAAAGGAGAAAGCATTTCATTGGCTCATTTTAAAACAGAATATAAGATCTTCAAAGGCAAGGACACTTTTACCTTCCTTCACTTCCAAAAGCACCTGTCACATAATAGTACTCAAGTGGATACACTAAACACAAATACACAAAAATATATGCTGATTTTAAATTAACTTAAAAGTTAAGAAAAAACTAGCTCTTTTAGCCGACAAGTTCAGTTAATGTTCATTATCTGTTACTTCTATAAGGTTTTATTGTATTTCCCATTAAAGAAATCTAAATATTAATGAGTATCTTTATATTCACTGACTGTGCTGGACATAAAGTTCAGGACCTTGTCTGAGATACAATTCTTGCCCTCAAGCGACAGAGAGGAGATAGTACCAGGGTCTCTTCTAGCTTCTGAGGGTACAAAGGTGAATGAGATAGAGAAATTCCTCATTGTCATAGAGCTTCCAGATCAGAAGGAAGAATACCTGAAACATAGCTATATCCAAACGTGCGCATAATAAATAGTCAATTACAAAATCTTTAAGATAACTTCAAACAATCATACATGCTACACGATAATAAAACTAAAATATAACAGAAAGCTCTGGTTTGTCTTTTTAAAATGGATTCACGAAAGAATTCTGGAAGAACTAATATTCACACTGAGAAGAGATTGACAAAGTAAGTGTTAGCCACAGGACAATCTGAGGACAGGGTTCTAGACAGTGCAAGTGACGACTGCCAAGGACTTAAGTCTGGAATAAATCTGGCTGTCACATATGTATAGCTCACAATTTAAAGTGAGGTAAGTACTTCCAAAGAACATACAAAGAGATATTGGCAGTGATTCCAGTTCAAAGCTAGCCACAAAACTCGAGATAATCTCACCTAGAGCACATTCAGAATGAGCACATGTATGTAGAGCGCGTTTGCCTGCTCTGTTAACCACAAGTTACTCTTGGCTGTCAACCATGAATTGGAGGTCATCCTTAACTGGCTTGGCTTCCTCGCTCACTATCTGTCATGTTGTCAAGTTCTTGGCACTTCTGCATGCCTGTGCTAAAATGGCAGTCTTAACTGCTGCAACCCACCCATCCATTCCACTCCCACCAATGTCTGTCCCTGACCAGAGACACCTCAGCACCTGAGCCACCAGGTAGCAAGAACCCTTTTATCCATAAACATGAGGTGCATGCTCATTCTCCTGCCAAATTAAGCTGTCTGTGGTTATCACCGAGGGGAATAATTTGTTGATCAAGACAATGCAAAGAACTTCATTTAGGAGTTATGTATTAAATGCCTACCGAGATCTTAATTGAAGCTTTTATGTTATCCATGAAAAATTATTTATATAGGTCTATCTATCTTTACCTATAACAAGAACACAGGGATGCATGCTTTCATTGTCAGACACATTTCGAACTTTCATACACACACCCTATTAACACAGATATAAAGTTTAAAGTGGAAATAGGAGGACCTATGTTCTTCTGTGAGTTCTCTCATTATTTTCACCTAGAAATTAGTTTAGGTGCCTATTAAAGCACTGCGCCAAAAAGCCAATGACTTCACTATAGGGGAATGGAGTCAAGTCAAAAGCCAGATTATAACGTCTTCCCAGAACCCTAAAATTAGATGTTCATTCTCCTCATTTCCATAAACGTCTGTCGTTTTTCTATCACAGCATTTATCACACTTAATTGTTATAGTTTGTGTGGGAGTCTATATTTTTTTCATTAGAGTCAGTAAGGATAAGAATTTTACCTATCTTGTTCATCATGTTATCCCCAGTGTCTAGCCAGTGTCTGGCATATTTATAATCATAATTTGTTAAATTAATGAATAAATGAAGCCATTCCTCAGAAACACTTTTTCAACGTAAAACAAAAATCAGGCAATGAGTCCAGTGCTCTTCAACTCTTCCTGCCAATCATAACTCTGGCCACCATACCCCACAATCTTCATATAAGAACACCAGCTGTATCTTGGTGCATTTTTCTGTAAAATTGCTCTTGGGGAAAATCCAGTCCAGGCACAGGTACAGTGTAAGCTGGCATGTGCTGTCAGTACACATTTCATAAAATTAAGGAAATAAAGGATTTAAAAGCAAAGAAAATTATATGTATCAATAGAATGCATCTTCTACTACCTTAGTCATAGCGGTAGTTTCTACCAGTTGTGGTCAAGACTAAGTTGTCAGGGGGCCACAGTCTTTCTTCAGGCCACAGTCCCCAGACAGAGCATATGGGATTCCCATTGCATTCAGGAGAGTTACGAAGTATCTAGAGCTCTGTAAAGTTGTAAAGGTAGAAACTATCTGATCCCAGGGGCACTACTCACTTTGTAGATGTCACAGATTTCTGTATCCATTAGGACAATTTTAATACTGATGTGAGTAGTGTCTTCATCCAATAAAATCAGCATCAAATGTCAATTTTCCAGTAGATGGAAAGGAATAACTTGAGGAAGGGTTGGCTGGAGGGGTTCCTACCAGAACAGCTGATCTCAGATGATGAACTGGACAGGGTCATGTCTATGCTTCAGGACAGTCCATCTTTTAACTTCCTTTCACATCACATCCTAGAACAGGAAACTCCCTTTGTCCTTCCAGCTTTGAAGATTTTTCATTCCATTTTTCTGCCTTCCCCATTTTTTAGAGATGGAGGAAGGAAGGGTATCAGGTTTAGTATGCTAACAGAAATAGGATTTTAAAACTATTTTTCTTCTTTTGTCTTTTCCAACAGCAGACATAAAAATCAAGAAATTGAATTGGAGGCTGGGCGTGGTGGCTCACGCCTGTAATCCCAGCACTTTGGGAGGCTGAGGTGGGTGTATCACGAGGTCAGGAAATCGAGACCATCCTGGCTAACAGGGTGAAAATCGAGACCATCCTGTCTACTAAAAACACAAAAAATTAGCCGGGCGTGGTGGTGCATACCTGTAGTCCCAGCTACTTGAGAGACTGAGGCAGGAGAATCACTTGAACCTGGGAAGCAGAGATTGCAGTGAGCCGAGATCACACCACTGCACTCCAGCCTGGGGGACAGAGTAAGACTCTGTCTCAAAAAAAAAAAAAAGGGATTGGAAAAACAAAACCAAACCCACCTTTCCATCCTTTCTGTTCTGATTTGGAGATGGGGTGCTGGGAAGACTGGAAAGATGCTAGTGACTATTTCTCCACCATTTGGAGAAGATCTGTCTGCAGTAGGAGAGAATTAAGATTATCAGATAGAAGCAAAGGGAGAGTCTGATGGAGAGAGAGATTGACCTGGCAGTGTTGACCTCGTTCCTGCAGCAACTCTATGTAATTTGAGGGCCACTCCCATGTTTTTCCCACTGGCATAAACTAGTCAATTTATGGTTTTTGTTTAGTTCAGTTAGAGTTGGGTTTCTGTCACTTATAAACCTAAAGACTCCTGATTAATTCAATAATCATAACAACTTCCTATTATGAGGATTAAGATAGAAAAAAAGAAAGCCACAATTATTCATAAAAATCAAATAAAAACAAGACCCTAATTCAATAAATTTATAATTTGTCCATTATCTGGCAATCAGTATTATATAAGTAATATATTTATGCACATTGTGTAATCTGCTTGGTGGGTTTAGCACAAGTCCTAGCACATAGTAAACACTGAATAAATACTAGGTAGTGATAGTTTTTAAGTGTCTATACAATCGAGTTCATGGCCTCTTATGACTATGACCTAGTAGTTTTTTTATTCACACATTTGTGACAGTTGGTATAAAGGACATTTTTTGTTGTTTTTATTTTGGGAATTAGGAAACCTGTTTGTTTTCAGAATTTTTTAGGCTATGAGAGTCCATTTACCATTTCGAATAGAGTCTTGATTTCCTTTTGGTAACAACATTGTTAAAAGAGGGAGCATGTGACCCAGGGGAGACTAGTTTGACACGCATTCATACCAGGAATTTGAATCTCAAAATAAATAGGAAACAGAGTTCGAAAAAGATGGAGCCTAGCAATTCAGTTGCAGTACCCTATCTATGAGTGATGGCGTCATTCTCCCGGACTATCCTGGTTTCTTCCAATTCCCAAGACTGGCTCACCGCCATCCATTAAATATGTACACCATGAAAATCCTTCCTATAAATTCCTTTTGGCTTTAATTGGCCAGAGTCACTTTATCTTAATTTCAACTAAAGGATTCCACCGGATAAACAAAGCATCATCATTAGCTATTTGATTCAACTTTCAATAACAAATAACTTCAGTGTTTCCAGTTAGCCTCCAATAATAGCAAACTTTATCCATTTTAGTGATAATAATACTGTTAATATTAAAAATAGTTGTATTTGTTGTATTTTACATACATGATCTTATGTAAGATTCCTGACAAACAGCTGGGCACTAAGTTTATCTCCATTATACAGATGAGGGAACTGAGGCTGTCTGAATTCAAGGAACTTTCCAAGAGCCACAATCAGTACCTGGTAGAAGCAAAATTATCATCTTATATCCAGCATTCTTTCCCTGTAACAACAAAGCCCTTTCTCTTGGAACTGAGAGCCACCCATTATTGCCTACTCAGCTTAAAAGCGAGCGGGGCTCATAATACAAAATCACCTGTACCCTCAGTGTTGGTATGCCGTGATTATTCCTCATAATCACCAGGTTACCAGGCAACAAGCTGTAAGAGGAATAGCACATTGGGTAGATAAAATGATTGGAGGGAGAACTAACTGATCTCTTTTATCTTCAGAATTATGCCTCAGACTTTGCTGTCTGTCATTAGCAATGACATACATACATTTACTTTTTCTTTCAGCAATGAAATACATACATTTACTTTTTCCAAAACCTTAATAGATTGTATTTCCACCAAAAAATTATCCATTATTTCAATGGCATCAAAACTTGCTATATAAAGGACAATTTTACATAAATTTGATGTGAATTATTATATTGAAAGATTAGTTTGAATTTTTGCAGATGATATATCGATGCTATCTTACACCATTTTCTTTCTCAGTATTTCTTAAAAGATGTTGCTTAAAATCAACTGAGCTATCATCATCCCTCCACATAGAAGATACAGAAATTTTGTGTTATTTGATTGATAAATCAGCTTGTCAATATTCATTTAAAAGTTCTTTTACCTGGATCTTATTTCTTTCTCTCTGCTCTTATCTAGACTTTTTAAAATTTCCTTTTTTGTACTCTTGCATTTTAAGTCCCAGAAGCTCAGTCTACTTAAAAATGCTTTGTCCACACTTCCTCTTGTACCTGAAACTAAACAAAACACACAAACACACCTGTGCACACACATATTCCCCTGTCTACAACCTCATCTGCTTATTTTAGAATTTATATTATGGATGTATTGATTACTTCTTCTCAAACTTGCTTGAAACCAATATATGTTGTAGAAGAAACTATTGAGGAAAAGAGCACAAAAGGAAAAGAAGAAAAGAACCACTTACTTGGAATATGTAGTAATAGTAATCAGTTAAATATGAATCATATCCATTCTAAGGCACTTGAAAAAATTCATGTAAATGCTAAATGGAAACATAAACAGTACTTTAAGCAAATATATAGGTGAAAATATCAGGCAATTATAACAAAATTATAAATTTATTATAAGTTTTAAATTCTCATCTCTTGTGTGGTTTCACCTATACAGTGTTCAAAAATAATTAAATCTAAAGGAAATAAAATAGGATAAATTGCTTTAAATTCTGAAAATTCAGTTTCTCTTGAAAACAGAAAGATCTGGTACTATTTGACATGAATTCTCCATGACAATGACTAACTAAAGCTGAATAGATGCTTCCTTTGGTATACAGGACAGTTTCCACAGTCCCAACCCCTCTGTATCAAACCCCTAATCTAGCCTACTTCATTCATTCCCCTTTCTTGCCTGGTCCTTATAGGCATGAGATTTTTCTGCTCCTACCAACAACTGTCTTCAAAACTTCTTCTGTATCTCCTACATTTTGAAATCTTGCTGACAACTTTTTTTTAACAATTACAATTTTATTTATTAAACTGATAAGATTTAGGTTAAAATGAATCTATAACCAAAGAAACCATGCACAATAAATTGTCAATATTTTATTTTTAAAATATTTCTTAACATATTAAAAACAAGAATTTATTTCTTATAGTTCTGGAGGCTGGGAAGTCTGAGATCAAGATGCAAAAAGATTTGGTGCCTACCTGGTAAGGGTATGCTTTCTCACAGATGGCGTGTTCTGTCTCTACTCTCATATGGTGGAAGGGCCAAGGAGCTCCTGGGGCCTCTTATATCTTCTTATGTCAGGGCTCTAATCCCAATCAGGAGGGCTCTGCCTTCATGACTAATCACTTCCCAAAGGCTCTGCCCCTTTTTTCCCTTAATGTATATGTTTTAATTGACAGATAAAATTGCATTTACTGTATACAAATATTTTGAAGTATATACACATTGCAGAATGACTAAATCTAGCTGATTAACATATGCATTAACTTACAGAGTTATCATTTTTCTGGTAACTGTTAACATATACTTTCTTAGTGCTTTTCAAGGGTATAATATATACAATATATTATTAACTACAATTATCATATTGTACAATAGATCTCTTAAACATATGTCTTCTATCTAACTGAAATTTTGTATCATTTGACAAATATCTCTGTAACCCCCCAACACCCCTGGTAACTACTATTCTACCTCCTACTTCTACAAGATCAACTTTTTTGGATTCTCATATAATGAGATGCGGTATTTGTCTTTCTGTGTTTGGCTTATTTCACTTAATGTAATGTTCTCCAGTTTCA
>NW_012108886.1:942722-972381 GCF_000951045.1 Mandrillus leucophaeus
GCTTTCTTTCAGCAATGAAATACATACATTTACTTTTTCCAAAACCTTAATAGATTGTATTTCCACCAAAAAATTATCCATTATTTCAATGGCATCAAAACTTGCTATATAAAGGACAATTTTACATAAATTTGATGTGAATTATTATATTGAAAGATTAGTTTGAATTTTTGCAGATGATATATCGATGCTATCTTACACCATTTTCTTTCTCAGTATTTCTTAAAAGATGTTGCTTAAAATCAACTGAGCTATCATCATCCCTCCACATAGAAGATACAGAAATTTTGTGTTATTTGATTGATAAATCAGCTTGTCAATATTCATTTAAAAGTTCTTTTACCTGGATCTTATTTCTTTCTCTCTGCTCTTATCTAGACTTTTTAAAATTTCCTTTTTTGTACTCTTGCATTTTAAGTCCCAGAAGCTCAGTCTACTTAAAAATGCTTTGTCCACACTTTCTCTTGTACCTGAAACTAAACAAAACACACAAACACACCTGTGCACACACATATTCCCCTGTCTACAACCTCATCTGCTTATTTTAGAATTTATATTATGGATGTATTGATTACTTCTTCTCAAACTTGCTTGAAACCAATATATGTTGTAGAAGAAACTATTGAGGAAAAGAGCACAAAAGGAAAAGAAGAAAAGAACCACTTACTTGGAATATGTAGTAATAGTAATCAGTTAAATATGAATCATATCCATTCTAAGGCACTTGAAAAAATTCATGTAAATGCTAAATGGAAACATAAACAGTACTTTAAGCAAATATATAGGTGAAAATATCAGGCAATTATAACAAAATTATAAATTTATTATAAGTTTTAAATTCTCATCTCTTGTGTGGTTTCACCTATACAGTGTTCAAAAATAATTAAATCTAAAGGAAATAAAATAGGATAAATTGCTTTAAATTCTGAAAATTCAGTTTCTCTTGAAAACAGAAAGATCTGGTACTATTTGACATGAATTCTCCATGACAATGACTAACTAAAGCTGAATAGATGCTTCCTTTGGTATACAGGACAGTTTCCACAGTCCCAACCCCTCTGTATCAAACCCCTAATCTAGCCTACTTCATTCATTCCCCTTTCTTGCCTGGTCCTTATAGGCATGAGATTTTTCTGCTCCTACCAACAACTGTCTTCAAAACTTCTTCTGTATCTCCTACATTTTGAAATCTTGCTGACAACTTTTTTTTAACAATTACAATTTTATTTATTAAACTGATAAGATTTAGGTTAAAATGAATCTATAACCAAAGAAACCATGCACAATAAATTGTCAATATTTTATTTTTAAAATATTTCTTAACATATTAAAAACAAGAATTTATTTCTTATAGTTCTGGAGGCTGGGAAGTCTGAGATCAAGATGCAAAAAGATTTGGTGCCTACCTGGTAAGGGTATGCTTTCTCACAGATGGCGTGTTCTGTCTCTACTCTCATATGGTGGAAGGGCCAAGGAGCTCCTGGGGCCTCTTATATCTTCTTATGTCAGGGCTCTAATCCCAATCAGGAGGGCTCTGCCTTCATGACTAATCACTTCCCAAAGGCTCTGCCCCTTTTTTCCCTTAATGTATATGTTTTAATTGACAGATAAAATTGCATTTACTGTATACAAATATTTTGAAGTATATACACATTGCAGAATGACTAAATCTAGCTGATTAACATATGCATTAACTTACAGAGTTATCATTTTTCTGGTAACTGTTAACATATACTTTCTTAGTGCTTTTCAAGGGTATAATATATACAATATATTATTAACTACAATTATCATATTGTACAATAGATCTCTTAAACATATTTCTTCTATCTAACTGAAATTTTGTATCATTTGACAAATATCTCTGTAACCCCCCAACACCCCTGGTAACTACTATTCTACCTCCTACTTCTACAAGATCAACTTTTTTGGATTCTCATATAATGAGATGCGGTATTTGTCTTTCTGTGTTTGGCTTATTTCACTTAATGTAATGTTCTCCAGTTTCACCCATGTTGTCGCAATGACAGGCTTTCCTTCTTTTTAAGGCTGAATAGTACTCCATTTTGAATATATACCACATTCCTTTATCCATTCATTTGCTGATGGACCCTCAGGTTGATTCCATGTTTGGTTATTGTGAATGGTGCTGCAATGAACGTGGGAGTGCAGATATCATTTGACATACTGATTTCACTTTCTTTGGATCCCAGTAGTGGAACTGCTGGATCTTAGAGTAGTTCTATTTTTAATTTTTTGAGAAACCGCCATACTATTTCTATAATGACTGGACTAATTCATATTGCCACCAACAGTGTGCAAGGGTTGCCTTTTCTCCACATTCTCTCCAACACTTGTTATCTTTTGTCCCTTTGATAAAAGATGTGAGGTGGTATCTCATTATGGTTTTGATTTGCAATTCCCTGATGATTAGTCATGTTGAGAATTTTTTCATATATCTGTTGGCCATTTCTATGTCTTCTTTTGCAAAATAGCTATTCAGGTCCTTTGCAAATTTTTTAATCAAGTCATTTTGTTTTCTTACTAATAAGTTACTTATATATTTTAGATATTGACCCCTTATCAGATGTATAGTTTGCAAATATTTTCTCCATTCTCTAGGTTATCTCTTCATTATGTTGGTTGTTTCTTTTGTTTTATAGAATCTTTTTAGTATGACATAATCCCATTTGTCTATTTTTGTCTTTATTACCTGTGCTTTTGAGGTTATATTCAAAAATTCATTGCCTAGGTCAACATCGTGGAGCTTTTTCATTATGTTTTCTTCTAAGATTTCACAGTTTTGAGCCTTTTTTTTTTTGAAATGGAGTCTTGCTCTGTCGTCCAGGTTGGAGTGCAGTGGTACGATTTCGGCTTACTGCAAGTTCTGCCCCCTGGGTTCACGCCATTCTCCTGCCTCAGCCTCCCAAGTAGCTGGGACTACAGGTGCCCACCACCACGCCCAGCTGATTTTTTGTATTTTTAGTAGAGATGGGGTTTCACGGTGTTAGCCAGGATGGTCTCAATCTCCTGACCTCGTGATCCACCCACCTCAGCCTCCCAAAGTGCTGGGATTACAGGAGTGAGCCACTGCACCCGGTCCAGTTTTGAGTCTTACATTTAGGTCTTTAATCCATTTTGAGTCGATTTCTGAATTTAGTGTGAGATAGGGTTCAGAAGTCTGGGCTGCTTGAGGGCTGCCTATAGCTAAGGACTGTCCAGAACCCAGGGCTGCTGATGTTAGCCCAGAAGTAGTGCAGACCAGAGATTGAGTCCACCACACAAGGCCAAGCCTAGGGCTATGTGGTCCCACCCAGCACCACGGTCAGTCTAGAGGCTCAATCCATGGATACTGGTCTTGGACTGTGGGGATCTGCCTGGTGCTGGGTGGTAAGCCCAGTGTTGGAGTAAAAGTCGATGTCCTGTGCTCACTTCCCTCTCTTTGCCCCAAGCTGATGGTATCTCTCTCAGTCATTGTGCTGCCTAGGGTTGGGGAGGGGTGTCTTGGGTAATATAAAATTGTTCTTCCTACCCTCTTCAATGTGCCTTTCACTGGGCTACAGCCACGTTTCCATAGCTCCTGTGAAGGTATTTTCATATGTGGGTAGTTGTTCAAATTGATATTTCTATGGTGGGATAAGCACTGGAGAGTTCTCCTCCACCATCTTGCTCCCAGGTTGTCCCTGAAGTCAGCTTTAATACTTCCTTCTCCCTCACTGCCTATGTCCAGATGATCATCAGCTCATTTCAGGCCCAGCTCTAAAACAAATCTCTATTTCTGTCCTTCCTTTATCTCCAAAGACCCCATCTAGTTTTTTCACTTTGCTCATCTGAATGGCTTTCACAGACCGCCAGCCAAATGTGATTTTCAGGTTTCCCTGCAACCTCTGATCTGTCGCTTCAGTGTCCTGATTGAGTGGTTCTCTTGTCTAAAATAGTGCTTCCACCATTGCTTATGATAAACACTGTAGCATGGCTTTAAAATCTTACATGGTCTTCCTACCTCTACCCCCAATTCACCTGTCAGCTCTCACCTCCCAATTCTCTGCACCCATCACTCTGCTCCAGCTGTGCGAATGAGTCATCCCTCCTTGCTCAGCTACTCTACCTGCTCTCTCTACCTGAAAGTCTATCTTTTTCTTCCCTTATCCACCTTCTCCACTTCCTCTTTTCCTTTTCCTTCCCCACTAGACAGAATCTTGACTGCTTCCTAGAATATCATATCCATGATGAAGCTTTTCCTAATATCCCAAGTTGGAAGTATTTCTTCTTTTGTATTCCCACAGTTCTTAGCTTTTAAATTTCTAAATGACTCTTAAGAATTTCCTTGCACTTAAACTATATGTCAGATGCTTTCGTTGGAGTATAAATTCCTTGAGACTAGGCACCATATCATAATATTTTTTAATTCTTTTAAAACTTCGTAAGTTGCTTGTTCACAGTAATAATAGATTCCTAAACATTTACTTAGTGTCACACACTGTCTATAACATTTTATAAGCATATCTCATTTGTACTTCACAAAGCTCAGGGTCTCTTATTTTACAGAAAAGGAAAATGAGGCTTTGAGATATCTATTAACTAACAAAATGTCCTAACATTAGCAGATGGCAGAACAAAGATTGAAAATCAGATTTTCCTAATCCAAAGACTATGACCACTAAATTTTATTCTGTGCTATGCTGAAAAAGTAGTTCATTTAAATATAAATATAACTTTGACCAAAGTGTCAAATAACTGTGCACACTAAACAAGTGTGAAATAGGCACAAATCAGTATTCAGTCTTGGAAAAAGAGTTCTTTGAAATATTTTCCATATGTTGGACAATTTTCTACCTGAAAACAATATAGGATTAATAAAATGTTTCAATTTTAAGGTCAACATTTATGTCATAGTTAGTTAATGGTAGCTTAAATGAAAATTCATCCTATAGATGCAAATCTTGACAAGATCACACATTTAAGTTAATAGTAACTGACATGTCATATCCAAGTAACAAGGGAGTTCGCTCATCAAGTCTCTAGAGGTCATTAAAGAAAAGATCTTGTAACAGGTTAAGAAAAACTAAAAGAGAGAGAATAGAACATTTTAAGTATATATTCTTATTAAAGATATTGGCAACAAATGAATATGTATTATGTACCATGAGAAGAAAAGAATATTAGATCTTACTTGAGACAATTCAAATTAATTTCCTTGGGGAAATAATGAAATCTAAAGTTACAAATCTCATTGAATAGATAAGAGAATGAGAAAATGGGAGGTAACTTGCTTAGGGACAAAAAATCTAGTCACATTTTAGGCTCAGCCTAAAATGCAAGTTTTATGATTCCTAATTCAGATGTCTTGCTGCTGTTCCTCTCTGATATTCTTATATGTTAAGTGTGCCGATGACAATATGTCTTCAGCAGTAGAAAAAGATGTGATGTAAGCTGTTTGTATTTTTTTAAGTGGTGATGGTAGCCATCAAATAATTCATAGAAGTGGTTTATGTTCACTGTTTCTCGTTTCCTTCCTCCCACTAGCTCCTTAACTCATTTCAATCAAATTTTTGCCTCCACCATGCCACCAAAGCCATGTTGCTCAATCCAGTAGTCATTTCTCACTTCTCAACTAACCTGGCCTCTCTACACTTATGGACAAAGTCTCTCAGCATCATCATCATCAGGCACTCTGCCCCTGCCTCTTCTGGCAGGCTGGACATTGAAGATCAGGCTGGTATGCAAGAGAATGATGCAGGGATATAACACAGTATGAATTGAGCATCAGCAGAATCTGCTAGAACTATTTTTGGATGAAATCATTTAGGCAAAAGGCAACTGAATTTTGCATTTAGTCCATCCAAGCTTTCTTCCAACACAAAATTGTTCCAAGACTGACATCTCTAACTTGGTCTCATCTCAGCGTTAAATAACCTAAGTGCTAAACCCCTTTTCTTTTTGGCTTCCCTCAAGGAAACAATTCCATCATGAATACACCCAGCCTGACTTTCAGAATTTAAAAATGTTTCATATTAGTCTCCTAGATTTTCACTTACATCTTAGAAGATTATTTAGAAATTCTCACAGCCCCCGTTTCCTCAGCTAGAAAACAGGATAATGTTAGCATGTCTTTCATATAACTCTTGTGAAGATTATATACGATGATTTATGTAAAGCATTTATCTTAATGCATTAATATTGCTAGATTTAACTGTGCTCATTAGACTTTGCTGGGATGATAGGTTAATTATCTCCTTTAAGGTAGTACGTGTTCTTTAAAGCTCTAAACTCTTCACTTCCCCTGGGTTTTGCACCAGTTCTTTGCTCTACCTCATTGAATAAAAATTGTCTGTGTCCATTAGCTTTGCTCAGAGTGTGAGTCACCAGAGAATGAGTCAGGTGTTCCATTACCATGTGCCCTTTATATAATGCTAAGTTCCTTCACAGCTTTAGCTCAGATACTGGTCAATCTCACAAAAGTTTGTCTGTCTCAAGGGCTGAGAAATAGTCTTTGTTATATACTATAGTAATACTATGTACTATTCTCAGAAATTAAAAGCATGAAAAAAAGACAGACAAAAATCTATCTTTATGTTTTTATAGGAGCTTACATGTATATAGAGAAGAAAGACAATTAAAAACATAAATAAGGACAATAGACCAATTTGACTCATGTTTTGGCTCTATTTCAGACTTGTTAAATTTGAGGTGCCCACTAGACATTTAATAGGCAGTTAGATATCTGAACTGATGAGCAGAAGTGGCTGAATAGCTCAGAGGCAAAGTCTGGACAAGAGATATAAACTTGTAGGTCACAAATATATACATAACATTTAAAGCTACGACACTAGTAGGAAACTTAGGAGGTAAGTATGTATAGAAAAAAAGAGATAATGTAGAAAATCCAATACTTGGAGATCTGAAAGTAAAAGATAAACCTGCAAAAGGAACCAAGAGGGATTGGCCAGCAAGTTAGGAGGAAAAACATGTTGCCAGTCAAGGACAAGCTTTGCCTGGACTGCACCCAGCCAATGATTGGGCATGGTCAAGGCTCCACTTGTGACCACCAATCATCCTTCCTGAATAGCCTACTCTTGCTTGAAGACTCTCCATTGGTCTAGCTGAGATTTTCTCTGAACTGTGCTATGGCCTGAGGTTTCTCCTTCCTTTCTCTCTCCTTCCACAAGTGCCAAACCTACCTTGTGGTCTGAAAGTTCTTTCTTCCTACTCCAGTTCACTCCCCCTTGATCCTTCATAGGTGTTGGCCTGTCTTGGTGTCTGCTTTTCATAACAGACCCAATAATTTGGTTTTGTTCATTTTTTTATAGCTGGGGCCTCGCTCTGTTGCCTGAACTGGAGTACAGTGGCGTGACCATGACTAACTGTAACCTCAAATTCTTGGCCTCAAGTGATCCTCCCACCTCAACCTCCCAAAGGTCTGGAATTACAGGCATGAGCCACTATACCCAGCTCAATCTAAAATAATTTGAAGGCTTGTGTTTTGCATTATATTTTAGAGATTTCCCAGGGGATTCCATTTAAGTCATCCACTGTGCTATTGTACTAATAATATAGTCTTTATTAATCATCTCTTCCCTTTTCTGTATCACTTCCCCCTTAACTACCCATTTCCTTTGTGCCTTCCAATAAACTTCTTGCATTTAAAACTTTGTCTCTGGGGAAATTTCTACTAAGATATTACAGGGGGAATAATGATCAACATGTTTACAGTATTTTTCAGCAGTAACTTAGAAGCGTTATTGTTTTCAGGGTTCCAGGTAAGTAGAAATGCCTACATACTAGCCATTAGACAAGTAAGTGGAAATTTCTAATGGCCACTGATCCACATGGCCATAAAGTTACCTGTGCTCACTCAAGTAGTTTCGGGGATTTCCATGTTTCCAATCCCAGGAGCCACTGGAACAACAGATGTCTAAAACATTTTGAGGTTTATTTACATGCAGAGACTGTGCAGTTAATGAGAAAAAGGTTAGCAAGTGAACCTAATGCTGGAGTGCACATCTGGATGGAAGCTTGGGACAGCTGGGCATAGATCAAGAAGGCTATTACTGTTGTCAAAGAATTGAGGATTGTTGTAACTTTCGCACAAAGCATCTATGGAAGTCCCCTGTTTCTAAAAGTTTTGGCCTTAGCCTTAGATCCTGTGCTCCTGTTTGTCAACACTTGCCCTTCACTAATATTCTCAATCCACTGTTAGGATAAATTAGGATTCAAAAGCCTCCCTCTGTGGGCACCACTAATAACTCTCTAAGACCCTGAGTTTTATTCAGCTCTTCATAATCCAACCATGCATTCTCTTGAGAGAGAAACTTTCTCATACCACCCAGCTCCGTCTTGGGTTCCCTATTAAACTATAAAATAATTTAAAACAAGGTCAAAAAAAAAAAAAAACTAAATTAGGAAGCTAAATCTTAGGAACCCAGCAATTCTACTTCTAAGAATTTATGTAAAGAAAATAGAATCAAGGAAGGTCAATATTATTTGTATAGCAAGAAATGGCAACCTAAATACTTAAAAATATGATATATATTAACAGAATTATTGTATAACCAAATGATTAAACTTCTACACAGTCAAGTATGATGGCGTGCATCTGTAGTCCCAACAACTCTGGGGGCTGTGGCAAAAGGATCACTTGATTCCAGGAGTTTGAATCCAGTTTGGGCAATGCAGTGAGAACCTGTTTCTCTCTCTCTCTCTATTTCTTTTTGTTTGTTTGTTTCGTTTTGTTTTGTTTTGTTTTGCTTGAGACAGAGACTCGCTCTGTTGCCTAGGCTGGAGTGCAGTGGCGTGATCTCAGCTCACTGCAACCTCTGCCTCCTGGGTTCAAGTGATTCTCCTGCCTCAGCTTCCTGAGTAGCTGGGACTAGAGGCACGCACCACCATGCCAGCTATGGCTTTGTTTTGTTTTGTTTTGTATTTTTATGAGAGACAAGGTTTCACCATGTTGGCCAGGCTCGTCTCAAACTCCTGACTTCAAGAGATCGGCCTCCCAAAGTGCTGAGATTACAGGTATGAGCCACCGCACCCAGCCTGAGAACTTGGCTCTTAAAAAAACAAAAATAAGAAAAAAATACAAACCATTATTGAAAATCCTGAAATAATATTCATGATATACTACTGAGAATAAAAAGACAAAATATAAATAGAATTCTAACGAAAATATCTCTTAAAGTATATTA
This sequence comes from Mandrillus leucophaeus, assembly GCF_000951045.1. Classification (NCBI taxonomy): domain Eukaryota; kingdom Metazoa; phylum Chordata; class Mammalia; order Primates; family Cercopithecidae; genus Mandrillus; species Mandrillus leucophaeus. Next base: position 951,908 of record NW_012108886.1, read on the forward strand.
TATAGAGACCAGGAGTTCGAGACCAGCCTGGGCAACGAAAAAGCTAAAAATTTAGCCAGGTATGGTGGTGTTACCCTGTAGTTCTAGCTACTTGGGAGGCTAAGGTGGAAGGATCACTTGAGCCCAGGAGGTGGAGGTTACAGTGACCTATGATCATGCTACTGCACTCCAGCCTAGACAACAGAGTGAGACTCCATGTCTCAAAAAAAATTACATGTTAAAAGTATATTATATAGTTATATATCTGCATGTTTATTTCTGTGTATGCAGAAAAAAAAAGACTAGAAGGATATCACAAATGGTTATTTCTAAGTTGTAGAACTCTTAGTGATTTTCCTCTCTATGCTTTTCTGAAGTTCTCAAATTTTAACGATGAATATGATTCTTTCAACATGAGGAAGTAAAAATGGATAAATACTAGTTTCAGATAAGAGAAAGAAATTCTCAGTGTGCTCCAAAGACAACTGACATGACTTTGATCAGGATGGGGTGGGGTGAGGCCTGGAGCCAGAGGTCAGGCACCTACGCCAGAGAAGTCAAAGGAGAGAGGTTTTATTAGCATTTCCGTTCTGTGTACTGAGGTCTGCAGGGCCTGAGGGAAGCTGTGGTTACTCTGCCCAGCAATAGAAGAATTTGTGACAGATGTAAGGGATCATCAGGTACCTTCTGTGTTCTCGGAAAAATAAAGATGCTAAAGGGAGCTTATGTAAACTCCTGACCCTGAAATGAAAGGACAGCAGAGAAAGATTCCAATCAACTCCCCTGCCACTTTCTTCAGAATGAATGAGATGAATTCTTTTAAAGTCATATAAACAAAAGCTTTGTGCTGTTACTCCACAAACAAATGTGAAATTCCAGAAGCTGAACTTTGTGCACACCTACCTGTAAACCGCACACTCGACTTTAATCTTGGATTAAGAACTGTCAGATTCAGTGCTTTGGGCTAGTCATTTAACCTCCTGGTGCTTTCCAGTGTGATGTTTGGAAAAGTCCGGCAATTATTCTGCCCTTGCTCTTGGAGAAGTTGTGTCTCAAGGTGGAAACATAGCTGCAAAATGTAGAACTGTCTGATATGGTCTGGATCTGTATTCCTGCCAAAATCTCATATGGAATTATAATCCCCAGTGTTGGAGGAGGGGCCTGGTGGGAGGTGATTGGATCATGGGGATGAATTTCTCCTTGCTATTCTCACGATAGTGAGTGTATTCTCATTAGACCTGTTTTTTTAAAAATGTGTAGCACCTCCCTCTTCACTCTCTTCCTTCTTCTCTGGCCATGTAAGAAGTGCCTCCTTTGCCTTTGCCTTCCACCATGATTATAAGTTTCCTGAGGCCTCCCCAGAAGCAGAAGCCTGTATAGCCTGCAGAACAGTGAGCCAATTAAGCCTCTTTATCACCCAGTTTCAAGTATTTCTTTACAGCAGTGTGAGAATGGACTAATACATTGTCTCAGGCCTAGTCAACTTTCTGAGCTCTGTAAGAAAGGGCTTTCTCCTGAAAAAAAAATCTGAGCTGAAATTCATCAGCCCACAGAATGATGGAGAGTTTTTGGCCCAATGGTCAGTTAAGGTTTTTGGTTGCAAGTAACAGAAATTGATTTTGGTTAATTTAAGATAAGTATGATGTGTTGGAAAATTACCAGCGTAGGAAAGAGAGGGAAGAGTAGCTTGGGCACGAGGCATCAAAAGAAGCATGGATTGTGTTAAGTTTAGAGTCCAAGAAGGATGACAACTGCCTTGTAGCTAGGACAGCTATCAGGCGATACTAATTTCACTGCTGCTGTTGATGCCACCACCACTGCTGCTGCGATAAATCATCTTTAACGTTCCCTCTTGTCCTCGGGTCATTTGCTCAAGTTACAATGCTCCGGGTGGCCAAACATAGATCATGTACCTGACTGATGAGTTTATAACTGCAAGCAGAGGGAGGACCTGGCCTCCTAGAAGCTGCTGTGCAAAGCGGCTTCCCGAAATTACCCATCCAACAGGCCCAATTATGGTGACAGAAAGGTAATTCCCCTTAATCTGGGCATGTCTCTTTCTCACAATATAGAAAGCCAAACTCATAGTCCAGGCCAGCCCACCATCAATTCAATTGAAGAAGGAAATATTGTGACAAAAATCAATGTTGTGTTAAGATCTGGTTCACTGAATTCTGACCTCAACTAGCTTTTCTGGTCTTATTTCATTACTGCCCTATAAAACCCAGACTACTTGCAACAGTATGTCCTAAAGACAATAGTTTCACTTTGTTACCTGATTTAAAAGGTGACCCTTACCCAGAACACAACACCTCTACTAACTCTTTTACTGTATATCAAAATCTGTCTATTCCGTAGGGGCTTGATATGGTTTGACTGTGTCCCCACCCAAATCCCATCTTGAATTGTAGCTCCCATAATTCTTATGTGTTATGGGAGAGACCTGGTGGGAGGTAATTGAATCATGGGGACAGTTTCCCCCATACTGTTCTTGTGGTGTGAATAAGTCTCATGAGAGTTGATGGCTTTATAAGGGGAATCCCCTTTCACTTGGTTCTCATTCTCTCTTGCTGCCACCAAATATGAAATACCTTTTGCCTTCCACCATGATTGTGAGTCCTCCCAGCCACGTGGAACAGTGAATCCATTAAACCTCTTTTTCTTTATAAATTACCCAGTCTCAGGTATGTAACAGCAGCATGAAAACAGACTAATATAGACCTAATTCATAAGTATCACCTCTGTGACATTTCCCTTGGCCAACCCTGTTGGAGCAGCTCTCTCTGCCTCTTCTGAACTCCCATGAGATCCATATCCATAACCCTCTGAAGGCCATGAATCTGGTTCAGCCCCAGAGTGATGCTACTTTGGAAAAATATTCCTTCTGTCCTCTACATATTGCTGATTCTGTGTCTGTATTAATTTCTCTCACTCTCTCTTTCTTTCTCTCTCACACACACCCCCAGAAACTGTCTAGCAGAGGCCGACTTCCCAGGGGATGTTTATTAGTGCATTCCTCACACTGCTATACCTGAGACTGAGTAATTTATAAAGAAAGGAGGTTTAATTGGCTCACAGTTCTGCAGGCTCTACAAGAAGCATAATGGCATCTGCATCTGGGGAGGCCTCAGGGAACATACAATCATAGTGGAAGACAAAGGGGAAATGGCACTTCATATGACTAGAGCAGGAGGAAGAAAGAGAGAGGAGAGGTGCTACCTACTTTTGAACAACCGGATCTCATGAAAACTCACTCACTATCATGAGAACAGCACTGAGGGAACTGTGCTAACCCATTCACAATAAACCACCCTCATAATCTAATCACCTTCTACCAGGCCCCACCTGCAACACTAGGGATTACAATTGAACATGAGATTTGAATGGGAACACAGATCCAAACTGTATCAAGATGAAAGGACAGAAATTAAGCTAGAGATAACAGAAGCTATATGAAAGGGGAGGAGGTGTTATAACTATGGCCAGGTTAATAAATTTTGTCTGCCACATATGCATTACTCATTTGGAAAATTACTTTGAATTAAAATTATTTGTATACACGCATTTTCTTCCCAACTGAATGTTGAGATCTTTGAAGACAGAGACCACATCTCATTTATCTCTCTTGCCCTCGGAGCTTAGCGCAGTACCCGATACATAGCAACCACTCGATATGCATATAATGAATTAATGAGCACATTAATTAGTTAATTAATTACAGGCCTCCAGTAGCCATGGCTATGCTGCCCAATAGTTATGCAAGAAAGCAAATTAATGATTTCCTAGCTCTTGATCCCCAGAATTTTTATTTTTTTCTGCTATGTCTGTATAGATATCACTAATAAGAACTTCAAATAAATGAGGGCTATCTGAAAGACAGGCTGACTACTAGGATCCCAAAACCCATTTTGATCTTTCACTGAAAGAAGGGCAGCTATGACTCACACATCACACACTTTTTAAAAATGAGATTTAATTTCCTTACCTCTGGCAGTAGCTTTTAGAAGTAATAGAGTGGATGGTTGGGAGAGGATTCATAGGGGGTGGAGGCCAGGGGTCGTCAAAGCTGGGAGATTAGTGATAGCAGGGCCCTTGTCAGAAGACGTACCACAGAACCCAACTTTCCCATCCCCTAGGGTCTGAAAGCTCCATTAGGAGTGATCATAACTATTTCATCGCTGTGGTTCTGTCTACTTTGCAAAGTTCATGAGTATTCTAATCCTCTGAGCAACTGTAAGACTCTATTTCCTACCCCATGTCTCCACACCTCATCCACTTAATTCCACAGTTTAAAGCCACATAGAGTAAAAGCGTATGCACTAAAACAATGGTGATAAAATTAAGAGAAAAACAAACATTTGGACCACAGAAAAATATACATAACATGATATCAGTGTTCAGACATTTAAAACAATAGTAATGATAATATGAGCTCACATTTATTAAACTCCTACTAGATATCAGTCATTTTCTATGCATTTCATCCTCCAAACTGTCCTATGAAAAAAGCACTATTGTTATTTTCATTTTACAGGTGAGAAAACTAAGGTATAGAGCGATTAAGAGGCTTGACGAAGATAGAAGCACCGTGGGCTACTGTGTGACCCCAGGAGTTTGCTGGTCCTGTGCATTGAATCACCATATTAATTGTTTCTATGATCAAATTAATTTAGGAAATCATTATCTAAACAACAGTTCTTTAGTACAGGACTTTGCAGCTTTTAACATGCTGGTTTACATTGGGATTCTGTACGAGTTGTTTTCTAAACTCATTTGATCATGAAACATTTGTGCTACTTTGGGAAACATGACATAGGTTTACCCTCTATCTTGAATTCAAAGTCTCTGGAAAGCGATTTGATATTTCTAAGGAAGGAACTGGGAGCCTCACAGCACATCGTGAAAAATAAGAAAAAAAACCTTCCATTTACACTGGACCAGGCTCTGTAGTAAGTTGTTATTCCCATATTTAAAATGAAGAAACTGAGGCTCAAAGAGGCTTGCCCAATTTGCCCACTGCTGGAGTCAGAATTAAAATTCAGCCAGGTTGACCTCAGAAGCAACACTTTAAACTGCTAGATTATAAGTCTGCCACTCAGACTGGTGAGCAACCAAGAATCTCTGAGCAGCAGCACATGACCATGGAACAGCACAAGCTCACAGAGTAGTGCCTGGCTGTGACCTTGGGCTGGATCAACTTAACCTCATCAAACCCCAGTTTTTACATCTGTAAAATCAATGTATTCCAGAGGTGGTTATGAAGATTGAAGTAGATAAGGCACATAAAGGACTTCTATTAGAGTAACTGGCCCATAGTAAATGCTTAATACAGAGAAGTTACTAATTTCCTTAACTACAAACAGAGCACATAACATTTTCATTTGATCTTGGCCAAAAGGCTGAGAAGTGACACACATAACATTTTGTAGAAGCATTTTGTCTTTCATGCTCTAGATCCTGTTGTTTTCCTTGAAATTTCTTTCAGTGCACAGATGACAACACGCAGAACAGGTAAGGCAACGTGGGGTCATGAACAGTTGATTTATCTATTTGGTTGGGATAATTGCCACAGGGAGACATACCTGAAGTTATCAGCTAAGTACCTCCCTTTTATTTAGTAACTGAACCCTTCCTCATCTGATCTCATTTGTTGTCTTCTAATCACCTTTTCAAAATTCCATTTAGATTTTCCCTCAAAGAAAAGGCAGCTCTCTTCATGCATACTTCATTCTACTCCTGATTATTGTCTACTTAATTTGCATACAGCTTGTCTAATTATATTGTTACCTAGTAGGTCCCTGTAACCTAGTTTCCTGGGAGTGGTGCCTACCCAGCTGAGAACCACACAGACTTTCTCCAAATGGTTGAGCACCAATATGTTCTTGTTCACTTCACATTTTGGACACAGGACTATAAATACTCTGCAGACTCTTTGGCTCTAACTGACCTCTGTCTTTACATACTCAAGCAAGCGCATCCTATTCTCCATAATCCACTAATCTGATATATTCTCATTCAATAACACAGCATACAGAATGTTTCCAAGCATACATGACTGCAGAAGTATACCTTTGCAAGCACACTAGCTCTATACATACTGTATATATGTATACTTAATCTTATACATTTTCTTCTCTGATTCAATAGATTTCCATTCTGATCAATACTATTCATCAAATAGTCAGGAAAGAGAAAAAACACATTTACTACCATCCAAGTACAAGCCATCATCAATGCCGAGGCCACCACTAGTCCATATGGTGGTTTCTTACAAATTAGAATAATACACTCCCTCCGAGTAGCTATGGCCTTGTGACAAAATTCACAACAGGGAACGTCTGAGTTGAACTGCAGCTCTCATTTTCCCACTTTTCTGGACACTCTCAGCAGCACAAATCCCAAATAACTATACATGGTAGCCCTGAACTTCTTTTTCTTGATTACTATAATAACCTCTTATCTGATCTTCCTGCTTTTTTGTTCTTGACAACCTATGATTTTATTCTCAACATTTTGATCTTTTCAGAACATAAATCAGATCATATGACTCTCCAGCTCGAAATCCTCATACTTGGAATAAAATGCAAGAACTACCACATGACCCAGCAATACCACTCCTGGATGTTTATCCAAAAAAACTGAAATCAGGATCTCAGAGAGATATTTGCATTCTCATGTTCACTGTTGCATTATTCACAATAGCCAAGATGTGGAAAAAGCACAAATTCACATCAAGAGAATAAAGGATAAAGAAAATGTGGTGTATACATCCAATGGAATATTATTCAGCCTTAAAAAGAAAATTCTGCAATATGTGACAATACGGATGAACCTTGAGAATACTATGCTACGCAAAATAAGCCAGTCACAGAAGGACAAATACTGTATGATTCCATTTACATGAAATATCTAAAAAGTCAAACTCATAGAAATGGAAAATAGAATGGTGATTTCTAGGGGGTGGAGGGAGAGAAAATGTGGAGTTACCAAGGGGATTCTAGAGGTCTGATGTACAACATTGTGACTATAGTTAACAATGCTGTGTTGCATTTTTAAAATTTAAGAGAGTAGATCTCATGTTAACGTTCTTGCTACAATTAGAGAAATTAAATTTAAAAGAAAATTCTTGACCCACAAGAGACTATATGATTTGGCCCCTCTCTTCATTACTTCTAATCCTACCCCTTTTGCTCACTCTGTTCCCATCAGAATGGCTTTATTTCTGTTTCTGGGACATCCCAAGTTTATTCCCAGTTCAGAGATTTTGTTCCTTCTCTTATCTGTAGCTTGCTACAATAAGCCTTTTGTGTGTATTTGTGCATGGGTCTGCTGGTCAGTTCTAGCTTTGCAAGGACCAGTTCTGCTTCAGGCCATAGGTCAGCTGAGCTTGGCTTCAAACTATGAGTTAAGTTCATATCTGCCTTGTGTGTGCCCAGTTCTGCTTAACCAGTGCCACCCAGGCCATGTTCCTTTCACTGTGAGTAGCAGGAGTACAAGAGACCAAGCTGAACTGTGAAAGCACTGAATTTAAAACCTTGAAGAACTTGGAGAGAGTAGCATGTAGTAAGATGGGAAAGGTAGACACAAACCAGTTAGTGGGGCCAACATAGAGTCTGTTAATGGATGATTCAGAAGGGACACATGTTTTCACGACTTTCAAACAGATTTCCCCTGTGTTTTTTCTAGAATAGTGGATCCACAGATTGTCAGTCCCCATTGTCACACAGGTCATTCTGTTGGGGCTGCGGGTGGCTGCATTCCCCCATGACCCTCTAGTGTTTGCAAGTGCTGAGGGACTCTTGGTGGCCTTTTTCACTGGTTTCCACAAGAATTGCTTCAAGCCGACAAGACTGTCTTCAAATTAATCCTAAATGATATGGCCCCACCTTTCTATCAGACTCTAATAAAATTCTGTTTTGGAGACGTGGAGCCAGATTGAATCCTTTTATTGCTCATCATTTCTGAGCATTCTCCTTCCTTGAAAAACTGTATTAATCAATTAATTTTCCCATGAGGTAGGTAAGAAATGAACTTGAAAAATTAGCATTTTGTTAGAAGGGTAAATTAAGGGAAAGAGTAACAACTCACCCTAATGTTAGTTCTCCTAGTTGAGCTAATATGTACTTAATTCTCTTATTTTAGCATTAACTTTCCATTAGTATTGTCCTCCTATGTAGTCAAGCCTCCCATGTTCATAAAGATTACCAAAATTTAGTAGTTTAATAATGCTATTTTGGCAATAGTATAAGAAAACAATCACTCTTGTTTAGTGATAGTGCGAATCTACAATCTTTCCCAAGAGAAATTTGGCATTTCTATCTATTCCGTATTTAAAATGTACATTCCCTTTGGCTGAAAAAATCAATTTCAAGGATTTAGGCTGCAGTTACTTTTGCATAGATAGATAGATAAAAATATATATAAAGATTATCTATTAATAAATCTTTTTTCTCAGCATTATTGAAGTTGAAATAAGCAGGCATATAGTTGTATATGCTTAGAAAAGTTTTAGAAGGCTGCACAAAAAACTACTCAGAATGGTTAACAAAGGTAAAAAAGCCAAAGTGACAGAGAGTGAATAAACACCAAGTACAAAGAAAAAACTTTTATTTCCCCATTTAATGGGATGGCAATTGAATTCATTAAAGATTAGTATATTTTATTTTTATTTTTAAATATTTAATTAATAAAATTAAAAAGAAAGAAAGCATTGTGTCTGTTCCTGCAGGATTGTGGGATCTAGATATTTTAGGGCACCTATCTTCCCCTCTTGCTCATGTTCCTGACTCACTTGCTCCTAAATCAGAGACAGGATACACATTCTTACTAAAATAAGAGAACGGTCTCATATCTCAAGAGTTCACCCTCAAATGATGCAAGGCAAAGGAGAAAACAGACATGCAGGAAGTCGCTGGCTTGAGGGGTGGGAACAGAATGGTGGGCCAAAAATAACTGGCTTGGCATAACCAGCAAGCATCATCATCCTGTGAGAGGGAATCAGGGATGCCCTTTGGATCTTTTCTGAACTGAGGCGTGACACTCCATGTTGAAAGTAGTATGGCAGAATTGAAATACTGGTCTCATGAGTCCAAATTCATAATCGTGGTCTGTAAAGAAGCTGAAATGAGAGTCACTTTGTCAAAGTCAAACACTGGAATTCAGTGGTTTCAATTGAGAGGGTTCATGCAAGAGGTAAGAGAGAGAGTAGGCATTTGCATCCTGGGCTGAAAAAATTAAGTGCATGTCATAGGAAAATTGGCTGTGAGCATCTGTGATATGGGTTAACAACTACAACAGCAATGACAACTGCTATGTGTTGAATATGTACTCTGAGTCAGCCATTATGCTAAGCATGCTATATACACTTTCTCATCAAAACCTGCAAGAGATTTATCGGGTTAGTTTACAGATTAAATACTTAGTCCTACCATTTATAAGTGGTAGAGCCAGGAATAAAACTACATTGGTCTGATTTTCCAAACCCATGCTCTCAACTACTCTATGACAAGATGCTTTTTATTTAGAATTGCCCTAGAATTCTAAATGGCTTTTTAGAGAGGCAAGGTCACCCAGGCTGCCCTGCACAACAGCAGAAAAGTTCACATGTCTGAGCACCCATTATCCAGGCTGCCTGGGCCAAGACTCAGGGCAAGGGCCACCTGCCTTTCCTTTTGCTATCTCTGAAAGAGGAGTTCTGCCAGAACCATAAGTAATAATGATTCACAAAGTGCACAGTCATTACTGTGTTGATAATTTCCCAAGCTACTTTGGTTTTCCCAAGCTCTTAGGATAGAAACGAAATTTTGCTTTTCTTCATCCTCCTTCATTTTGTTCTTTAAAACAATGTAACACTATAAAGCAAATGCCGTTTTCTTCCTTTTATTATTGAGGAAATGGACGCTCTGACACATCAAGTATCTTGCCCAAAATTAGTTAACAAATTACCTAACCTCTCAGCATCTGTTTTTTCACTGGTAAGTTGGAGATAATATCTAACCCTTAGAGTGGCTGAGATCATATTTCCAAAGTTCAGAGCACAAAGTAGGCATTTGATGAACTGCACCTGCTCTCGTTGTTAAGTAATTATATTACTTAATGTGGTACCATTGTGTGAAGCTGCATATAACATGCATGACCTTGAGCAAATTACATAACTTCTCGGAACATCTTTTTGTCCAAGGGGAATATTATCATTCAACTTGCTTGGCTATTTTGAGGATTGAATGAAATAAATGCTCTACATAAAATAGCTACACTAGTGACTAGTTCACACTCAAACCTCAATAAATAATCATCTCCATAAGAAAGAATGCTGTTGACATGTGTTCACCTATGTAACTCCATGAACTTGATCTATCAAGTTTGAAAGCAATATCTTTCCTTTCTTTGCTCCTCCCTCACCACACTTTTTCCCAGACTCTTTAGAAATATATAGAATATTAAACGGGATTTTTTTTCTCTCCCTTGACATTGTTTTTAATGGGACTAGACAGCCTTACAACAGGCTCCAGCTTTTTTTTTCTCATCCTTCAAGTCACGGAGGGCTCTTCCTAGTGACCCGCAGTAAGAGGACTCAGAGGAGGGGACATTCTGGCCTGGATCTTATTCAGAAACACTGATGATGCAATTCTTGGTTCTGGCCACATGCTTGATTGCTTTCCAGTATAGAGCATATGATATGAAGGGGAGGAAGAAAGAATCCCTCTCACCCATGGCTAGAAATAATTTCAGAAGGCTGGAGACAAAGCAGAGGTGATGCCAGCTATCTCCTGGAACTGTTGATAAACCAGCAGTCTCCTGCAAGCCAATTTTATGCATTTGCTTTTCTATCTTTTTGCTCCCCCTACCTATGTCCTCTTACTGGGCATGCCGGGAAAAGCCTCACAAATTTAACTAAGGAAACTCTTGGTGTCCTGTCATCTAATCTTCAGCCTGAGGTTGTAATTGCCTTTTGCAGTGTCTTCTCTCCAAATCAGTATACCTGATTAGAAGACCTGTTTCCTCATGCTCAGCCTTCAGGAGCCCAGTTTTGGAATTCAGCATCTCTACATGAAATATGCCAGATCTGTCAAGAGGCCAGATGGTTCACAGATGCCCAGAAGCAGGGCTAAGTAAGATGACTGAGGTATGCGGTATAAGATGCAGACAAACAATATCACCAGGAGGCTGGAAACTCAAAGGTGATGTCAGTCATGTCACCTCTTGATTCAGAAGGGTAATGATGTCAATCTCTAACTGCTGTTCTGAAATCCAGTTAAGTGAAAGTTATCACTAACCACAGTGCCTGTCTTCATGGGAACACAGGAAGCTATTTTTTCTTATAAGTACCGCGCGCTAACCGATTGCGCCACTGGAACCACAAAGCTATTTTTTCATCTGCTGTTTGTGATGTGATCATCTTCATGAAATGCACATGCATAGTTTTAATTGGGACCTACAAAGGCCAAAGAGTTCAAAGGTTTTAATTAAAAAATAGTACCATTACATATTTGTTACGTCTATGGCATTATCTCTTTTAAATCTCACACTATTATATCAGCCCAGTCATTACAAAGTTATCCTCATTATACAAATGGAAAAATCAAGGAATGGAGAGCACTCTTAAACACCTTCTTCGAGACTGAAAAGCTAGTGTACTCACTAGGAAAATATCTGAAGGGAACAGAATACCCAACAGACAGTGAATTCCACAAGTGGGGATTGTGCTGTTCTTACGTGACAGTATGATGAGGGATAGGCAGCTATGGCCATTCATTTAGTGGTTCAAAACTGTGCAGCCAGCATCTCTGTGGATTTCAGTGGCCTTTCCTTCATGGTTACAGAACGACTATTTCAACTCTGGGCATGAAGTCTTCATTCAAAGTGGCTGAAAGATATCAAGGGACAATGCCAGCATCTCTGTGCATTCTATTAGGAAAAAAAAAAAATATCTTCCAGGAACTTTCTGAAGACTCCTTGGTAACAACTCAACGGTCAGAAATAAATCACATGAATATCCTCTATCTGCAAGAGAAACTGGAAAATAAGTATTTTGCCTTTCTAGCCTCTACAGTGGAAGCTGACAAGAGAGAGATTATGTTAGCTTGCACTGGGGCTGCAGTGGTGGTAAAATTAGTGAGAAGTAGATGGCCTCAAGAGATATTTTGTTGTAAAAAAATCATAAGGCAAATCTTGCAGACTGATTGCATGTGGAAGATGAGCGAGAAGAGGGAATCAGCAGTGAATCCTAGGTATCTAACTTGGTACATTCACTGAGATCAGGCATCATGAAGAAGGAATAAATTTTGTAGATGAAAACTCATGAGAAGCAGCTGGTGGCTGGCAAGATAGCTGAATAGGAAGAGCTCCGGTCTGCGGCTCCCAGCGAGATCAATGCAGAAGGCAGGTGATTTCTACATTTCCAACTGAGGTACCCGGTTAATCTAACTGGGACTGGTTAGACAGTGGGTGCAGCCCACAGAGGGCGAGCCAAAGCAGGGTGGGGAGTCACCTCACCTGGGAAGCGCAAGGGGTCAGGGAACTTCCACCCCTAGTCAAGGGAAGCCCTGAGGGGACCGTGCCATGAGGAGTGGTGCTATCTGGCCCAGATACTATGCTTTTCCCACGATCTTCACAACCCACAGACCAGGTGATTCCCTCGGATGACTACACCACCAGGGCCCTGCGTTTCAAGCACAAAACTGGGCAGCCACTTGGGCAGACATCAAACTAGCTGCAGGAGGTTTTTCCATACCCCCATGGAGCCTGGAATGCCAGTGAGACAGAACCATTCACTCCCCTGGAAAGGGGGCTAAAGCTAGGGAGCCAAGTGGTCTAGCTCAGCGGATCTCACCCCCACAGAGCTCAGCAAGCTAAGATCCACTGGCTTGAAATTCTCACTGCCAGCACAGCAGTCTGAAGTCGACCTGTCATGCCTGAGAATGGCAGGCGGAGGGGCGTCAGCCATTACTGAGGCTTGAGTAGGTGGTTTTCCCCTCACAGTGTAAACAAAGCCACCTGGAAGTTCAAACTGGACAGAGCCCACCACAGCTTGGCAAAGCTGCTGTAGCCAGACTGCCTCTCTAGATTCCTCCTCTCTGGGCAGGGCATCTCTGAAAGAAAGGCAGCAGCCCCACTAAGGGGCTTATAGATCAAACTCCCATCTCCCTGGGACAAAGCACCCAGGGGAGGGGGTGCAGCTTCAGCAGACTTAAATGTTCCTGCCTGCCAGCTCAGAAAGGAGCAGTGGATGTTCCAGCACAGCGCTCAAACTCTGCTAAGGGACAGACTGCCTCCTCAAGTGGGTCCCTGACCCCACACCTCCTGACTGAGAGACATTTCCCAGCAGGGGTCAACAGACACCTCACGCAGGAGAGCTCTGGCTGGCATTTGGTGGGTGCCCCTCTGGGACGAAGCTTCCAAAGGAAGGAACAGGCAGCAATCTTTGCTGTTCTACAGCCTCTGCTGGTGATACCCAGGCAAACAGGGTCTGGAGTGGACCTTTAGCAAACTCTAGCAGACCTGCAGTAGAGAGGACTGACTTTTAGAAGGAAAACCAACAAACAGAAAGGAATAGCATCAACATTAACAAAAAGGACATCCACACAAAAACGCATCTGAAGGTCACCATCATCAAAGACCAAAGGAACCTAAGGAAGCTAAGAACCTTGAAAAAAACGGTTAGAAGAATTGCTAACTAGAATAATCAGTTTAGGGGAAAAAAAGCATAAATGACCTGACGGAGCTGAAAAACACAGCACAAGAACTTTGTGAAGCATACACAAGTATCAATAGCCGAACAGATCAAGCAGAAGAAAGGATATCAGAGATTGAAGATCAACTTAATGAAATAAAGTGTGAAGACAAGATTAGAGAAAAAAGAATGAAAATGAACGAACAAAGCCTCCAAGAAATATGGGACTGTGTCAAAAGACCGAATCTACGTTTGATTGGTGTACTGAAAGTGAAGGGGAGAATGGAACCCATTGGGAAAATGCTCTTCAGGATAATATCCAGGAGAACTTCCCCAACCTAGCAAGACAGGCCAACATTCAAATTCAGGAAACACAGAGAACACCATGAAGATACTCTTCAAGAAGAGCAACTCCAAGACACATAATTTTCAGATCTACCAAGCTTGGAATGAAGGAAAAAATGTTAAGGACAGCCACAGAGGAAGGTCAGGTTACTCACAAAGGGAAGCCCTTCAGATTAACAGTGGGTCTCTCCACCGAAACCCTACAAGCCAGGAGAGAGTGGGAGCCAATATACAACACTCTTAGAGAAAAGAATTTTCAACCCAGAATTTCATATCCAGCCAAACTAAGCTTCATAAGTGAAGAAAAAATAAAATCCTTTACAGACAAGCAAATGCTGAGAGATTTTGTCACCACCAGACCTGTCTTACAAGAACTCCTGAAAGAAGCACTAAATATGGAAAGGAAAAACCAGTACCAGCCACTGAAAACACATACCAAATTGTAAAAACCATCGACACCATGAAGAAACTACATGAACTAATGGGCAAAATAACCAGCTAGCATCATAATGCCAGAATCAAATTCACACATAACAATATTTACCTTAAATGTAAATGGGTTAAATGCCCCAATTGAAAGACACAGACTGTCAAATTGGATAGTCAAGATCCATCAGTGTGCTGTATTCGGGAGACCCATTTCATGCACACAACACACATAGGCTCAAAACAAAGGGATGGAGGAATATTTACCAAGCAAATGGAAAGCAAGAAAAAAGCATGGGTTGCAATCCTAGTCTCTGATGAAACAGACTTTAAACCAGCAAAGATCAAAAAGGACAAGGAAGGGCATTACATAATGGTAAAGGGATCAGTGCAACAAAAAGAGCTAACTATCCTAAATATAAATGTACCCAATAAAGGTGCACCCAGATTCATAAAGCAAGTTCATAAGACCTACAAAGAGACTTAGACTCCCACACAATAATAGTGGGAGACTTTAACACCTCACTGTCAATATTAGACAAATGAACAAGATAGAAAATTAACAAGGATATTCAAGACTTAAACTCAGCTCTGGACCAAGTGGACCCTAATAGACATTTACAGAACTCTCCATCCCAAATCAATAGCATATTCATTCTTCTCAGCATAACATCACACTCATTCTAAAACTGACCATATAATTGGAAGTAAAACACTCCTTAGCAAATGCAAAAAAAAAAAAAAAAACTGGAAATCATAACGAACAGTCTCTCAGACCACAGTGCAATCAAATTAGAACTCAGACGTAAGAAACTCAAAACCACACAACTACATGGAAACTGAATGATTTGCTCCTGAATGACTACTGGGTAAATAACGAAATTAAGGCAGAAATAAATAAGTTATTTGAAACCAATGAGAACAAAGACACAACATACCAGAATCTCTGGGACACAGCTGAAGCAGTGTTTAGAGGGAAATTTATAGTACTAAATGGCCACAGGAGAAAGCGAGAAAGATCTAAAGTCAACACTCGAACATCAAAATTAAAAGAACTAGAGAAGCAAGAGCAAACAAATTCAAAAGCTAGTAGAGACAAGAAATAACTAAGATCAGAACAGAACTGAAGGAGATAGAGACACAAAAAAACCCTTCAAAAAATTAATGAATCCAGGAGCTAGTTTCTGAAAAGATTAAAATAGACCACTAGCTAGACTAATAAATAATAAAAGAGAGAAGAATCAAATAGACACAATAAAAAAATGATAAAGGGGATATCACCACTGATCCCACAGAAATACAAACTGCCATCAGAGAATACTATAAACACATCTATGTAAATAAACTAGAAAATCTAGAAGATAAATTCCTGGATGCATACACCCTCCTGAGACTAAACCAGGAAAAAAGTCAAATCCCTGAATAAAACAATGACAAGTTCTGAAATTGAGGTATTAACAGCCTACCAAACAGAAAAGCCCAGGACCAGACAGATTCACAGCTGAATTCTATCAGAGATACAAAGAAGAGCTAGTACCATTCCTTCTGAAACTATTCCAAACAATAGAAAAAGAGGTTACTTCTCCCTAACTCATCTTATGAGGCCAGCATCATCCTGATACCAAACTTGGCAGAGACACAACAAAAAAAGAAAATTCCAGGCCAATATACCTGATGAACATCGATGCAAGTATCCTCAATAAAATACTGGCAAACCGAATGCAGCAGCACATCAAGAAGCTTATCCACCACAATCAAGTCACCTTCATCCCTGGGACACAAGCCTGGTCCAGCATACATAAAACAATAAACGTAATCTATCACATAAACAGAACCAATGACAAAAACAACATGATTATCTCAATAGATGCAGAAAAGGCCTTAGATAAAATTCAACAACTCTTTAGGCTAAAAACACAATAAACTAGGTATCGATGGAGCGTATCTCAAAATAATAAGAGCTATTTAGGACAAAGCCACAGCCAATATCATACTGAATGGGCAAAAACTGGAAGCATTCCCTTTGAAAACTGGCACAAAACAAGCATGCCCTCTCTCACCACTCCTATTCAACACAGTATTGGAAGTTCTGTCAAGGGCAATCAATCAGGCAAGAGAAAGAAATAAAGGGTATTCGAATAGGAAGAGAGGAAGTCAAATTGTCTCTGCTTGCAGATGACATGATTGTATATTTAGAAAACCCCATCAACTCAGCCCAAAATCTCCTCAAGCTGATAAGCAACTTCAGCAAAGTCTCAGGATACAAAATCAATGTGCAAAAAATCACAAACATTTCTATACACCAATAAAAGACAGAGAGCCAAATCATTAGTGAACTCCCATTCACAATTACTACAAATGGAATAAAATGCCTAGCAAGACAACTTACAAGGGATGTGAAGGACCTCTTCAAGGAGAACTACAAACCACTGCAAAAGGAAATAAGAGAGGATAAAAACAAATGGAGAAACATTCCATGCTCATGGATAGGAAGAATCAATATCATGAAAATGGCCATATTGCCCAAAGTAATTTATAGATTCAATGCTATCCCCAACAAGCTACAATTGACTTTCTTTACAGAGTAGAAAAAACTACTTTAAATTTCATATGGAACCAAAAAAGATCTCATATAGTGAAGACAATCCTAAGCAATAAGAATAAAGCTGGAGGCACCACGTGACCTGATGTTAAACTATATTACAAGGTTACAGTAACCAAAACAACATGGTACTGGTACCAAAACAGATATACAGACCAATGGAACAGAACAGAGCCCTCAGAAGTAATGCCACACATATACACCCATCTGATCTTTGACGAATCTGACAAAAACATGCAATGGGGAAAGGATTCCCTATTTAATAAATAGTGTTGGGAAAACTGGCTAGACATACGCAGAAAACTGAAACTGGACCCTTTCCTTACACTTTATACAAAAATTAACCCAAGATGAATTAAAGACTTAAACATAAGACCTAAAACCATAAAAACCCTAGAAGAAAACCTAGGCAATATCATTTAGGACATAGGCATGAGCAAAGACTTCATGACTAAAACACCAAAAGCAGTGGCAACAAAAGCCAAAATTGACAAATGAGATCTAATTAAGCTAAAGAGCTTCTGCACAGCAAGAGAAATTATCATCAGAGTGAAGAGGCAACCTACAGAATAGAAAATTTTTACAATCTATCCATCTGACAAAGGGCTAATATCCAGAATCTACAAGGAAATTAAACAAATTTAGAAGAAAAAAAAAACCATCAAAATATGGCTGAAAGATATGAACAGACACTTCTCAAAAGAAGACATTTATGTGGACAACAAACATGAAAAAAAGCTCATCATCACTGTGCATTACAGAAATGCAAATCAAAACCACAATGAAACACCATCTCCTGCCAGTTAAAATGGTGATGATTAAAAGTCAGGAAACAACAGATTCTGGAGAACATGTGGAGACATCGGAACGATTTTACACTGTTGGTGGGAGTGTAAATTAGTTCAACCATTGTGGAAGACAGTGTGGCAATTCCTCGAGGATCTAGAACCAGAAATACTATTTGACCCAGACATCCCATTACTGGATATATACCCAAATGATTATAAATTATTCTACTATAATTCTACACGCACACCTATGTTTATTGTAGCACTGTTCACAATAGCAAAGACTTGAAATTAACCCAAATGCCCATCAGTGATAGTCTGGATAAAGAAAATGTGGCACATATACACCATGGAATACTATGCAGCCATAAAAAAGGATGAGTTCATGTCCTTTGTAGGGAGATGGATGAAGTTGGAAACCATCATTCTCAGCAAACTAACACAGGAAAAGAAAACCAAACACTGCATGTTCTCACTCATAAGTGGGTATTGAACAATGAGAACACAAGGACACAGGGTTGGGAACATCACACACTGGGGCCAGTCAGTGAGTGGTTGGCTAGGGGACTGATAGCATTAGGAGAAATACCTAATGTAGATGGTGGGTTAATGGGTGCAGAAAACCACCATGGCACGTGTATCCCTATGTAACAAACCTGCACATTTTGCAAATGTATCCCAGAACTTGAAGTATAACAGTAATAATAATAAAGTCATGAGTGCACTCTTGGTTTTGTTTGTTTGTATGTTTGAGACAGAGTCTCTCTCTATCACCCAGGTTGGAGTGCAGCGGCATGATCTCAGCTCACTGCAACCTCCGCCTCCCGGGTTCAAGTGATTCTTCCGCCTCACCCTCCCAAGTAGCTGGGACTATAGGTGTGTGCCACCACGCCCAGCTAATTTTTGTATTTTTAGTAGAGACAGGGTTTCACCATATTGGCCAGGCTGGTCTCGAACTCCTGACCTCGTGAACTGCCCGTCCCGGCCTCCCAAAGGGCTGGAATTACAGGTGTGAACCACTGCGCCCGGCCATGAGTGCACTTTTGTACCTATTGAGAATAAAGTGTCTTTCAGACATCTAAATACAGATGTTGCCAGTTAAATACAAAGATTGAAAGTAAGAGAAGTTGTCTAGGCTAACAATATAGAGGATTAACATTTGTGGTTATCAGTCATTTGCATCAATCAATCCTTTAGTGATATCTCAGCTGTGTGGAATTTCCTATATCAATTGTTCTGAAGCAGGTGCAATTTTTTCCACAAGGAGATACCTGGCAATAGCTAAAGACATTTTTGGTGTCACAACTCAGGGAAGGGGTTGCTATTGGCATCTAGCAGATAGAGGCCAGGTATGCTGCTAAACATTTTAAAGTACACAGAACAATTCCTTACAACAAAGGTTTATCTAGTCCAAATTGTCAATAGTTCTGAGGTTGAGAAACCTTGCTCTATGGTAAACTCAATTTTGACCTTAATATTTCCCTGATCCACAGGGTTCCTAACTGTTCCATTTTTGTGTCCCATAACTTCCCACAATTCTGATGTTGCCACTGTCTTTAACTTGCCATGACATCATTTTACGATGGCTTTTCATATCATAACCTGCCCTCAGCACCAAGACTTCTCTGTTGGAGCTGCATGGACACAGATACTATTGTTGACTTGATGAAAGTTATGTTTAAAGTTATCTCTAGCACCAGGAGCCTGACTTCTTTTATAATTCACAATTTAAGAGTCTCCCAAACACTGAGATAAAGAAAAATTTGTTCTTATAAATAAATTCAATGACTACTCATAAGACAATGAATTTAAGAGGTATCTTGAATGTGCTAAAGGTAACCTTTAGGATGTGTATAAATAATTGCTGTGTTAGACACAATGTTTTATCCCAAGCGGTAACCTAGGCTAAGAGCATAGAGAAAATTACTTAAAATGGAAATCTGAAGCTATCTGAGATACATCCCTGAGTTTTTGAGGTTGATGTCAATAACAGCCACATACCCTGTAAACCATTACTTGGTTTTCCTCTGATAGTTACTTTCTTACACTTTTATGATCATCCACTTGAAAAACAGTAACTTGCTTTACCTATGAAAGCCATACAGTTGCTTCCGAAGAGGCTTTGTTAGCCATATTAATTTTAGAGATTCACTGTCAGGATAAACCAATTGAGTAGGAGCTCTTTTAATTTTAGCAAGAATCTAATACAGGCAATGTACAATTCGTAAGGACCTATTAAAAAGCTCAACAACATGTCTGAATACATAGGCTCTGATCCAATCACATGGAGACCAGCAGACCATTAAAATTAATTGAAAGTGCTGAACCACTTGAAGATTGATTTATTTTGTATTACAAAAAAATTAAATAAAACGGGAGGTGCTAGGTTAGCCTCTGCCCTAAAGAATTAGTCTAAAATTACAATTGAAAAGTCTCAAGTGGAATTATTGTAAAACTCATTAAGATATATATTAGGTTTCCAAATCACACTTACGTTCTTTGTAATTTAAATACTGAGCTACCCCCATTTAGAAATAACTTGGCTCTCAATGGTGAGCAAGTAGTCAGGATTCCAATCAATTTGAGCACCTAGTGAGAACCTAGAATATCTTACCTGTGCAAAGCCACCTATTTAGGTGAGCTTTTTCCTTCTTTGGGGTGT
>NW_012108886.1:972431-975392 GCF_000951045.1 Mandrillus leucophaeus
AGAGAAAATTACTTAAAATGGAAATCTGAAGCTATCTGAGATACATCCCTGAGTTTTTGAGGTTGATGTCAATAACAGCCACATACCCTGTAAACCATTACTTGGTTTTCCTCTGATAGTTACTTTCTTACACTTTTATGATCATCCACTTGAAAAACAGTAACTTGCTTTACCTATGAAAGCCATACAGTTGCTTCCGAAGAGGCTTTGTTAGCCATATTAATTTTAGAGATTCACTGTCAGGATAAACCAATTGAGTAGGAGCTCTTTTAATTTTAGCAAGAATCTAATACAGGCAATGTACAATTCGTAAGGACCTATTAAAAAGCTCAACAACATGTCTGAATACATAGGCTCTGATCCAATGACATGGAGACCAGCAGACCATTAAAATTAATTGAAAGTGCTGAACCACTTCAAGATTGATTTATTTTGTATTACAAAAAAATTAAATAAAACGGGAGGTGCTAGGTTAGCCTCTGCCCTAAAGAATTAGTCTAAAATTACAATTGAAAAGTCTCAAGTGGAATTATTGTAAAACTCATTAAGATATATATTAGGTTTCCAAATCACACTTACGTTCTTTGTAATTTAAATACTGAGCTACCCCCATTTAGAAATAACTTGGCTCTCAATGGTGAGCAAGTAGTCAGGATTCCAATCAATTTGAGCACCTAGTGAGAACCTAGAATATCTTACCTGTGCAAAGCCACCTATTTAGGTGAGCTTTTTCCTTCTTTGGGGTGTTAAAAAAAGAAGTCTGTAAAGGAACATTTTCCCCCTAAACCAAGACTATGTTATTTTGCTGAATTCTGCATTCTTCTTTACTGTTCCTGGCATATAGGACATAACATTTGAATGCATTTCCCCTGAAGTGTCTAAAGTTATTTCAATAGCAGCCATTCCTGCATCTTCTGAACTGGTGGTAAAGGCAGGGAAAAGCAGGAAATCCTGTCTATAAATAAAAACATCTGCAACAAAGAGGTAAAAATGACAAGCTTAAATCCTTGCACTTGCCAAGCTTCCCTCAAAGTATCCGTCAGGTCTCATCTTGTACCTCTCTTCCCTTCCCACACGGAACCACAGCACACACAAGCCGCCTTCAGTTTCCCAACATACAGTGCTGTGCCTCACCTGTTCACCTGCAGTTCTCATCCCCTAAATGTGCTTCCCCCTCTCTCTCTTCAGGCAGCCAGCTTCCCATACACCCATCACATGCCATTCTCAGGAACCTGCCCAGCCACCTGGCACGGGGCTGATTCCCAATATTATACCCTCCCTTGACATTCTGAGTTTCCTATAAATACAATGTGTTGTAATTAATTAATTATTAACTGTATACATATGTTTTAGTATCCGTCTCCTACTAGAATTTAAACCTCAAGCAGACAAGGATTACCTGTTTTATATTATCATCTCATCCCTAGAAACTAGCACAATGCCAGGAACATAGTACTCAGTATATGTTGAATGAATACATAAAAATAAACTCTCTATTAACCTGGACCACATTCTTATTTTACTCATTTGTTTCTTTTCTGAGCATATATAATTGAGCACAATTTGCATTAAACACGCTCCCATTTGACAGGCAAGAGTCCCCCTCCCCACCCCGCTATATCCCAAGGGACATAATTAGCTAATGTGTATATAGATTCTAAGTTGACAGGGAGTTAACAAATCTATGGCTTTCATGGGTAAGGACAGTGTTTAATTCATAGAAATTAAAGATGAGGAATGTCAGTTAGTTAATCTTAGGCTGGAGAGAAAGAAGAATTGCCAGTTCATGAGATACGAGTCATTCTTTTGTGGCATATTTAAATGTTCCGACCATTTATTTATAATGAGGCACAGTGGGGAGCTAAAATGAACTCTCATGTATAATGGTTTGCCAGCATTTCTGTGAAAGATTGGCACCATCTATTCCAGAGTCTTAGCTATTGCGTGTCACATGGTTACTCTACATGGAGCAGCATGCTCAAATTCCTACAGGGGCCTGTTAATGCTTGAATGAAGCTGGTTGTAGAGGGGGCTCTGCGGAAAACTGGAGCAGACTCCAATTAGCTGCAATCAATTCCTGCCATGTACAGCATGGGTTCCAGCGTGGTTGTAAAATATCGCCATTTTTAAATGAGTCATTTTTAAAATCACTGTGTAGACTGTATACATTATATGCACACACACATAAATATTATACATACATATATAATGTATATCTGGAATGGATGCATTCGAGGACCACCAGGATGCCAATTCTGCCTCATAATCCCTATCTTTGTTCTTCAAGGAACAGGGAGTTGGCTATGGCAAGAAATGCAGCCTGGAGCAGACCCACATACTGTGTAGGGCAGAGAAACTAGTCACAGCCAGGTATCTTCTTGGCTCAGAGTTCAAAGAATACTGCTTTACTTCCCCAGTGCAAACACTAGATCAATCCTCCTCTTTCTGAATCCTAGTTGGTGACAAACACAGTCTTAATTTACCATACAGATAGAAAGCACCAGTTCCAACTTGTATTTGACCATAGAAAGGTGCCCTGCTGGAGAAAAAAAATTTTTTTTTCCAAACCAACAATTGCTTTATTTATGCCTATTATTTACTATATACAGATCTAAGTAGGATAAAATGAATGATAGGACATGATATGGTCACCCCCAATAAGCCGATAATCAAAGTGAAGAGCTGAGTTATAAACATAGGAAATTTTTAGATTGTTGTACAAGCAAAGATGTGTCAATCAATTAGATAATCAGTGACAAAATAGTTGGTTACAATGCTATCACAAAATTTAACTTGACATTATTAAGGCACTCTACTGGCAGAAACTTTCACATATCCAGCAAGAACTCATACAGTTCAATCAAAACAACTTTTAAAGATTGGTCAGAATTTGGTCTGAGCTCTGGGCTGATTGTGAACATTCTAAAACATTGACCTGTTTTGGATTTCCTTTACCACTTA
>NW_012108886.1:976862-996315 GCF_000951045.1 Mandrillus leucophaeus
TAGGTAATCACTTATAAGTAATTGCAAGTGTTGTGTGCCATTACATATAAGCTCTTTAAAGATCACCTTAAAACAATACAGTAATTGGTCAGGTTGTGGAGAGCAAATATATAACAAGACAAATGAATAAGTCAGCCATCTTAATGTTAAGACATGGATCCTTGTAGTTGGGGTAAAATTTCTAGACAAAGTGTTATAGGCTGATTTGGAAACTACTGAGTACGACATGCCCCGGGATACAATTTATATGACTCAGAAAGTGGTTCTTTTTAGATGAGAAACATGATGTCAAAGGCACATGGGAGAAACATAAGTCAAATCATCATCTAACAGATGCAATTGGAGGGAAAAGACAACACTTCTAAGTTATTTTGTAAAATATGTAATTTTAAATAGGCATCTCTAACATTTTAAATAAACGGTTGACTTTTCACATCCCTAACAAAGTTCATATATTCAATTTGGCCCCAAACCATTTTTTTTATCTTCTCATTGTAAAAAGGAATGGGAGGGTATTAGCTCAGGCCACCGTAACAAATACTACAGACTGCAAGACTTATACAACAAAAATTTATGTCTCACAATTTTCTGAAGGTTGGGAAGATCAAAGTGTAGGCGTGGCAGGTTTTATTCTGAGGTCTCTTCTCAGCTGGTAGGTGGCCACCATCTGGCTGTGGCCTCTACTTTGTGTGCAAGGGTGGGGTTGGGGAGGGGCAGAAAAGCAAGCTCTATCAGGGTCCCTCACTATGGTCTCATTTAACCGTAAGCATTTCCATAGAGGCCCTATCTCCAAACACAGCAACACTGGGAAGTTAGGGCTTCCTCATATCAATTTTGGGAGGACACAAATATTCAACTCATAAAAGGTGTCGCTGCATATTTTTAGTTATCTCATATTTCGGCATATGATAAACTACTTTACATTTTTCTTTATTATAAACAATGTAGCAACACACATCCTTGTACTAGTTTCCACATGCACATGACCACTTTTGTTTGAAAAACATGTCTGGTGTATATGCCTCGGAGAATTTCGCATTACTTTCTTATTCTGCTAATGTCCTTAGAATTCTGTGCTGCTTCTCAAAGGATTTTTTTGTTTGTTTGTTTTTCAGGGGTCAAGGAGTCACTGCAAAACAGGCTGAAATCCCAGGTCGGCTCCCCTCAGAAGTCTCTCTAATAGCAGAGTCCTTTGAAGCACGCGACTCGGAGCCAGCCGAGATGATCCTCCCTGGCTGGCTCCCTCGCCCACCCTTTTTGTATTAGGGACTGGGCAGCGTCGCAGTCTCAAAGTGGCATTCACAGGAATGGGTCACGGGTTGGCAACAAGAGATTCTGCCACTTGCTTTCAGCTCATCTCTGCAGAGCAGACGTCCCCCTCGTTAGTATGGAGTGCGGATCCCAGAACAAGAATCCGTGCGTGGCCCCGGGCGCTCCAGCCAGAGGGCTAGGATTTGACCATTTCCCAGACACAGAGAGGCCTCAAGAGGAAAAGAGGCCCTAGACGAAGGTAAACTCTCCCCTCATTAAGCTAAAGAGTGAAAGTAGTTGGAGATTTGAGAAAGAATAGAAACCATGAGTCACTCAGAGAAGCCGCGGATCCAGAAGCAAAGCAAAGAGGGAAAACGTGGTTTTGTTCTCTCTGTGGTAATTCTGTAAGTTTGTCCCTTGCTAACGTGGAAGCTCAAAAGCTGATGTGTTTGATGTCCCAGTGACTTCATTCAATGCAATGGGAACTGCATAAACCCACAAAACTAGGTCCCCTCAGA
This sequence comes from Mandrillus leucophaeus, assembly GCF_000951045.1. Taxonomy (NCBI): domain Eukaryota; kingdom Metazoa; phylum Chordata; class Mammalia; order Primates; family Cercopithecidae; genus Mandrillus; species Mandrillus leucophaeus. The sequence continues at coordinate 978,632 of NW_012108886.1, forward strand.
AAAAGCTCCAATCCAAGTTTCCTGGAATAACTCGGAACCAACAAACCACTCGGGGTTACAGTCATAGGATTTGAGTAGCAATTCTCCTTCTGGGTGGCTGTGGCACAAGGTGACTGCGGGCCTCAGTTTCCTCCTGTACAAAACAGAAATAATACCTATCTCATGGGTTTAGTGTAAGACTAAGTGTCATAGCGCACGTAGGACCTCTACCATGGCCTCTGTTACATTGGAAGAGTTTGACGCAAGTTAGTTAATTTCCTCTCTTCACTTTAAAAGTAACCAGAACCAATACTAATGCTAATATCAATACAAATATTAATACAAATACTAATGAGATTAGTCACTGAACATTTATTCTATGCCATTGGGCTGTATTATCTCATTCAACCTTCACAGGCAGGTTATATTATTTCAATATGTTCACATTACAACTGAGGAAACCGAGATCCAGAAGGTTAAGTGATTTGCCCAACATCAGACAGTGAGTGACAGGCAGAAATAGCACTCAAAGTAAATTAGGCCAATCCCACAGCTCCTTTCTTCACCATGATGGATCCCCTTTGCAAAGTTTCTCCTTGCAATGGAGTGAAAGAAATCTCTAGTAGAATCTGATACACACACACACACCCCGGTTCTCCAAGAGTGAGACAAAATTAAAAGTCCTTAATGATACTGCCTTTTTAAATTTCTAAATAATATGGAGTTGAGGGTTTTTCTCACCTGAAGTCCTTGGGTGATCGATTCACCTCATCTCTTCATTTCACCTCTACAGATGCAGCAGGGAAAGCCCACAGTGAACTTTCTTGTTCTTGGACTTGATTGTACAGTCTCCAAATCTGACTGGCAGTTATCATGAGACGGTTTTTGGTTTCTTTTTCTTTTTCGCTTTCTCTCTTTTAAACCCAGTGCTTCTCTCCTCAGGCAAAAATTAAGCTTTTGTTCAGACTCAGAGGATTCAGTTTACTCTCAATGATTGAAGGACAAGCCTGTGAATGTTTTTCAAAAAAACACACAACAACAACTGTGAGAAACCAATAACCATTTCTACTGGGGCTTGGAATAAATTTGGGGCTTGCATTTAAAGGTGGACATATCTGACATTCTAAAAACTGACTTGAGGCCAAACAATGAAGGCCAAACTCTGAAAAAAACAGACACTGCACCAACTGGAAACATGATCCATTCTCTTTTCTTTCTGGGTCTACTTTTTTCATTCATCTACTTCTTTTTCTTTATTTTTTTTTCATTATACTTTAAGTTCTAGGGTGCATGTGCACAACGTGCAGGTTTGTTACATATGTATACATGTGCCATGTTGGTGTGCTGCACCCATTAACTCGTCATTTACATTAGGTATATCTCCTAATGCTATCCCTCCCCGCTCCCTCCACCCGACAACAGGCCCCGGTGTGTGATGTTCCCCTTCCTGTGTCCAAGTGATCTCATTGTTCAATTTCCACCTCTGAGTGAGAACATGCCGTGTTTGGTTTTCTGTTCTTGAGATAGTTTGCTGAGAATGATGGTTTCCAGCTTCATCCATGTCCCTACAAAGGACACGAACTCATCCTGTTTTATGGCTGCATAGTATTCCATGGTATATATGTGCCACATTTTCTTAATCCAGTCTGTCACTGATGGTCATGTGGGTTGATTCCAAGTCTTTGCTATTGTGAATAGTGCCACAAAAAACGTATGTGTGCATGCGTCTTTATAGCAGCATGATTTATAATCCTTTGGGTATATACCCAGCAATGGGATGGCTGGGTCAAATAGTATTTCTAGTTCTAGATCCTTGAGGAATCGCCACATTCTTTTCCACAATGGTTGAACTAGTTTACAGTTCCACCAACAGTGTAAAAGTGTTCCTATTTCTCCACATCCTCTCCAGCACCTGTTGTTTCCTGACTTTTTAATGATCACTATTCTAACTGGTGTGAGATGGTATCTCATTGTGGTTTTGATGTGTATTTCTCTGATGGCGAGTGATGATGAGCATTTTTTCATGTGTCTGTTGGCCGTATGAATCTCTTCTTTTGAGAAGTGTCTGTTCATATCCTTTGCCCACTTTTTGGTGGAGTTGTTTTTTTCTTGTAAATTTGTTTGAGTTCTTTGTAGGTTCTGGATATTAGCCCTTTGTCAGATGAATAGATTGCAAAAATTTTCCCCCATTCTGTAGGTTACCTGTTCACTCTGCTGGTAGTTTCTTTTGCTGTGCAGAAGCTCTTTAGTTTAATTAGATCCCTTTTGTCAATTTTGGCCTTTGTTGCCGTTGCTTTTGGTGTTTTAGACATGAAGTCCTTGCCCATGCCTATGTCCTGAATGGTATTACCTAGGTTTTCTTCTAGGGTTTTCATGGTTTTAGGTCTAACATTTAAGTCTCTAATCCATCTTGAATTAATTTTTGTATAAGCCAACTGAGATATCTTGTTCATTAGTCACTCTTTATTCATTAAGTTAACCATTTAATACTTAACAATGTCAAGTATGAAAAAGAATACTCACCAGATGGTGCAGCCTGTGCTATCATAATGAGAGAATTAGATTAGATTTATATGACAAACAATGATGGAATAATATATAAGCTCTTTGCCTTAAAAATAATCTCGATAGGAATTGGTGGGGGAAGGAAATGGCTGTGTCTATAAAAGGGTGGCACCAGCAATACTTCTGATGAAACTGTTCTATTATCTTGATTATGGTAGTGGTTATATAAACCCACACATGATAAAATCATATAAAACTAAATTCGCACATACATACATACACATAAATATGCAAATACACACATAAATACATATAAAACTTATGAAATTTGAATAAGGTTGGTGGATTATACCAATGTCAACTTCCTGATTGTGATATTATATTAAATTTATGCAAGAGGTCACTAGTGGGGGAACCTGGGTTAAGCATACATAAGATCTTTATCATTTCTTATAATTGCATATGAATCTACAGTTATCTCAAAATATAAAGGTTTTAAAAAACAAAATAATCTTAATTATTGCACATGCAGAATTTTTCAAGGAATTTTTTGAAGTTTTTAAAGCCTTTGAAATTCCCAATTTGTATACATTGTCATGATACAAATCCAGAGACAGACACCCAGAAAGTTGGTGCATTTCCCTCAAGGGTAATATTGTATTAAGAGCTTTTACTCTAGAGCAAAACAGTACAAATCCTGACTCAACTACTTACAAAACTCTACCACTCACTTTTGACAAGTTGTTTAACTTCTCTATGCCTCTGATTCCTAGTGAGTAAAATGAAATTTATAATTTTACATACTTCATAGGATTCATAAGAATTAAATGAGCTAATATGGTCAATAATCTCTCCAGCTTCTTCTTGCCCTATCTTCCCATTACTATCATCTGCTTTAACCATAATTACTCCCATTTCAGAACCTTTGCATATTATGTCCCATCTCCCAACCACCAATTATTGCCTACTCACCCTCATTCAACACATTAACACTTCAACTCCTCCATCCTAATCTCAATGCAAGCATCACTTTCTCGGGGAAGACTTCTTGGACTTCATTGGTAAGGTCAAATGTTCTATTTTTAAGCTCATAGATAGCTCAACACTTAATAGCATTTATTTTAGTTGTAGTTTCAGTATACACCTTGAGAGCTATGTGATTGTCATATGCTGCTCCACTAGATTTTAACCACTTTGAGATGAAAACTGGATTTGATTATGCTCTTCATAGTACCCTCAGTACTTATTACAGTCCTAGGCTCATTATAGATACTCAGTAACTATTTGCTGAATGACTAAATGCTTAAATGAATAAATAAATCTATAATGACAGAAGCTGGCAGACATGCCCAACTTTATGAAGAGGCTGTTCACCCAACAGAGAGCAGGTTTCTTTCCCTATCTTCAGCTCATGAGAGAGAGAGCACATATATGCAAAGGGATTTTATATTCCACTGAGAATTTCCATACCTCTCATCTCAAGTTTGTATCACAGTGAAAGGGATTCTAACTCACTGACTCTTTGTAAGGTATACTGGTATGCTTGACAAATAAAGAGCCATAGACAATCAAAATGCCATTCTGCTTTGGGCCATTTCACTTCATTCTAAACTACACACACACACACAGAGTAAGTCACTCTCACTCACTCACAAGAGATACCAAGAGAGAAAATTAAATTTCCCCAGGTCTTTTCAAAAATCAGATGCATACCTCATCAATGTTTATTCAACTTCCCACTGTGCTGATTCTCAAGGAAGCAAAGGATGTTTAATGAGAAAAAAGAGCAACTTAGAAGAATAAAAAATAAAGCTTACTGTCAGGCTCTCTTCCATCCCCAACTATATCCCTAATCTTTCTAGACATTTTACCCAACATCTCCGTCTGTTTTCCCTGCTAGGGCATATTAGCAGTAAGGTCCCACAGTTGGATTAATTGGATCAATGCTGAAGTTTTCATTTGCTACGTGAGTTTAACAAATTAATTTGGCATATAATGAAATATTGTGAAACAGTTTCAGAATGGATATTGCAAGTACTGCCTTGTTCAATTACTGTCAAAATGCACATACAAGAAAAATATGAAAATCTGAACATATAATTGCAGACTTAATTACTGCTCTGCGCTAACCAAAGGCAATCATACTGAATTTGTCAAAGCATTTAAACTAGTTCTAAAGTCTTTCTCTAATTCCAAAGAAATGAGAACACATGAGCAAACACTAAACAGACAACTAACTCAGGCTTTCTCATTTTTCTTGGGTTGTTAAGATGGCATAAGAACAATCAGACCAGAATTCTTCAATGGGCCACAATTATGAATCTGTTCTTATAACTTCATGGCTTATAAAGTACTTTAATGTACATTATCTCATTTGAATTATCTTGAGAATTGTGATTATGTGTGAAATTTAACAATACTGTCACTTGTCCTCAGAGAATGATGATTCATTTACTTTTTTAATTATACTTTAAGTTCTAGGGTACATGTGCACAATGTGCAGGTTTGTTACATATGTATACATGTGTCATGTTGGTGTGCTGCACCCATTAACTCGTCATTTACATTAGGTATATCTCCTAATGCTATCCCTCCGATGATTCATTTATTTAAGGAATATTGATTGAGTGCCTACTATGTCTCATACTGTTCTAAGCACTAGGAAACAGCTGTGAACAAGACAATGTTCCTGTCCTAATGAGGATGACATTGTAGTGACAGATATAAACAGTAAACACACACAAACTACAAAAAAAAGCAAAATAATGTTAGCATACAAAATGTGTCTGCTTTAGATTGGGTGTTCACTAAACGACTCTCTGAGGAGATATTTGAGCATAAGCCCTGAAGTCTATGTTAGTATATCTGAGAAATGTCTAACCTCTACCTACTTAGTGCTGTCTTGATTAAACTATTGGCGCATGTTTTATGTAATAATAATCAAAATGCCTGAGACGACCATTTATTTCAATCTTCTTCCTGCTCATATTGTGACCAGAGCAAGTGCTTTATACAATGACCTGCTTTACTAAAAGCAGATCATTTGCACTAGAATATTACTTTATGTCTCAGATATCTTCACATCTATTTTTCCTCTGATTTTCAGAAGAGGGTACTATTATCCCTATTTTTCAGGTGAGAAAGTTGGGGCTTGCCTCAGATCATACAGCAAGTGAGTAACTCAAAATTCAAGACTACTGACTCCTAGTCCAATGCTCTCTCCAGAATACATTTACAGTAGATAGAGAAGGCCATTCAATTTACTCAACAAGTATTAACATAAAATTGTTTCATTCATTGCCAGTTGATAGCAATTGCTCACAGTGAGAAAAATACAACATTTGACCTTATGATGCTCCCAGTCACATTGGGATCACATTTAAAAAATTCATTACAAACGCATGAGAAAAGTATAACACCTTGGAGAATCAGAGGAGGAGTTCCACAGGGGCAGTGTTTAACCTGGGCCTTGAAGAATGAGCAGGAGTTTACTAAATAGAAAATAAGTAAAGAGGAGCTAGTCCAAAGGAAATTGGTCAAGTAGAGAGAGACAGGAAGGACGATGATGAGTAAGGAGAGCAGCAACCAGACTCTTGTGGCTGAGATGGAGAAGAAAGAATAAGGAGGGAGAGACAGGCCAAGAGTCTGGTAACGAACGCAGGAACCAGTTGTCAATGGTACCAAACAGTAGGCTAAGAAATCGGGACTTTTTCTTGTCTGAAGTAGAGGTCACTGAAGCATTGAGAGCTGGTGAGCAACAACACAATCACTAACTTAGAAAAAGCCTTCTGGAGGTAAAGAGTGAGTGGAAGCTAGTCGTAGGTGGGGGAAGGAGGGCAGCTGTAATAGTCATAATTGTCCAAGGAGAAGCGCAGACATCTGAAACTAGAACCATGCCTTGTAAGTAGGTAGCTAATACTCCATCTTGAGTGGAGAAAAAAATGGGAAGAGGAGAGAGCACATATGTAGAAAATCTTAACTTTTTCAAAGTCCTCTCCAGGTCCTGGTATAGTTCAAAAGTTCTTTCATTTTGGTCTTGTTTTTTAATTGGAAGTAAACTCTTCGAAGGAATAGTGAAGCCTTGGGCTTTAATTCTGCTGTTGTTCGAAAGTCCATATATATATATACACACACACACATATATATATATATACTCTTTGATCTGTCTCACTATGTGGATGCTAGTGGTTTGTTGCATGCCTCCATGGCATTAATACATGCAGCCCGTGTGCATTGACTGATCTTGTGTATATTGAGGAAGTGGAGTTAGGACACCTCTTGATTCCCCCCTTGAGTTGTTACGCTGTGTCTCTGGCCTTGACTGTTCTGACACAGACTAAAAAATCTTGTCCATTTCATTACTTTCTCTCCCCTAAAAGAGACTGTTTTGACAAGTGAGAGGTAATTGTTGTTTACTTCTGGCTAGTGTCAAAAGCTGTGTTTTGCTGGACACATGTGGCTGAGGCACTTCCTCCAAAGGCTGAAAGTTAAGAACTCCAACCTTGATAATTGAAGAAAAGGCTGTAAAACTGTTTGGCAAGTGGCCATTGTCTCATCCTTCACTGAGAGTATGATTCACCTCAAAAGACTCCTCGCTCAGCTTAGGCCAGAAGAACAGGAAAGACAAGGAAGCTGGAAGATCCATTGCTCATTAAAATGTGCAGCCCCTGCAGACTACGCATGAGCAAGGCCATTTCTCCAGGCTCCGCAAAGCCTCTGTGCTGGGTTTGAATGTACAGATTCCCTGCTCTCATGCAGAGAAGGATCACCATGACCTAGATCCACAAACAGTTTATCTAGGCATAGAGTAAGTGTAAATACCTGCCCCAACCTGCTAACCAAGATCTACTGCCCTGTTTCTACTCTTCAATCTTTTATACCATTAAAAAAAAAAAAAGCTAATCCAAAAAGAACCTTGATTCAAATCCTAGCTCTGTCACTTGCTAGCCATGTAGACTTGAGAAAGTTATTTCGTGTCTTTAAGTTTGTTTGTTCCTAAGTAAAATGGTGGTACTAATAGAAACTATCACACAGGAGTGTTGTAGAAATTAGAAGACAAAATATATGCAAAGCAGTGCAATGTCTGGCATCTAGTAACAGCTCAATACATGTCTGTTGGCATGATTATCATTATCATTGTCATCATCATTAGCCTTCTCTGTCTTGCCTTACGTCTCTAGTGTGGTGGTTAAAAGCATGAGTTTTGAAGTGAGAAGGACAAGTATTCTAATCCCACCCAGACCATTCATTAGGTGTGTGATGAAGTCTTCATCAACAAAATAGAGATATTAATAACAATACTTACTTATAGGGCTTGGAAAAGTATTAAATAAGATCACCGATGTAAGACTCTTGTTTCTTTTTTTCTCCCCAGTTTTATTTGGTACAATTGACACAAAAATTATACATATTTAGAGTATATGATGTGATCTTCTAATAAACATTTATGTTGTAGAATGACTATATCAAGCTAATTAACAAATCAATTAGCTCACATTCTTATCATTTTCTGTGATAAGAACATTTATAATCTGCTCTTAGTGACTTTCAAGTATACAAAAACTTAATTATAGTGACCTTGTTGTACAGTAGATCTCCAGAACGTATTCCTCCTGCCTAACTGAAACTTTCTACCATTCAACCAATATCTTCCCATTTCCCATCCTGCTCCCAGCCCCTGGTAACCACTGTTCTACTCTGCTTCTATGAGTTTGAATTTTTTAGATTCCACATATAAGTAAGATCATGTAGTATTTGTCTTTCTGTGCCTGGCTCATTTCACTAAGCATAATTTCCTCTGGGTTAATCCATATTGTTGCAAATGACAGGATTTTCTTCTGTTTCTAGACTGAAGAGTATTCCATTGTGTATACATGATATTTTCTTTATCCATTCACCTGTCAATGCACATTCGGGTTGATTCCATATCTTGGCTACTTTGAATAATGGTGCATTGAACATAGAAGTGCAGATGTCTCTTCGACATACTGATTTCATTTCTTCTGAATAAATATCCAGAAATGGGATTTCTAGGTCATATGGTAATTCTATATTTAATTGTTTGAGAGACCTCCATGCTGTTTTTCGTAACAGCTGTACTGTTATAATGGCTCTTAGAATGAGTCGACCACAAGGTTCCCACTAAATATATGTTATTACTATTATCCTTATCACCACTATTTCCAACAACACCCCAACTTAAGTGCCAATACACCAGTGACATGTATAAAGTCTGGGAATGGGACAACGTAAAAGGTATCACTCCTATTTTCCTCTGTTCCTAATGACCTGGGGGAGATCTGGGGCTGATGAGGAGTTCTATTTCTCAGTTCCGATGCTAGCACCAAAACAGTATAGACAGAAGGAGACTTTGTATCATATATTTGAGTTCGATATCTTGAACTCAAATGAAGAACCCCACATAATAATTGGGATAGCATAAAAGAAAATATCAAAGTTATTGTTGCTGTTTTCTCTAGTATTCTGAATAGTAAAAATCAAGGTGGAATAACTCTCTTAGCAGACTAGAAATAGACACTTTACTGGGTATTACATGCTTTGCTCAATGTTTTATGTGCATTATCTCATTTATTCCTCACCACAGCTCTAACAGTAACACACAATTGTTAGTCCCATGCGTGACTGGAGCTTACAGGGATTAGTGACTTATCTAAGTTTTCCCAGTTGTAGAAAGCAGAGCCAGCATATATATTCCCCTCTTAAATACTCTATTCCCTCTTTTTGATATGTTTGTTCAAGTTACATATTATCAGTAACATAGTGACAGATTCAGTCAGTCATGCCTCCTGAAATTCTGCAGTTAGGATTCCAAATATTTCTATATTGGACAATATCTGAGCAGTCTATTGCTAGTCAAAGGAAGAATTCAGGTGACCAACTGAATGGATGTTTCTCTTTTCATTTACCTGTCTTAGATGCACAAAAATCTTTCACATTGCCTTGTAGAGGCTGTCAGCTGGTAAACTTATCAGCCATAGAAGTATCCGTGATAGAAGTTGAAATTGGTGGATTATATGACTGAGGAGATTCTATATTAGATGGGAATTTGGACTCCAATTTTTATTTCCCTTCTAATAAACAAAAGTCTTTATTATAGTGAAAGGAAATGGCAAATTTCACGGTCATGAACAAAGTTATATAGTTAGAAAACAAGTGGTCCCTATTTAGGTCCTTTGACCCAATCCACAATTACTCTCAGGTGTAAGACTTCACTAAACAAGCTTACCCTCAAGACAGGAAGAGGCAAGCATTTTTTATATTGTGTTCTATGATGCACAAGTATCTTTTCTTCAAAAGTGTTTCTTGAGAAACACAGGAAATGTGTATTTTATGATAATTAAAAAAACTAAGTAAAAAATATTTTAACAGTCTTAACTATTTGACTTTGTTGAGCCTTTTACCTTTTAATAGGTATTGCAAATGTCCAAAAAGAGGCTAGAGTATGCACCATTTACCCAAATTATTTGATCACAGAACTTTTTGACAGAGCATACTTTGAGAAAAAACTACTGCAACTAAAAGGTGCATGGGCTGTGGAGTAAGGCAGACTGAACCTGGCTCCTGCCTCACCAGTCAACTACTAAGCCTGAGTCCCTTTTTCCTCATTCACAAAATGACAAGTAATTAACTCAATCAACCTACCTAAATTAAACAACATAATAAATGCAATATGTCTGACTTATCGTGGTAGTTGCCTATTAAATGTTAGTTTCTTTTGTTCTATGCTAACAGTGTTGGGAAAACCAAGCTGATACGTATCATAGACAGACATGGTTGAACATCCAACAGCTTATAATTTCACATATAGAGAGAGTCTCTGCTGGGTGACAAAATGCCTCCAGACTGTAACTAGAGCCAGCTCATTATATGAGGTGGCTTTAAATTACTTTCTCCAAATAAAAAAATGTCATTTCAACAGTATTTTGCTATTGCCCTGATCTAAAACTAATATTTGATATTCTTCTAAGACCTTATTTGTCTGAGAGAGTCCTTTGACATTAGATTTCTTTTCTAGGCAGAATTTAACAAGTTCATCTCTGCCATTCCACAGAATTATAGACCTTGCATAGGCTTAGGACTCCCAGGAGCCATATTTGTAATACAGACATATGTGCCTACTCCTCCTATGTATCTCCTTTAGATGCAATTGATTAAATCATACTTAAACTTGTTAAAAATTACTTTGCTCTTCATTTAAATGGCTCTCTATGCACTGTTTCATCTTTTTCATTTACACCTTATAATTTCACAGAATTTTTGGAGATTATGTCCTTAGACTCCCACAAAGTAGATATTTTTATCACTATTATCCAGTAGCCCAGAGAGTTTAAGTGATTTTCTTAGAGTCACACAGCCAATTAAGAATACAGTGAGACTCGAGCCCATGTCTTTCCAGCCTAGTCCATTTCCCAGTAGTCAGAATTCAATTCAATTCAATATTTATTTATTATGTAATATATTAGGCACACAACAGTAGGTTTTATGGCTCTCATCAAGATAAAGAGTTTTTATTATTATTATATTTCAAAGGGCAAGCTTCCTGAAGTCATTTGCAAAGTGCTATACTCACAATTGCTTACTTTCAAGGAAAATGAGTCTCCTAGGGCATGAGAAGAGGTGGGATGGAAGGAACAATGAGGCATGTGTATAATTTCATAGCTGCCTATGTTCTGCAGATCCCATTTTGGCTCCAACTTTCAGAGAAAAGAAGGCCTTACTCTAAAGATGAGCCAATTGTCCTCATCCATTCATCATGTCCATATCCAAGTGTTTTAAGTCATTTATTCTAGAACAATAGTTTATTTCTCTTTTTCACTTCTTCCTTTAGTTCTGACATGTGACATACTAGAATCGAAGAATGGGCAAAGTAATGTTCACATCCATATGTCTGTATGGTATTTAAAGGTTGATATTTAAATGATTTGACATTTCAATTACAACCAATTCCTCTGAAACCAATTTTAGGGGATAAAATGGCAGAGCAGCCCCTTGCCTTACATCTAATCAAGGTTAGTTAGATGTGCAACGAAAAAAATACTACAAAGTTTGTGTTGGACTTGTTTCCACAGTGTATGTCTCATTGACCAAAACAAAGCTCTTTAAAAACGAAGACAGTAAAAAAGACCTGCAGTTCTCTCCGTTACTCTATTAAGGGAGGCTGAGGGATGGCTTCACAAAAGAAATGGGTTTGAAAATTGCTGATGCATCCTTTATCACCACAATTTCCACAAGGTTATAAAAGTCACAGTTGGATAAAATCTTGAAAGTGCCAAAGCAATGATCTAAGAAATGAATGCAGATAAGCCTTCTCCATTTTAAATTACGAGCAGTAGAACTAGAATAGAAATGATATCACTGCTGAAGAATCTAAAATTAAGTATGTGATTTTGCTCATTTGTATACAACAGGAAGTAAATCATTTCATGGACTTTGTGCAATGAGTTCGAAATGCAGCTGCCAAGAGCTCTCAACCTTGCGCTACTGGGTAAAAGTCTCTATTTCTCCATGATCTTGCAAAATGTTCTAAGGCACTCTTTTATTTATTTCTTATATGGAGGGAAAGCTGGGGTTGGTGTTCTGCATCTTTAAAAGACAAAAGAAGAGAGGAAAAGATACAATGTCCCTCCCTCAGAGTCCATAGGGGCCAGGATACTTCCGTGTAGTTCAAGGCAGTTAACTTAGTCCTGGCCCTTTAGAGGCTATAATGAAATACTGGTTTTAAGGCCCATGTGAAAATAAGGACACCATATTTTTTCAAGGCCTAATAAAGTGACTCAAAGGGTAAATAAAAGAAAATTTGTTATACTTTGTATGTCTTTTTCAGGTCCTTTTGGTGTTTATTTCATAAGGATGTAGGTGCATGGAGGGGTCCTGAGCACATTCGCAGGAAGTCTAAATGAAACAGAAGAAAGTAGAAGTTACAAGAACTTTGTTGTGGAAGAGAGAACTTAAAAAATTTTAAGTTTTCTTTAATTTTTAAAAAAGTATTAAATAAGCAAGTACTATCTACATACTAGAAAATTGATAAAACAAAGAGAAGTTTAAAAATTTTAAATCAACTAGAATCCCATCTTGTTAAACAATGTTTTCTATGCATAGTTTTTACTTACCAAAAGGGCATACATATGGTTTTGTAAACTGCATGTTTTACTCAATAATGTACTTTGATCCTAGGGGAATAGAGAGGCATAAAAGTTCTGAAGGGATCTTGTGGGAGAAGAAACATAGAAAGGGAACCAAAAAATATGGGCTGTGTAGACTAGTAGGTGATAAAATGGAAAAACAAAGAACATACTGATTTCATTTTCTTTACATATATGCCTGGTAATGGGATTGGTGGTTATACGGTAGTTCGATTTTTAATATTTTCAGGAACTTCCAAGATGTTTTCCGTAACTATGCTAGTTTACAATCCCATGAAACAGTATGTAAGTTTTCCCTTTTATCCACATCCTCACCAACACTTGATTTCTTCTGTCTTTTTGATAGTAGCCATTCTAACAGGAATTAGATAGCATCTTGTGGCTTTGATTTACATTTCCCTGAGGATTAGTGATGTTGAGCATCTTTTTCCATATAATTTGCCATTTGTGTGTCTTGTTTTGAGGAACTGCTATTAAAGTCTTTTTCCTATTTTTTTAATTGGGCTATTGGTTTTTTGTTTTGTTTTGTTTTGTTTTACTGTTGAGTTGTTTACATTCCTTATATATTCATTCTAGATATCAACCCCTTGTTAGATGTATAGTTTGCAAATATTTTCTCCCATTCTGTAGGTTGTCTCTTAATTATGTTAATAGTTTCCTTTGCGGTGCAAAAGCTTTTTAGTTTAATGTAATCCCATTTGCCTATTTTTTCTTAGTTGTCTGTGTTTTTGAGGTGTTATTTTTAAAATCCTTGCCCAGCCCAAAGTCACAGAGTATTTCCCCTATGTTTTCTTCTAGGAATTTTACAGTTTCCAGTTTTACATTTAAGTTTTAATACATTTTGATTTGATTTTTGTATATAGTGAGATGTAACCACCTGGTCTCATTTTTCTGCATGTGGATATCCCATTTTCCCAGCACCATTTATTAAAAAGATTGTCTTTTCCTCAATGTGTATTCTTGGCATCTTTATCAAAACTCAGTTGGCTATAGGTGGGTGTATTTATTTCTGGACTCTCTGTTCTGTTTCATTATCCACTATGTCCTTATGTCCTTTTTTACGCCAGTACTACACTGTTTCGGTTACTATAGCTTTGTAGTATATTCTGAAGTCAATTAGTGTAATGCATCCAGATTTGTTCTTTTTGCCCAGGATTGCTTTGCATACTTGAGGTCCTTTGTGTTTCCACATAAATTTTATGATTTTTAAAAAATCTCTGTGAAGAATGTTCTCTAAATTTTAATAGGGATTGCATTAAATATATAGATTGTTGAGTAGTATGAATTAAAATTTTAATTCCTAAGTCACACCAGCTGCGTTTCAAGCACTCAATGGTCACATGTGGCAAGCGGCTATGGCAGATTATAGAAGGTTTCCATCATCACAGAAGGTTCTACTAGACAACACTAGCTTTAAGCATTCAGCTACTAAAATAGCTATAGTATCAGAAGGTGTCTAGTTGTGTGTTACCTGTCTGTCATCAGTCATGAGACTTTTTAACTCTGGAAATAGTTGGCATTGGATTTTTCCTGCTTTCATTCATCCTGGAGAAATGTGAAAGCCCCCTTGCCTGAATGGATAGATTGTACTGAGCTCAGTGGCATCCAAAGACAGAGGAGTGCTTCAAGCAACCAATCTTTCCTGCACAAAGTATTGATATGAGGACACAGTTATGAACTTCAATGAATGAAGCAAATTTTTGAAGCCCTTGTTAAAGAAAAGATTTATAAAGGCCATTTTCTGCTCAAAAGCACATACTCAATCAGCAGAAAGCCTCCCTGCATAACTCAGAATACCTGACAGCATCACCACAAATCATCTTGACCAATCATGTAAGAGAGCTAAATATCAGCCTGACTTGTAAGAATTCAAATTGCTGAATGCTGGTCTTCCGAGGAGTAGAAAGGCAATGAGATAAGAAAACCTAAGACAGTCAGAACAAGGAGCCTTCATCAGAGATTAAAATACAACCAGGCCAATCGCCATGGTGAACAATCTGCAGTGTTTTTATAACATGTGGGATATGAGGAGTAAACACACCCAAAAGGGAGCATTCGTTACCAGCTATTAAGTGGTTTCCATTTTGATTTACACATGTAGCAGAGGATCACCAGCTTCAGTACCTGATGAACTGACTTTGGCCACTTTCCCCAAATGTGTGCAACATGCCATTTATGTCAGACATAACCAGGGGTTTGTTTAAAAACAAAATAAAGCTTTTGACCCCATCCAGACCTATTACATCAGAATCTGGGAGTGGAGCCCAAGAATCTGTATTTTATAAGCACTGCAGGTGATTCTTATGCACATTGAAATTTGAGAACTTCCAAATTTCTATCTCACCCTGCTTTTTTCCTTCTCTACCTCTTTCTCTTCCTCCTCTTTTTGTATTATATAAAATATACTCAAAAACACAAGAAAATTTTCATGTCTGGCACAAACACATTATAAAAATTAAATCAATAAATATTTATTGAATCATAATTGTATTTCCAAAAGCATTTATAATACTGAATATCTAGTAAATAATAAATAAATATCTCATAATAGTAATACAATTAATTATGATAAAGCCACTCTGTGGTGCTTTAAGTATTTATTAAATATAATGTTTCCAGAAAGTTCTTAATAATTTGGGAAAAAGTATACTGCTAAGTGAAAAGAACATTTTATAGTATTTTTACAAGGTGTGATTGGAACTATGAAAAATGTTAGTATTAAATTAAAAAAAACTACAAAGAAATAAGCCAAAATGTGCTTCTAAGTAATGAAATTATGATTGCTGCTTTTCTTCTTATTATTTTATTTTCAATTATACAACTAATATGTAAAAATTATATAATTAGGAAAAAAAATAAGTGAAAATCATGCCACTTAAAGAGTTTATAGTGCCTTCTCTCTGATTGCACTATGCATTTGGACCGTGCTGGCTTGCACCTCAACCCTAACCCTTCTAACCTGTTTGTATATATTCTATTTGCAATTGTTGGAATTAGACTCCTTGCTTTAAAATTCTGCAATTTGGGTTCTAGCCATATTCTGTTTAACTGAATTTACTTATATGTTCCTCCATCTATCCATAAAAACAACAAAAAAGAATTAGAAACATAACAAGGGGAAGATAAGAGGCTTCAGAATGATAAGCCTTATAAACAATATCTAGAGCCAACCATTTGATACAGATTTTCACTCCCAGTAATACTCACACTAGTATACAAAGATATCTGCTCACAGCAGTTTCTTATGGTACTATCCATAAAGGAACAACTAAATAAATTATGGTGTGTCCATCCAATGTAACAGCATATAATGGTTAGAAAGATGAGTCTCACCATGGGACAACAGAATGTGGCACCTAAGAAGTACAAGTAACCAAAACTCTAGATATAACTACCAAGATACAGGAAATATGGGAACAGACAAACAAGTTAAATGACTCACAAGGAAATCACCAGCCAAGCCCAAAATATGAGGGATTATTTAAGACCCATTTTTTCTAAGAAGTCAATGGCAAAAAAAAAAGGTGTGGGAGCAGGAAAGGGAAGACAAGAAACCATTTTGGGGAAAAAAGAAAGGGAATAACAATCAAATGCAATGTACAGATTATGCCTGAAACCAGAATAAATCAACTATAAAAAGGCATTTTTTTAGGCAATCAGAGAAATTCAAATATATATCAGGTTTTAGAAAATATTAAGGAATTATATTACATATGATAATGGCATGTGATGGGATAGTGGCATAGAGGCTATGTTTTCAGTTTTTAAACTGAAAAGTATTTACAAGTAAAATAAAACAATACTTGGGATAGGCTTTAATATGTTCCATTAAAGAAAGTAGAGGAGATGAATGAACCAAGCTGTCAAAAGTGTTGATAATTTCTGAAGCAGGGTGGTTGGTATATGAGGATTCTTTGTACTATTCTCTCCATTCCTGTTTGTTAAAATTTTTTTATAATGGAAGTTTTTTATGCCAAATACAAAAGAATGATGTAGATCTCTACGTTTTGACAGAATTAACAGAAACAGGAATAGCTAATATAATAAGGTGATGTAATAGTGTATGTTGCTATAATGTTAACAACTAATATATATAGTTTAGTATGTGCAAAGCACTATTCAAAATATATTTTGTGGACTAGCTCACTTAATCCTTATAGAAACATTATAATGAAGGAAATTTTATGTCGTCATTTTATTAATAGAAAGAGGAACATGGAGGCACTCATAGTTAAATCACCTAAGGTCATAGTAAGCTAGTAAGTAGTAGAGCTGGGATTTAAACCCAGGCTACATGGAACCAGAGTTCATACACTGAACCATGACACAATCCTTGCTTCTCACAGATGCAGAATGATTCCATGATGTTTTATTAAGGAAAATAATCAGGGTGTAGACTGTTGTATATAGTCTGCTCTACTTTTGCTAAATATATCCCACATATGCACTATATACTTTTATTTCTGAAAATATGCACAAGAAACTATAAAGGTAGTTTAATTGGAGGAGAGAACCTGGGGATGGCAGGCATTCAGTTTTTATGAATTCTTTTCTTTATTGCTTTGATTTTTTTCACCATAAGTATGAATGGCTTTTTTATGTCAAAAAGGATAATTTGGGTTTTGAGATAATGGGCCCTTTTCATTTTCCTGTTTATAATTTTCTAACTAAAAACAAAGCCCCTAAAATGTTATCGCAATATTTATAAGTAAACAAAAATTTTAAATGATATGTAAATATATGTAAGTAGAACAGAAGAATGAGACTGATCTTTATGTTCTACATAAGAAGAAATTCATGACAAGTAAAAACAGAATATATTTTGGGGTTTGGGGAAATTAATATAGAAATACAAAATTTCTACCTGCATTTTGTAAAAAGTCTGGAAGGACATATACCAAGTGGGTAACAGTGGTTAACCCTGGAAGTAATTGTCCCTCCTTTGCTTCCCCCAATCTGTCACCTTCAATCATGCAATAAATAGGCTGAGCCCGACTTTTGGCCTCTTCTGCTTTCCTGAATCCTTTCACCAAACAG
>NW_012108886.1:998672-1031229 GCF_000951045.1 Mandrillus leucophaeus
GTGTGTCTCTTTGGCTCCCCATGAAATTAAATACAGTTCATTTTAAGTTCACTGGTGTACACTAGAACTATAATGAGCTCTTATTATGGAAGATAACAGAATTCAAATTGTTTAGAATTTTTATCAAATCATCTTTCTCTCTAAGAACAAAGAGGTCAAGAAATGTCCAATTTGGAGGGATCATTAGTGGCGAAGGAGCTCACAGAGAGGTGATTTGAGACACAGAAAGATCAATACATTTAATGAGTGTGACAAAGTATCCTCAACAAACTTTAGTTGCATTCAATTCCAGCATGGGTGTTCATGTCAAGTCGAATTTTTTTCTTCAAACCCACACTCTGATAACTATTTGCAAGTACAAGTTCAATTTGAGGCCAATGAATTCATATAGAGCTCAAAGAGAGTTTAGAGAATCACAAATCCCTTTGTAAATCAGGTCAATAAATTTAGCACTGGGTCCTTGCCTCAAAATGACAGTTACCTTATAGGTGAGTATTTTTTTCCTTTAGAACACCTTCTCAGTCCCTAGACATCAGAGAACATCTGATTTGGAGGCAGAGGTCAGTGCATCAAATGACAAATTTACTTAAAAGGTTTTCTTAAATCATAAAATCAGAGACCTGCAAAGAATTTTTAGGATCATCTAGTCTATTTTCGAACTCAACTATAGAGACTCCTGGGACATGAGGCAGCGGGAGGTGAAGCCATGGGAGTTTCAGTTTTACTCAATGCTATTTAATTTTAAACATAACTTTTACACTGAAGTAACCATGCGTATATGATGGAGTAGAAGGCAAAAAAAAAAGAAAAAAAAAAGAAAAAAAAAAAAAAACCTCTAATTTTCAAAGTAAAACGTGATACTTCAAAGAAATTTTATCTAGTCGTAGGCTCTTTCCAGCTGTGGTCAAAGTTCTTTGAGGACTTGAACACATTCTTCCACTCTATTTTTGTGGAAGAATTTAACAAACCTAGATCTAGCACCATTTTTAAACAGGCTCAGGGAAGGAAACGGCCTTGGTCTTGGTCATGCAACCAGCATTTGCAACTGAATCAAGAATGGAACCCATCTGTCCAACGTACTTTATTGCAGTCCAGCAGGCTCTTCTGAATTTGGGGTTCAGAGGCTACTGTGGTTCTCACACTCAAATGAGATACCTTCTCCAGATGATTATTTGCATGGGAGGAACATAAGCTTCAATATCATGGTAAATAACTTTTTTAACATACATTTGGTGGTTTCCCTTTTCCTTAAACTTGTTCAAGGCTATTCACATACATAGAAGTGAAAAGTGACATAGAAGTAAAAAGTGGCATAGCAGGGATCCAAATATATAGATAATCTGAGGTCTAAATGGCAGGATAGGAAATGGAAATAAGGCCCATTAGAACAGTGTTTCCCAAAATATGGTCCACAGATATCCTGGATCAGAATTATCTGCAAAGCTTACTAAATATGCAGGTTTCCAGGCCTCATATACTGTAAAACATAAAAACTTAGAAAGTGTATGACATTATTTTCATTATATTTATCATTTTTGAAGGCATTCCATAATTGTTATTTTAGCATAAGATCAAGGGAATAACCGAGGAGCCAGAGGAAAAACAAAAAATGATTTCTCTGAGAAAATAACAGGGAAACAGAAAATGATCTGAAAACAATCATTTTAATACTCAATATCTCTAATACATGCAAAAATAAAATGCAGTCATCAGAGAAAACTCAACATTAAACTATAAGTAATTAAATATCTTCAAGATTTGAACAAGATTTGGAGGAAGGACACTGCATTTATCGATGTGGAGATGAAAGGATACATATGCCCCCTTCCAAGATGTACACTTGTGAAAAGGGAAACAAGGCTATGTGGAAATTCATGAACCTGAAGTAAGATCACAGTGGGGAGTAAATGAAAAGACAGACAAGTAGAACATTCATTGTATGAATATACCACAGATTGGCCACAGAGACAAAATCAATTATCTCTTCCAGATAGGATCCCTAAATTGGTTCCACCTCAGGTAGAGCAGAGACGGAGTGCTTTACCTCTTTCTCTCCCACCATGATCCCTTAACTACAGGATCTTTAACTGGTTATGTTCAGGTGTTCAGGAAGTGAATGTCTTTATCTCAGCTATTTTTCCCTGAAATTTGAAAAAAAAAAAAAAAAGCCTATTCTAATTTAGACAAGACGGACCCATTCTCATACTGGAGGGGAAAGTAACATAGAGGAAAGGAAAGAGGAAAAACAGCTTAGCCTCATGGTTAACAGGACAAGTTTTGTGATCTGGAGCAAGTTCATCTTTCGGTACTTAAATGTCCCTTCTGTTAAAGAGGGAGTAATACCTACCTCAGGGGCTTTACATGAGGATCAAATAAAATACACGTGAAATGCTGAGCACAATGTCTGATATGTAGTAAATGCTCAATACTTGGTATTATTTGTATACCTCAAGAAGGAGACTTCTTCAAACAGGAATATACTTTTCTTTGCTCTAGGTTCTCAAAATTTGGCAGCAAAGTCTACTTTTGACAGCTAATTAGAAAACATTGCTTGATTGGAGTCAAACTGGAGTAACTATTCATTATAACCAATTTTTTTTTTCCTTAATCTTCATGAAAAAGTCCACCCGGGGACAGTGGCACAGCTATTCTGTTTTTATAGATCACAAAATGTAAGATCTGAATGTAAAATAACCAGGCTGGTCAACGGTGTCCATTTTATCTTCTGTAGCTCTGTACTCAAAGATTATCCACATGGACCAGGCCTTTCGTCAGACTCAGACAAATTTAGGTGAAAAACACTGGCTTGCATTTCCTGATATTTCTAAAATAAACTTACACCAACTGTGCAATAAAAGGTTGATTTAAAAGTTAATATAAGAAAAGAAATAAAATTGGCTTCAAATAAAAAAGTATTTATTTCTTTTTTAGCCTGTGTTCTCTTGGAAGCATAGTTGAACTAACCAAAAAAAAAAAAAAAAAATTGAGTATAAGTGATGTCTGATAAGATTTTTGTACTTATTTGCAAGGTTGCAACAGAAGAAAATGAAACCATATAACAAGGTGGATATAATTATATGCTCAAGTCAATATTTACTTACTGCTGCAAATCCTGCTCAGTCTTTTCCCTTTGGTGTCTCAATGTTGGTTTGGCTTTATCATTGCTTATAAAAATTTATCTGAATAAATTAAAGGAACCAGCCAGCTTTTTCATCAGAGTATAGTCATATAGAGATCATCTGCCAAATGCAATGCTCTTTTCTTTTTCAAGACCCTGGAAACATTTTCACCATTTGACATGCAAGAATCTTCACTCTTATAATGATCAGTGCAGAGAGGAAGCATCGTAATCAAGGAAAATGCCTACCAAATTGACTCCCCTTCTAAAAGCCATCTGTGTATAACAACTCCCCTGCAGCAACTGTAAAGTCATAACCAATTGAGAGAGTTGCTCAAGCTAAGAGAAAGCGCAAATCACAGAATTGAGAATTATAGGACAATAAAGTCAGCCTGGCCACAGAAGATCTAAAATCACCCAAGTTATAAAATGTGGAATGATAAATCTTGTGTTATTTCATACTTATGAAAGCTAACATATTTGCTAGCTTCTGCCAGCACCCCACCTCCCCTTCTTTTGTTTCAATTTAAATATTGAGGAATCCAAACATTTCCTGTTCCCTGGGCTTAATTAGTAACTAAAGTCTAGATTGGTTAGCTGCCTGAATCGCAAGAGGAAAGGGGAAATATTTAAGAGAATTCCCCAACAGCTTTAAAATTGCTCTGTCTTTGGCCACATGAAAACAAAATAAGAAAATCATAGAATTTTATTGCTGTAAGTTTAAACCTCTAATTTTACAAATGTTTGGGAATGATTTTCTCATCTCCCCTTTCTCATTGCCCCCATTTTCAACCCACCTCAACCTACTCATGTCCTCTACTATATTAAAGAGTATTTGCCTGTGCCAGAGATCTGGGCATCATTTCTGTTGAGCCCACCTCTAAATCTCTTCGGTTGATAGCCACTTCTGTCCATCCTTGTGGTGTCTACCCAGGCCATGCCTTCACTATCTCTCCCCTAGATGGCTGTGATTGCATCTGAGTTCTTGCTGCGCCTTCAGTCTTGCTATCTTGCCCTAATCCATACTCTTCTCAGTGGGGAACTCAGAGAAATGCTTACAAAGAGCTAACTGCATCACTTTCATATTCTTTACTGATTTTGCATCACACTCTGAATAATGCCCAAGGCTCCTAACAGACTCACAAGACCCCTGATAACCCCAATCAAATTTCTTCCACATCTGCCACTCATTTGTACCCACCACCTCAAATTCCATTTAATTCCTCAAACACAACATGCTCTCTCTCCCATTCCCACATTCTGCTCCTTCTGCCCCCAATACTCTTCTCCTGTCACCTCACTACCTCTTATTTACATGAGGTTGCAGCCTAATGCTCATCTTCTCCAGAAAGTCCTGAGTGCCCCTGCAGATGTGATTCTGCACCCCTCTAGTGTGCTCTCAGAGCTCTCTCTAGAGCTGTCACAAAGCACTTGACAGCTGTTGCTCATTAGCTGTCTGCTTCTCAGCTAGCCCACAAGCATCATGACAGGAGGGACCAAGTCTATTTTGTTAATTTTAATATCCCTACTTCTTAGGATAATTTCTGGAACAAAGAGGGTATTTAAATTGTGTTTCTTGAATAAATGAATGAATGAATTTAAGTAATTGTGCAAATTCTTAGTGATCTAGGTAGTACATTTAGAATTAGATACCAAACTAGTATTTCTGCTCTACTAAAGTTCGGGGGTATTTGTTTACTAATTTCATGCTATTAATTTATTCAATGAATGCTATATTAGGTGTAAGAGTACAAATAACCATTGACTATAACTTTAGAGCTTATAAAACACTTCACTCCTTAATCCAAAATCCTATCCCAAACATTAGTAACTTTATAACCTCATTTTAAAAGATGAAATTGTTTCCTTCCTTCTTTCCTTCCTTGCTTCCAATTCAGTTGGAAAGTCCTGCCACAAGGAAGGCACTGGGGAAGGTGGGAAGGCATGGACTGGGACCTGACAAGGAGGGATTTAAAATGGGCCAGCAGACCAATGGGGTTAGGTGTTTGCCTATGAACAGAGTTTAGGCAAATAAGTAAACATATTAAAGATAATATAAACAAATTACCGCTGAAGAAGGGAGGAAAGAAGGAGGGGATGAGAATGAACCCTGTGGTATGAATTAGACCTAGAGGTATCACTGTAAACTCATGGTTTTCAATATAAAACCCTGAGACAGGAACAACTTCACAGGTTTGAGAAACAACAGGAGAGCCTTTGTGACCAGAACGTAATGAGCAAGGCAGAGAGTAGAAAGAAAATGAAATCTGGAGTTTACTAGGACCTATTAAACCAGACTCTCAGTAAAGGAAACCAAGAATTAATTTCACAAGTTATTTTTAAGCACTTAAAAATGTAAGATTAGCCAGGCATGGTGGCATGTGCCTAGAACCCAGTTGCTAAGGAGGCTGAAGCAGGAGGATCACTTGAGACCAGGAGATCGAGGCTGCAGGAAGCCATGATTGTGCCACTGCCCTCTAACCTGGGCAACAGAGTGAGACCTCATCTCTAATATAGTAATAATACTTTTAAAATGTACAGTTTCCTACACTACAGAAGGACCTTAAAATATTAACACAACTAATATTTCTAACTTTAATGACATCAGAAATATATGCAAATAAGAAACTAGGAAACCAAGGGGAAGAAATTGAATTCAGTCAGCACTAAATGGAATGGCACAAGCTAGCGATTCTTGATCATTGGTGTTTTCCGCTGTAGAGCCATTTTCAAGGATTTAAATCCCAGTACAAAAGAAATAAAATGTTTACCATTTTTTCTTCAAAGAATATTAACATAACTCTAGATAATCTGCTCTTGGGGGTTGCTATTTATACTAAGTTGTATAGATAGAAAAGTTTATATCAGTAATTTGAATGGTAAATACAATTGTCATGACTACATAACTCTACAAACATTCTTCCTTTAGCAGTTAAAAACTGTACTATCGAGAATAAATGTTCCTGCTAAAATATTATAAAAACTAAAATTTCTAAACTAACATTTGCATTTATTTATTATTTGTAGTTAGAGGAGCCAAGAGAAATATTAACCAATTTGCACAGGAACATGCAAACTAAAAGAACCTGCTTATTGGGAGGCCGAGGGGGATGGATCACAAGGTCAGGAGTTCAAGACCAGCCTGGCCAACATGGTGAAACCTTGTCTCTACTAAAAATACAAAAATTAGCTGGGCGTAGTGGCACGTCTGTAATTCCAGCTACTCGGGAGGCTGAGGCAGGAGAATTGTTTGAACCCAGGAGGCAGAAGTTGCAGTGAGCCGAGATCATGCCACTGCACTCTAGTCTAGGTGACAAAGCAAGACTCCATCTCAAAACAAACAAACAAACAAACAAACAAACAGATAAATAAATAAATAAAAGAACCTGCTTAACAACTATTAGAAACACTCTCTAACAACTCTTTTGTCCTCAGGTTGAAAATCCTTTGACTTGGCAACCCAATGACAAGTGATGACCAAAATTGATTGGAGAAATGTTGCCTTCTTCCAATTAAAAAAATTTACCTTTGACTGATTATCATGATCATTCTATTTTGGAAAAGTGTCACTGCAGCGATTGAAAACATGTTAGGAGAAAAATGATTACCCACTGTATCAGTAAGGGTCTTGGCAGAAAACAGATAGCATACTCCAACTGGGTGATTTGGGATGAGTTTAATAAAGAGACTCTTTACAAAAGTGTGAGCAGAGTTTAGCAAAATCAGCAATATACAACCCCAGCAAGAGCAACATCTTCAAGATCTGAGAAGGCAAAAGGAGGAAGTGGTTTAGAATCCGGAGACAGTAGGTGTGGACAGAAGGCTATCTGGCAGGAACAGGGACACAGCCAGCCCACAGCCCAGCAGGGAGGTACCCAGGGGAATACATACCACACCTCATTCTCCTCCTGCCTTCTCTCTCCCCATGGGCTGAACCTCTCCTGAAACTGGAGAGCTCACTGATGCACACTATGCAGCTCAGCCTTCCATGACAAAGAGCAGACAATATCCAATTCAGCTCCCTTCCCAAAGATCAGAATGATAAGAACTTTTCTTACATTACATAGTGTGCCCCCCCCTTCCACAGAAACGGGACCGGCTCGTCTTTCTCGGGAGGCATGACAACAGCCTCCGGATCATACGTTTTCCCTGTCTTTTTCATGCATTTTCATAGCAATCATTCATGAGTCATTTTACTGATTTTGGTCATTCATCATCTGTGTGCTCTTTGCTTGGTATCAGCCTCCAAGCCTTTGTTAAAATGTCCACCTTCTCCCCTTGCAGCCTATTTGTTTGGGAACAACTGCTGCCACACGAGGCTTTGGGTAGAGTGTGGCATAGGACTTTGATTATTGTAATCACATCCTTCAACTACAGTTGACTTTTAGGGATACGTCTGGTCTAACTGATTCAAACAGACTGAATCCTGTTGACTACTGGGCAAAGAGACACACACTCTCTCCCCTGCCTCACCTTCCACCCCAAACCCCTGCCTCAGTTTGAATGAACAAGCCTCGGGGATACAAGAGGAGATGCTTGCTGAAAATAGAAGCAACACCAAGAAATTAGAACCACAAAAGAAAAAAGAAAAATATCTTATCCTTACCAGATCAAGTTATTCCTGCCACCGTTCTGTTTTTAAAAAAATGAGGCAAAAAGTGCTCTTTATTGTTTGAGTCTGCTTTTCTGTTGTTCATCACTGAGAAATGTCTTATCAACACAACTGACTGTGTCATACCTCTGTCAAGGCCTCTTGGTGCTTCCCAAAGAAGTAACTACTTTCTAGGTAGTCACAATTGAAGTTCTTGAAAACACCTGCTCATAGCATATCATTAATAAACGCTGAGCAGCTTATTGAGAATCCTCAATGCTTATATGTTAATAATTGAAATTAGTTTACTTAGAAGAAATGTTGGGATTAGCCAATAATAATCTAATGAGATTATGAAAATATCACTCCTTCTACATTTTGCAGATATTTCCCAAGGTGTTACTACGTACTAGACAATGGGGACTTAAAAATGATTAAGACATACAGTCATCAGAGAGTTCACTTGAATTAAGCAGAGACACATCATGAAGCTCATTTTACAAAAAGTGATATACTATTATAATTGAAATATATACGAGATGCTAGAGGAGCCCCCCCCAAAAAAAAAAAAGAACAGGAGCTATTAATTGCAAGAAGTCTGGTAAGGCTTTATAGACATGGTGTCTTGTAAGCAGAACCTTGAAGTACACACAGGATCTTTGATAAGGAAGTGTGACAATGCAGGCCACAGAGGTGCATGAACAAAGGCACAGTGACCTGAGGTGGTTCAGTGTGACTTCTGTAAAGGCAGAGTAGCAAAGTGACTAAGGAGTGCTTAATTCCACCCTGGCACTCCATCCTTTGCTAGCTACGTGATCTCAGGCAAGTCACTTAACTTTTTCTTTATATCACTTTCCTCATGTGCAAAACAGGACTAATAATAGTTTCTTGTTCATACTTGTCCCACAGTTCATTTAAATAAGTTCTATTACAATTAAAGTATCCATCACTCAAAATATGCTATTATTCAGAGGGAGATCATTGATTAGGCTGGAAAGGAAGACTGGTGCAAGACTGTGACAATTCTTATGAACTCTGCTAAATAATAGATTTTATATAATGTAGTTTCATATAATATAATGGGTTTTATATCATATAATGTATGCACCAGACATCAAAGGTTTTAAGTAGACATGAACAGGTTTGTATTTTAGAAGAAGAATTGTGACAGGGTGACTATTGAAATTGGATGAGGAGAAATTGAAAGCAGGGAAATGGGAATATTAAAACAGCCCTTAGATGAGAAAGGATGCAGCCTGATTCAGGACAGTGATAGGAGGGGTGAAGAAGTGACAGAAATGCAAAAGTGAAGGATCAAGCATGGTGGCAAACTTTCTGGGGGATGATAATACCTTTAATAAATAAAGATCAGAAGAGAAGGAAGAGGGCTGGAGGAGGAAACAATAAGTACAAGTTTTAGACCTGCTAGATGTTAGTTGTCCATATGCCAAACAAATGAAAAATTACAGAAGCTGTTGGAAAAATGAGTTCAAGAGGGAGTTCCAGGCTGGAGATTGATAGATGAGAATCAACTGCTGAAGAAAGGGAGATGATGTGAGTGTCTAACAATGAGGCTAGAACCCCAAAAAACACTAACACAAATAGAAAGAAGAGTCAGCAAAGAAAACTTAAAAGTAACCACCAGTGTGGAAGAATATGAAGTGGAAGAGAGTCGAGATCTCAAAAGCAAGGGAGGAAAAAGCTTCAAGGAGCAACCTTTAGAAATGAAGGATTTACAGAGATGGCACTTAAGATGCATAATGACTCAAAGGACACCACTGCTAACCGGAATCATTTTTAAACCCAGAGAGAAGTTTCAGAGATGCAATAGAAGCTGCACTCAGACTGCAGTGGCTAATGGCAAAGAGAAAAGTGAGGACCTGGACCAGGTTGAAGGATCCACTCTTTCAAAGAGCTGGTTGGCAACTCTCCCAGGCTTCCCTCACTTAGAAATTCCACTGACCTTAGTGTTAGACCATGTTATAACCACACAATGTGTGTAATAGGGCTGTGTTGTTGGCTGGCACTCCTCAAAATGGATCTTTTATCATCAGAAAGGCTTGTTTTTGAAAAGCCAGGCAGTTACAGACAGCATTGTGTTTGACTTTTCAAGAACTTTCCTCTATTCCCCTTGTAAGAACTTTACTCAGGACAAGTAGCAATGATTTAAGATTTACATTTCCAGTTCCTGAAAGCAGACAATAAAACACTGATGAGGTCTTATTCATTCGTGGGTCATCATCAAGAAATAGTGAATGCTAAGAAGAATTTTATGCAATTCAAGCAGTATAGAAGCTGTCCATATACGTATTAACACTATCTTTCCTATTTATTATGGCTCTGGAAAAGAGAGGTCAAAGCTTATTTACAAAGTTACCTTGTTAACCTTCAGACCCACCTTTGGATATAAGAAAGAGATAAATATTTGTCCCAATATATAAATAGATAAATAGAATTTCGGAAGATCCAGAAGGAACCCAGTCTCCAGAGTTTACAATAGAGATTTCTGGGCATGATTATTGAAGCATCAAAGCAGTGTCCATCAAAGTGTGGTCCATGAACCACTTGTATCAAATTTAGGTGAGGTCCCTTTTTTTAGAAATGCGTATTCCTGGGGTCCCTTTTAGATCACTGACCTCCTTCTCTGAAGGCAGACCTTGAAGTCTGAATTTTTAAAAAAATGTCACAGGAGATTCTGATGTATCTCAACATTTCAAAAGTATTTAAAGATCTCCAACGACTCAACAAGGATAGAGTACTTATTGAGCATCTACTAAATGCCAGTTATTTGCTAGTCACTTCAAACAATGCCAGTACATATAACATTTCTCCTATCCTAAAGTAGTTTTACCACAGATGAGTATTATTGTCTTCTCTGTTCATAACCCCTAGATTTGGGGTAGCATTATCACACAGCCCAGTTGATTGGACCAGGAATACAACTGGACAGCTGACCAGCAATTCTCTCTATGTATCAATAATTTGACATAGGACACAGAAACTATAGGTGGTTGGTGATGAACGCTGAAGCTGATCAATTAGGAATAGATTTTTGATTAGTGACCGTGGTGAGCCATATGCAAAGGAAGCCAGCAGAAGTATCAAATCAAGAAAAGGAGAAGGGTGGAGGAAACTCACAGAGAGAAGCAGTCCTTGAGAGCCTGGGAAAAAGGTCTTAGTTCCTAATAACTTTCTAGTTTCCCCAAGGCCCTACTGCCACTGCTTCCATGAGATTTCCTGTATCCTTACATTAAAACTTTTACTCAGACCAGGCACAGTGGCTCATGCCTGTAATCATAGAACTTTGGGAAGCCGATTGCCTGAGCTCAGGAGTTCGAGACCAGCCTGGGCAACACAGTGAAACCCCATCTCTACTAAAATACAAAAATTTAGCCAGACGTGGTGGCATGTGCCTGTAGTCCCAGCTACTCTGGAGGCTGAGGCAGGAGAATTGCTTGAACCTGGGAGGCAGAGGTTGCCGTGAGACGAGATCACGCCACTGCACTCCAGCGTGAGCAACAGAGCGAGACTCCATCTCCAAAAAAAAAAAAAAAAACTTTTACTCAAACTAGTTTGATTGGTTTTCTGCTGTCAGAGACTATAAGAGCCTTATGTGGAGCATCTAATGTGTAATTGAATACATTAATCTCATGCAATTCCATTCTTCCCCATCGCAGTAAAAGGGAATCACTTTCTGGCCAGTTGTGTGAGCCAGAAATCTTGATGTCATTTCACTCCCTCATCTCTCACATCCAATATCACCAAAAATTACTGATTTCAGCTCTGGTATCTATTACTACTATTTATTTCTTTCCATAACTGTTATCTGTTATCCTAGATTAAGCTACCTAAGTCCCTGCCTCAGGCACATTCTGGTCTACCCATAACTCACTCTTTGTCCTGACCAGGTAGACATCTCCAATACACATCTGAAAATCTGATCACATCCCCAGTACCCTACTGCCACACCAACCATCATCCAATGATCCCCCATCGCACTTGGCATAAAGATCAAAATCCTCAACAGAGCCAACAAGGCCCAATGTGGTCTCACCTGACCCTACTCTTATCTTGACCCTTGTATTCTCTGTTCAACTCTCACTGGCCTTCTCCCAGGAAATAACACTTCCCATGCTTCTTTTCACCACAGCACTTCTGCGAATGTGCTTCCTCAGTCTCTAACACTCCTCTCTCCCTATATGCCTAGGTAACTCCTCCTACTCATCCTCTGGACTTCGTCTCAGGCAATTTTTTTTTTCAGGGAAGCCTTTTCTCGTCTCTCTGACAAGGCCCAATACCTCTAGTGTAAATTGTCATGACATAGTGTGACTTAACTTTTTAGCACTTATCACGATTGCAACTTTGAAGTTGTGTGATAATGTAATCATCTAATAAGTACCCAGTAGGCTATGCAGTGTCTGTTTTGTTCACCAGTGTGTCCCCAACACCCAGCACTCTACCCGATATATAGTGAGTTATCTGAAATACTTGTTAAATCAATTTGGAATGTCTAGAATTGGTAAGAAAAAAAAATCAGAGACAGTGCTTGACAACCAAATTTTTATTAACCAAAGCATAAGTTTGCCCAAGCTGGAGACCAGATGAGGAAAGTAGAAGATGGAAAAGTCAGGCACGCTTATGAAAGGTACTGATATGAATGAGGTAGAGACAATAGGGAGCATGAGCTAGTTGGGACTTGGTTAGGTTACGGACCAAAATCATTTAGAAACTTGAGATAAAATAGCAATCTAATGACAAACAGATGACAATCCATATGACAGGCAATCTGGGTCAGGAGCCAGAGCAGGACTATAACAAGACTTCTGACTAAGAGAAAATTTCTGGGTGAGGATACAGATAATTGAGTGAGAATGAAGGGAATGACCTGGGTTGTCAAGGAGCCAGATAGAACAGGGAGAGGAGATGTTGCTGGTGGAGCAAGATGAGAAGCAGTAGAAAGGAATGACTGCAGGGGAGTCAGATCTTAATCTATACTTACGATGTGCCAGGTAACTGTGTAAATGCTTGAAGGTACTATTTCAATTCTCACACTAATCCAATGAGGCAAGCAAGCTTATTGTACCAATTTTACAAATGAGAAAACTGAGGCCTGGGGTCCCTTTTAGATCACTGACCTCCTTCTCTGAAGGCAGACCTTGAACTCTGAATTTTTAAAAATGTCAATACTTAGCAAATGGCAGCACCAAAGTATGAACCCAGAGAGGCTGACTCTATACTTTTATCTACTATAGTATGCTCTTTTTTCATAAAATTTGGGACCAAAATGGCTTATTGATGAAGTTGGTTCTTGCCTTGGCTACAAAACAAGATCAGAAAAAAAAAAAAAAAGACTGTGAGAACAAAAGTAAGATGGGAGAAGCTTCTTATAAAATGTAATCAGATGTCCCTAAAGAGATCAATAAATGAAATTATTTAATGTCATGTCATTTAATGAGCACTAAGTCATAGTTTTTAACAGTATAGAATCAGATAAATCTGGTTTCAAACACTGACCTACTTGTGTGGCTGTTACTTAAACTCTCTGACATTTGGTTGCTGTTCTTAATGGGACTATTACAATCTGGCTCATAAATTTGTTTAAAAGAAATGAGATAACATATTTGAAAGTCATTAGTACAGAACTAAAGGATGCACTTGCTAATTAATCAGAAAAGGTATTTTACAGAACCGAGATATTTGTAGAGGTTGTTGAAGGGGGAATATGAAACTTCGTTGTTGTTATACTCATGAACCAAATGGTTCATTACGGGTGATTTGACAGATACATATATGTGCATGGATAACCTTCTTATTAGCTAAATGTCTCCTGTGGGAAGACTAAAAATTCCATAATGAAGGCTATTGAATGAAGCTGATAACTCTGTAGATACATTTTGCCCTAAGAAATGCTGACAGCTAAAGTGAACTTACCTTACGTGACACTCAGAATTCTCCAAGCAGCTTTAGAATTGGCTTTAGAAGTATTTCTGAGAGTCAAAAGCTTTAAGGCTTCCATTTTCAAGCCATGCCTTGGAGCATACCCATAAGAGCTACTCTTCCATAAAGCAGTGAATCTGGCTTTGCAAGACTGTCATGCCTATCTTTAAAAAACTGAAGAGCCTGAGGATTTTGAGGCAGACTCACCAGTGACATTGCAGCTCTTGACTTTGAAGATGGAGCTAATGAGAATATGAAAAGCGTTCAGCCTCAAACCTTTTAATAGACTTGACACATTTTTGGAGGGCAATTTGGCAAAATCTATGAAAAAAAATGTGATGCACATTTTCTATAATCCAGTAAACCAACTTCTAAAAATCTATTCTATAAAAATGTTTGCACAACCATGAAAACAAATACATGTAAAAAAGTGTTTTGGGAAATACTGTAATGAATGTCCATCAAAAGAGAAATGATTTTATAAATTAGGGTATCTACTTTAAGTAAAATGCTGTGGAGCTAATAAAAAAAGATAGATATATGTCTACTGACTGAAAATACTCTATTATACAAAGATTAAAAGGCTGCAGAACATCAAAAATACATAATGTAGTCTTTTTTGTTTAAAATATGTGTCATATATGTGCAATACACATGTATAAACAAAACACATGTATAAAAAAATCTGCAGCAATGCATATTAAAATCTTCTTTCCACTTTCATCCACTGCTTTCTTATCCCATGACTCCTCTATTGCCCCCTCCTCTTTATTTCTAGGAAAAGTCCGGCTCTAGCATGAGTGCCCAGCATGAGAGCCTTTTGTCTTTCTTAGCCTATCTTCTTGCTTCTTCTGTTTTGTCTACCTCTTCTCTTTTTCCCAATTCTGCATCACCAACCCCAAAAACCAAGAAGTCACTGTGGAACATTTCTTACGGGGAATGGAAAGAGAAGATACTGAATATATTTTCCTTGGTAAAAAGAGGTTAAAAAAAGAAAGGAAAAGAAAACCCTCTTTACTGTACAGGAGAAGGAGGACACTAACATACAGATGCTCCTGACTTATGGTGGGGTCATGTTCCAATAAACCCATTATAAGATGCATTTAGTACATCTAACCTACCAAACATAGCTTAGCCTAACCTACCTTAAACATGCTCAGAACACTTACATTAGTCTACAGTTAGGCAAATCATCCAACACAAAGCCTATTTTATAGCAAAGTGTTAAATATCTCATGTAATTTATTGAATACTGTACTGAAAGCGAAAAACAGAATGATTATATGGGTACCCGAAGTACAGCTTCTACTGAACCTGTCACTTTTGCACCATTGTAAAGTCAGAGATCACAAGTGGAACCACTGTAAGTTGAGGACTGTCTATACTAATAAGTGTTGTTCCATCATACTTATTCTCCCCTCTCTCTCAACACTAAGCTCAAGTGCCACAAAAACAGAAACTGTAGCTTCATTATTATATTCTCAGAGCCTATCACTTACCCAACACATAGTAGGTGCTCAATAATGTTTGTTGAACATATGTTTGAACAAGTAATGCCCTTAAGCAGCTTATATCCCATTAGGAAGGCTTATAATTGGTAATATTAAGTAATTTATCCTTAATATCACATGTGCTGCTGACCCACTATTACCTGAGAGGCTTTTAACAGCTTTAAACAACCAACTGCCAATAACTAAGGACTTGCTTCTGCAAAGTCTGGCATGCTAATACAGCCTGTCAGCCAGGGAAGCCAGTGGAGCTGTGCTTAGCAACCAGTCCCTTTGCTATCTATTTTGGTTAGCTATGTCAAAAGTTATTCTAATTTCATTCAATCAATGGTTTCATGTTGTGAAAGAAAGACACTGCAAAGAGATGAGAAAACAGAATCAAAGACATGTATGTTCAACACCTCTAAAGGCTGTTCCAAAATGTCTCTCTTCTTTCCCAGTGCAGTTAGGGCTGTAATGCACACTTGTTTACAATCCATTTGGGAGGGACCTATAAGCAGAAGGAAGGTGTCTTTGACCTTCATCTCCCTGGAAGGAGAAATACAGAACAGCTGTCTGTTTACCATCCCGACCTCATTTCCATGACGTTGAACCACTCATTTGGGAATCATGAAAAATAGGACTGTTTCACTTTTTTTTTTCTTCCTAAAATGTTCTTGAAGACACTAGGCCCTGGGTAAGCTACAAAATGATTGAAACTGCATGCCACAAAGATGTGTTAGGTGGAAAGGGAAAGATGTTTAGCCCTCAAGTTATGAATAAAGTACAACGCACAGTCTGTATATTTTTGTCTTTCTGTACCATGACTTCTACTTAGTATTTTGACTCCTGATTTCCAGAGAAAATTCTTTAAATGCAAATACATGATAACTTCCAATAAAATAACTAAGGCGAAAGTTGGGCCCTTGACCAAGAGCAGCACTTTTTTTTCTTTTTTCTTTTTTTTTTTTTTTGTTTTTGTTTGTTTGTTTTTTGTTTTTTGGGGTTTTTTTGTTTTTGTTTTTCTGTATTGGTGCATGCCATCTTTGTTCAAGTGGGTGCAGACAAGACTGAGCAAGATCACATTACATCCCCTAAGCATGGCTCCCAGACAGGGGCTTTATTATTTCATGTATTCTCGATACACCAGTGAAAATAGAAATCCTGCTGTTTTCATTCAATAAATTCTTATGCCTTAAGTGAGTTTTGACTTCAAAATTAACAGTGCTAGGTGCCAGTTTGAACAGGAAGGCATGATATAAGTCCTTGAGTCCATGCATCTCCTTGACAGAGGACAATTAGGACAACCTTTTAGACAAAAAGAAAGGGAGAGCATTACCTAAAGGCACAGCTGGTGTCAGGCAAAAAGAAAAACGAAAACTAACTACCTGCTCAGTATTCTTTCCACTATCACATAGCCTCTCACCTTGAACTGAGAACAACATCAACACAAGACTTAAATTCAATACATTTGCATGGATGCCTCTTATGGCCCCAGAATTAGGCTAGACTTCTGTGAGAGACATAGAAAAATATAGGTCTCAGCCACTGCCCTCAAGGAGCTAACTTCAGAGACGAAAGTCATGCATTTTGGAGGGGCAAATAAGGGGTGACCGCTAATGGGTATAGGTTTTCTTTTTAGGATGATGAAAATGTTCTAGAATTAGATAGTGGTGATGGTTGTTTAACCTTGCATATACACTCCCACAGAATTGTATGTACAATGGCAAATTTTATAGTTTGTGGATTAGATCTCATTTTTTTAAAGTCATGCATTTCAGGTAATTAGTAATGAACCAGAATCTAGTGGCAAAAGATGGCTTGTGGCACTAAGTGAAAATCAGAAAGGCTGACTAGCAAGTGCCAAACACTTCATGTAAAAGCAAGAACTTAAGGAAAGGTACATTGGGCTTTCACAATCCCATAAATCCTGTAATGATGAGACAGTCTTTTACAACCTCTTCCTTGTTGAAATTAGTCATTGACTCCAGAAAAAAACTCCAGTTTCGCCTAAAATACTAGGATTATATATTATTTTGCATAAATTTATGACATAAACATCAATCTTCAATTTTTGCTCTGTGTATCTAAACTCAGTTAATGTACATTTAGATGATTTATTATGGTTCATTTTCATGATTCATAAAATGTGTGTGTACATTTGAAGTGGTTTGCTTTGGTGCACCCATTGGCTTCCTGGCTGTGCAAGTATCTGGAGTCAAAATTTGGTGGGAATAACACGAATAAGGGCAGGAATGTAGGCAAGGAAATAAAGATAGATTCTGTACAAAGATTGTCCTCATGTTCTTTGTGGGAAAAGGTACCAGAGTAAGTGAGTAAGCATTTGCACCAAAGCAAAATGCTTCAAATGTACACATAAGTTTTATAAATCATGAAAAAGAACCAGAGGAGAAAATCTAGATGTGTGTTAACAGAGTTTAGAGACACAGAAAAAATGGAAGGAGAAGATGGGTGATTATACCATACATTTAAACAAAATAATTCTAGGATTTTAGGCCAAACTGGAGTTTTTTCTGGAGCCAATGACTAATTTCAACAAGGAAGAGGTTTCAAAGAACTGACTCTTTATCTCAGGATTTATGGGACTACTAAAGCCCGAAAGAGCATTCATGGACATTTCCCGTTTGCCTATTCAGAACCCACTTCCTGTTCTTCCCTTTTCACGTGGGAAATCACAGCATCACCATTCTTTGTTAATGTGGTTCATGCTGACTCCAGGGGTGGGCACATGATCCAGGCTTGGCCAATGATCTTATCCTCACACCCTGGCCACAGCCATGGTCATGTGTTCCAAGTCAGCATGCAATTCTGGAACTTTTGATATCACTGTTTAGGAGAAAAATATCCTTTTGCACAAGGATTTCTAATTCTATGAATGATGCTAGCCAGGAACTATGGGAAACCACCCACAGAAGGGGCCTCCTGGAGAGTGAAGTCAGTAAAGAGCCAAGAAATGGAGAATCAGATTCCTGGTGACTAAATGTGAGCTCCCGGATCCACACATAACTGAAGCCACTGCCCTTGGATTGTTCAGATAGATAAGTGAATATATTTCTTTCTGTTTAAGCCAATTTGAACCATGTTTCTGTCAATTTCAATAAGAAGTCATGATAAATGCAACATCCTGCTCAACCTTAAAGTTACCAGATGAGGAACTGAGGTCCAGAGAGGAGTAAGAAGTTGCTTATGGTTGCACAGCAGTCAACAGCAGAACCTAGGCAAAAATGCAGACAACTTGGATTTTAGTCCACTGCCTTTTCTCTACACTGTCACTAAAGATTCATTTTGGTAAGTGAAGTAAGCCAGACACAAAAAGAAAAATACTACATGATCTCATTTACACTTAAAATCTACAAAAGTTAAATAGACACAAGCTGAGAGAATGGTGGTTACTAGGGGCAGGAAGGTAGAACAAATGAGGAGATGTTGGCCAAAGAGTATAAAGTTATAGTTATGTACAATGAGTAAGTATAGACATTTAATGTACAGCATGAGTGCCACAGTTAACAATATTGTGATCATGCTAGAAATTCCCCATGAAAGTCGATTTCAAGTGCTCTCACCAAAAAAAAAAGTAACTATAAGAAGAGATAGATATATTAATTTACTGACTGTCATAATCATTTCACTATGTGTATGTACATCAAAACATCATGCTGTACATGTTAAATATTATTAACCGTGCCACTCATGCCGTACATTAAATGTCTAGACTTACTCATTGTACATAACTATAACTTTATACTCTTTGACCAACATCTCCTCATTTGTTCTACCTCCCTACCCCTGGTTCTACCTCTCTCAACTTGTGTCTATTTAACCTTTGTAGATTTTAAGTGTAAATGAGATCATGTAGTATTTTTCTTTTTGTGTCTGGCTTACTTCAGTTACCAAAATGAATCTTTAGTGACAGTGCAGAGAAAAGGCAGTGGACTAAAGCTCAAAAAACCATTGGTTTTACTTTTTGAAAAACACTCATTTTGGAAACAATTAGACATCCAAAGTTAAAATGTCACCCATAAGCCAAAGCTTTTAAAGAGAAGTTTTGGTGTACCTGCCTCTGAAAATTACATGTTTTTTCTCAACGCACCAAAAAGCATCAAGGATCAACACACATCCAATGGCTTCCCACTGTTATTAGAATCAAATTTAAACTCCTTTCTGCAGTCCTCACACACTTGACTGATCAGTCCCCTAACTTTCTTACAACCTCATCTCATGCAGTGCTTTCCTTCTGTCACTATGCTCTAGTCATTCTAGTTTTCTTTCACACCCTTAAATGTCCCTCACTCTTGTCCCACTCACCTTTGCATATGCTCGTCTCTCTGGCTAGGATGCTTGTCCTGAACTCCTGGTACAGCTGACCCCTTCTCATCTCCAGGTTTCAGTTTCAGTGTCACCCCCCTCCTGGAGGTCTTTCATCAAAGCAGATCCCTCTCCTTGTAACTCTTGAACTCAGAACACTGTTTGAAATTTTATCTCTATTATATTGTCATTTTATTCATTATTTACATGTTTGTTGTCTTCCTCTCTCCTGGACTTCATGTGAGCAGAAGCACAGCTCTACAGACCACTGTGAAACCCCAGTGCCCAGCATTTAGAATGCATTGAATAAATATTCAAATTGACGGAAGAAATAAATAAAAGATAACTCCCCCTTTCCTAACTTGAGCTCACAACCTTTCCAACTTTTTCCAATCAAGGCTTCATCTCCTTTATTCCCAACATGAGAAAGCTTCAGGAGACTTCCACTACAGCTTCCTTTGGCTAGGGGGGAGTTCCCTAACCCTTTGTGCTTCCTGTGCTTCCCGGATGAGGCGACACCACACCCTGCTCTGGCTCACCCTCCGTGGGCTGCACCTACTGTCTAACCAGTCCTAATGAGATGAGCCGGGTACCTCAGTTGGAAATGCAGAAATCACCCGCCTTCTATGTTGGTCTTGCTGGGAGCTGCAGACCAGAGCTCTGCCTATTCGGCCATCTTGACAGCCACCCAGAAGTATTCTTCTTAGGAAACCCTTATAAGAGCATTTTTGCCATTTAAACAGCAGTGATTTCCCAAAGCCATTTTCTAAACCTAAATTGCTGGCCAGCTTAGCTTCATCCAAGCCTGTGTCTAGCAAAGGAAGGCAGGTGGCTTACTGCCTCATTTGCCAGTGGCGATCAGGCCTAAGTGATTGAATTGCCCTTCCAGGTGATTTGCCCCGTTATTGTTTTGACATGGAACCATTATATTAATTCTGACATTGGCACCGCTTGCTGCATCAAACCAAGTGTCTTTGCTGCCAGCCTGAATAGCTAAATATTGTATTTTCATCCAATTCAATTGTAAATCTCATAAACTAAGCCTTGAGAAAAGGTGTATTTAACCTCACATGGATTGCAGACAATTGCTAAATCAGTAATGCAGGCCACTGTAAGCCAAGAAGCTTGGTCACTTATAGTCAGCTGGCAGATACGTCAACTCTACAGCTCATGCTCACCTCGTTATAATCCTTTTGGTTTAAAGACACAAAAACAAACGTTTTCAGCAAAAATAGAAATGTACTGGGTCACTTAACTGAAAACTCCAGTAGTAAATCTGTGCCTGGATTCAGGATTTCAAATCATGTCATTCTCAACTCTGCTCATTCACACACTTCCTTTGTAGGCTCCTCATGGTGGCAAGATGGACAGCCATTCTCCAGGCCTCCATGCCAGTAGGTGTAAGTCTAAGCAAACATTTCTATAAGTTTCATTGGCTCCTATGAGACCATATATTCATTCCTAAAATAATCAGATTATTCTGAAAAATGTCTAAGGCAATATAATTCTCTTAATGTAGATAGAATGATCACATGGACACATCTAGAGCTTTGGAGTGGAGTCAACTCTACTTGAAGCTCATGGTTAAGGACTAAGAATTGGATTATTCCTCTGGGGTAGATCAGAGTGCTGTTACAAGAAGAAAAGTGAATGAAAGCGTGGCAATAATAATAATGGACTTCTGCTATACCACACAGGTTACTAAGCCTCAGAAGTGTTCTTACAATGGTGACAACTGCCAAATAGCCCCTCTATCCCTATGACACCTGGGTCAACCAAAGAGAAATAGGGGCAAGAGACAATGGGATACAGAGGACTGTATAACTGACATATTCTAAATTATTTACAAATCAAAACCCATCTACCTATTTCTCTTATTTTTTGCCAGGTACACCACATATCCACTCTTTCAATGCCGTCAAGAGTAACAACCAATCTGGGTTTGGACTGAAACACAAAGGGAATGTCTCCGACTCCAGCATTTTGCCATTCCATTCATATACACCTCTGAGAAGCAATAAAGAGACACAAAAATGAAAAGAGAAGAGGAAAAGAAAGGGGACAGTATAAAAAAGGAGGGAGGAAGAAAAGATACAAGAAGGAGAATAATCTATAAAGATAAAGAAAAAGTGAAAAAGGCCCCGCACAGTGGCTCACGCCTGTAATCCCAGCACTTTGGGAGGCCAAAGCAGGCAGATCGCTTGAGGTCAGGAGGTCAAGACCAGCCTAGTCAACATGATGAAACCTGTCTCTACTAAAAATACAAAAATTAACCAGGCGTGGTGGTGTGCGCCTGTAATCCCAGCTGCTCGGGAGACTGACGCAGGAGGATTGCCTGAATCTGGGAGGCAGAGGTTGCAGTGAGCCGAGATCACACCACTGCACTCCAGCCTGAGTGACAGAGTGAGACTCCATCTCAAAAAAAAAAAAAGTGAAAGAAAAGGTGAAAAATAGCTCTGAGGGGTGAAAGTATGAACAGTTTTCTTTCTCTACTTATTTTGCTTATCTAATTTTTCTATAATAAACGTATTATTTACACTAAATGTGTTTGTAATAAATAAAAGAATGTCTTCCAACTATGTCCTTCTATTGCCAGAGTATAAATACCATTCTCATATATGATGTTGGAATTTTAATAAGGATGATAATAAATAACAATAAATAATATCTCTTTATTTTCCCCACCAAAATTCACATCCATTTCAGAGATAAGCACAGGAGTGAAGCCAAGAAAGATGAAAATACCAGCTTTATTCCCCATTGATATGGTTAGGCTTTGTGTTCCCAACCAAATCTCAAATTGTAATCCCCATGTGTCGAGAAAGAAAGTGATTGAATCATGAGGGTGGTTTCCCTTTTGCTGTTCCCCTGACAGTGAGTTATTATGAGATCTGATGGTTTGTTTTGTTTTGGTTTGGTTTTGAAACAAGGTCTCACTCTGTCGCCCAGGCTGGGGTGCAGTGGCGCAATCTCAGCTCACTGCAACCTCTGCCTTCTAGGTTCAAGTGATTCTCCGGCCTCAGCCTCCCAAGTAGCTGAAATTACAGGCACATACTACCACACCGGGCTAATTTTTGTACTTTTAGGAGAGACGTGGTTTCACCATGTTAGCCAGGCTAGTCTCAGACTCCTGACCTCAAGTGATCTACCCACCTCAGCCTCCCAAAGTGCTGGGATTACAGGTGTGAGCCACCACACCCAGCTGATCTGATGGTTTTATGTGTCTGGCATTTATCCTGCTGGCACTTCTCTCTCCTGCCACCATGTGGAGAAGGTTCTTGCTACCCCTTTGCCTTCCACCATGATTGTAAGTTTCCTGAGGCCTCCCCAGCCATGTGGAACTGTGAGTTGATTAAACTTATTTCCTTTCTAAATTGTATAATCTCAAGTATTTCTTCACAGCAGTGTGAAAACAGACTAATACACCAATAAACCTGATGTTGGATAAATAAAATGCTGTTTTCAAGACAATTAGGCTCCCTGATACTTCAGCATCTCATTTAGACAGACTTGCCCAATCATAGCTACTTGTAATTCTGGACAATACTGGGCCTTCTCCCTTGGAGGCCTGCTCCTATTATATGGCAGAAAGGAGAAGCACAGAAGGAATGCTCCTGCTGGCAGAGTTCCTCCCAAAGACCAAAAAGAAAGACAAACGTTTAGCCATGCATGCTTAGATACTTCTCCTAAACTCACCAATCAAACTACTCAATTTCCTGGGAAAGCATGAAAGAGGGAGTGAGGAAGAGGCCAAGCGCACCCTAATAGAGATCCCTCCACATGGAATCCACTGCCAGGGGACAGAATTCTCCCCCAACCCCTGGCAGATTTTAGGGTCTATTGTAAGCCAGCCATAATATATTAACTCTTATCCCTATCAGTGGAATTAAGATAAACAAAAAATGTTATTCAGTATTTGGTTATCCACGACTATTCTCAATTACTGGAAGTCAATAAGAATCCTTTTTTTCTAAATCAACCAACTAATTAGACCAGCTATTATAATGGATAAACTTGGTTCAGGAGGAACTTGCAAGGACTGTATTATGATAATGTTTTTCTATTATTTACTACCTATAAGATTAAGAAGATGATGACATGAAAATAAATGTGACACTGGCTTCTTTCTCTTTTAGAATTTCTCTCCCAGTCAGCCGTTTTCTCAGGAGAAAGATGGTGCTTGCTATTGCACTTTTAGGTCTTCTTCTTCTCCCTGCCTCATAAATAATGATGAAATCTTAGCTACTTAGATTTCTGTTGCAGCCAGCTGCTTTTATTTATGAATAACTTGGGCAGCCAATCATTTTCTGAATGCTAGCACAACACTACTCTCAAAGAGAAGGCATCAGGTTACTGGGAAAACCTGGGACAGGATGTTACACACTGTGCCTGCCACCCCACCACCATCTCAGAGCAAAGATTTATTCAGCCCACTGGAATTGGCATTTATTTTATTGCTGCCATCATAAAGAAATATGGCAGTCTGATCCTTCTGGTCTATCGCTGTTTGAAACTTTCCTATTTGCATGCTTCCTTCATGCTGTTTCAAAGAAACACTGTAAAGATTTTACAAAGGCTATCAATTACATCATCACCTAGAACATCAGATAGCATCCTCACCAGTTAAGAACCACTGAGTGATGAAAAGCACAGACTGAAAAACTGTCAGGAATAGTTTCTGTCTAAGCAATGAAATCTTGTTAAACAAAATTCAAAATAAGAGAGAGGGCAAACCAATGAAAGTGTCTCAAACATTCATCTCATTCTTACAGATGAATTAATAAAGAAGGAACATACTAATTGATTGAAAGTCATAAGAAAACCTGGTTTTTCTACAGAATATGTTCTAAACTTAAACTATTTTTAATGTAACATGTCTAGGTAGATCCAGCCCTTAATTGTAACTTTTAAAGGAATATAACATAATTATGTTGTTAGGATTTTTAGTTTTCATTTCTGCATTCTCTTTTATTCTCATTATCATGGTCCATGAAGATAGAGGCTTGACTTTTGGCTTCCTAAAAGCTACCAATATTATCCTGTATTATAGAATCTTGTTGCAGTGATATGGTTTCAGAGAAAACCAGAATCCTTCTGGGCAGCAAGATCTGACTGTGCTGACATTGGAATATTTGATTTCCTAGGGAAGATCTCAAAAAAACCTATGACAGTTTGCAATTGTTTTCATTGCTCAAGCTAAGGGAGAAAGAAAGTAGTTGTTGAATATTTACTATGTATTACGTATTTACATACATTAGACATTCTGTCAGGCAACAAATGTTCATTGAGGGTTTACTGTGTGCCCGACACTGTACTAGGTGATGTAGTGATGATACCTCCCAATGTTTTTGCCAGTTGTCCATCACAGTAAATTGTGACTTTTGAAAGTCTTTGCTCAGAAAGCTTGTGTTAGTTTGCTAGGGCTGCCATAACAGAGTATAGCAAACTCAGCAGCTTAAACTAAAGAAATGTATTGCCTCACAATTCTGAAGGTGAGGAACCCAAGATCAAGGTGTTGGCCAGGAGGGCTGTGACAGCTACCCCATGCCTCTCTCCCAGCTTCTGGTGGTGTGCATTGGCATCATCACCCAGATTTCTGCCTTCATGTTCATATGGTGTTCTCCCTGTGTGCATGTCTGTGTCTAAATTTTCTCTTTTTATAAGTATACTAGTCATATTGATTAGGATCCCCCAATGACCTCATCTTAACTAGATTACCTCTTTGACAGTCTACAGCACTGGGGATTAGGACACCAATATATCTTTTATTAGGGGACACAGTTCAACCCATAACAAGTCTCCAGAACAGAAGCACTTACGTCAGAGGTTTTCCACTATGACGTGAATACAACATTCACACGAAGAGCATACTCCTGTGGGATATTTTCACAAAGCTCATTTCCACTCACTTGAACTCTATCTTTGTCCTCTCATTTATGAAAAAAAAAAATTTGCATGAGTAGTTTTTTAAGCACAATAAAACTACATCTTACAAGCGTTATAATGATGAGGAGAGCCTCAACCAGTAAAGGCTTGTGGTGCTGATGCTATGAGCTTCAGTTTATAAGTAACTCTCAGAATTAGCAGTAACTTATTTCCTCTGTATCAGATCTCAGAACCAATCCATGCATTAATCATATTAGCTCCACCTTCAAAATATATCCAGAATCTATCCATGTCTTATCCCTTCCTCTGCTACCCACATGTCCAGCTATCACTATCTCTTTCACGCACTCTTACGACAGCTTCCTAACTGGCCATGCTTTTGTCATTGTCCTCCCATTGTCCCCTAACTTAATTTAAATGTAACACACAATTCTTTTACAACATAAGTCAAGTCATAACACTCCTCTACTAAATACCTTCTCAAGGCTCCCCATCTTACTGAGAATGAAACTAAAGTCCATACAGAAACCAAGACATTACATAAGCTGGTCCATTACCTCTCTTCCTTTAGCTTCTACAATTCTCTCTCTTGCTAACTGTAATCCAGCCATTCTTTAAACATGCTGGGCTCTTAATAAATGAGCTCATGAGTCTGCTGAATGAATGAATCCAAATGGCAGAACATAATTCTAGTGACTTGAAAAAGCATTTTTATACTAATTACACATAAATGTGCTCTGATGTTTTTTAAACAGTTAATTCTTTGAAAACATTAATATTTCAGCTTAATTTCCTAGGTTCAAATTTCAGTTCTACCACCTATATCTGTATGGTGCTGGACATATTATTTACTCTCTTCATGCCTCAAGTAAACAATAAGTAAAATTCTAAGCCCCGCTACTGTCAGAATGGGCCCTTCCTCTTGGCCAAGGGCATTCCAAAGTTAACCTGAAAAATGAGTTCAGGCTATGACAGGAAGTGGGGGTCAGACATGCCTCATTATATCTCCCTCCCTTTGGAATTCAGGCACAACTGACCAGCATTAACATTAAAACGAGACCTTAAGACTTTTTGTAACACTAAGACACCACATTCCAGACTGATTCTTGTCTAGCATCACACAACAGATAGCAGGCAATGAAAGAAATTAAAGTATTTTACCTTAATATATATTTATTTGACGTATTTTCAAATGGTCCTGAAAAGCTATCTCTATGTGGGAAAATCTGCTTTCTGTAGAGAATCCCCCTCCCTCTTTCCAGTCT
The DNA here is from genome assembly GCF_000951045.1 of Mandrillus leucophaeus. Lineage (NCBI taxonomy): Eukaryota > Metazoa > Chordata > Mammalia > Primates > Cercopithecidae > Mandrillus > Mandrillus leucophaeus. The sequence goes on from NW_012108886.1 coordinate 1,025,283, forward strand.
TTTCTTTGATCCAGGAGAGAATTAACTAAGGGTCTGACACCTTTTTAAGTCTGATACGAAACATTTACAATATATTTTTTTGGCCGGGTGCGGTGGCTCACACCTGTAATCCCAGCACTTTGGGAGGCCGAGGTGGGTGGATCACAAGGTCAGGAGATCGAGACCATCCTGGCTAATATGGTGAAACCCCATCTCTACTAAAAATACAACAAATTAACCAGGTGTGGTGGCAGGCGTCAGTAGTCCCAGCCACTCTGGGAGGCTGATACAGGAAAACAGCATGAACCTGGGAGGCAGAGCTTGCTGTGAGCCGAGATGGCACCATTGCACTCCAGCCTGGGCAACAGAGTGAGACTCCATCTCAAAAAAAAAGAAAAAAGAAAAAAAAGAAAAAGAAAACATTTACAATCTATTTTTTTAAGCCTGCTGCCTGGAGACTTTATCTGTATAAGATGAACCTTGGTCTCCACAATGCCTTGTCTTAACCCACATACTCTCTTCTATGGATTCCAGGTCTTTAGATAAATTTGTTGAAAAAACCAATTGCCAATTAAAAAATTTTTGGCTTTCCCAATGACCTGGACATTCCCACTACCAGTTCTCCTGCCTTTCCAGACTGAACCAATGTACATCTTACATATTTTGATTGATGTCTTATGTCTCCCTAAAGTGTATAAATCTAACATGTACTCTGACGACCTTGGGTGCATGTTCCCAGCATCTCCGTGTCACTGGCAATTGTTCACTCATAACTTGCTCAGAATAAATCTCTTAAAATATTTCACAGAGTTCTATTCTTTTTGTTGATATCTCATATAATCCTAACTCATAGGATTTTTAAGGATTACCTAAATTAATACATATAAAGCACTTAATGTACAGCATCTGTGTGCTATATAAATGTTAACTATCATTATCATAATTATTTTAGTTACGAGAAGTCTACATTTTGAATTGATTCAAACATCAAATAATTTTATTTTTCCCAATAACTGCTACTGACTGTACTATATCAAAGCCTTTGGCACCCTCATTACCATTTCCACAGCTAAATAAATTATGTCTCTCCCAGTTTCATATGTAGGGAAGGATGCAGTCCATCCCTGTACCTGCCTCCTTTATAAGATGTATGCACATCATTGCTGGGCAAAAAGCAGAACTTATCTCCAGTGTAATTGCTCTGACTGAGGGATTCCCATTCGGTCTGGTTCTTGGTCTTCACTGAGGCTGTCTGGAAGTTAGTTCCTCTCTTGGCAGGGTTTCAAACTCTTGTGGGGTATACTTTGTGATTACTCTTCTAGCATGATAGACCCGTCTAGCTCAAATTCTCACCCCACCACCAGCCCTCTCCTGGATACTCCAACCCATAACCTTTTATTGCTCAAGTATACACAGCCCAACAAGCTACCCTCCCTTAGGCAATAGGATATAGAGGGAGTATCAGGCTACCTTCTGAGGTCTCTACTCAACCCAAGGAAAGTTCATATATTCTTTCACACCAAATAATGAGAATAGGGGCTGACTTCTCCTGACCCTTTTCCCCCTCCTATACCCATAACTTTTTGTATCTCTATACAATCTCTCCGCCACTGCTTTCTACATTCTAGCAACCTCAGTACTCTACTAGTCTTGACTTCTAGCAACATTCAGACAGAATATAATAACCAGTCCCCAAATAATTGGGAAAGATAATGTTTCAGCACCCTCAATCTTTTTTTTTTTACTTTAAGTTCTGGAATACATGTGCAGAACGTGATGGTTTGTTACATAGGTATACATGTGCCATGGTGGTTTGCTGCACCTATTAACCCATCATCTACGTTTTAAGCCCCACATGCATTAGGTATTTGTCCTAATGCTCCCTCTCCCCTTTCCTCTGCCCCTGCAACAGGCCCTGGTGTGTGATGTTCCCCACCCTTGTGTCCAAGTGTTGTCATTGTTCAACTCCCACTTATGAGTGAGGACATGCAGTGTTTGGTTTTCTGTTCCTGTGTTAGCTTTCTGAGGATGATGATTTCCAGCTTCATCCACATCCCTGCAAAGGACATGAACCCATTCTTGGTTATGGCTGCATAGTATTCCATGGTATATATGTGCCCACATTTTCTTTTTCCAGTCTATCACTGATGGGCATTTGGGTTGGTTCCAAGACTTTACTATTATGAATAGTGCTGCAATAAACATACGTAGCATTTTCAATCTTTTAGAAGGGGTGTGGAGGAACGTATGCCAAATTTTTACCTCCAAGAAAAGAGGAGAGGGTAGATATGATTACCATTTCATAAACTCTGCATTCTGTGTGGACAGAAAAAGGGGCCACCAGAGATGTCTTTTATCCCTGGAAACTATGTTATGTTACATGGCAAGGGGGAAATAAGGTTGCAGATGGAATTGTTATTAATCAGCTGACCTTAAAATAGGAAGATTCTCATGGATTATCTGAGTAGACCCAATGCAATCACAGGATCCTTAACAGTGGAACAGGGAGGCAGAAATGAGAGAAATAGAAAGGTTACTGCTCTTGGGAAGAACTCAACCCAACTTCATTAGCTATAAAGATGTAGGAAAAGAGCCATGAATCAAGAAATACAGGCAGTGCAGTCTCTAGAAGTCTGAAAAAGCAAGTAAACTGACTCTTCCCTAGAGACTCCAGAAATGAATGCAACTCTGCTGATACATGATTTTAGTTCAGCGAGATCCATGTCAGACTTCTGATCTCCATAATCATAAGGTAATATTTATGAAGTCTGTGTTGTTATACGCCACAAAGTTTGTGATAATTCCGTATAGCAGCAATAGAAAACTAATACACCCTCCAAATGTAACCCTCTATCTACCTTGCTGCCCCACTCTGAGGTGGTGGCACTGATGCTAGTGAAATTAGTCATCTTGTCAGCATGAAGAAAAGGTGGCTGTCCTCACCAACAGGAAGTTTTATAAACTTATGTTTTGAGGTCTTTACTGACTTTTGATTTCAACTGAGAGGCTTCGCCATCCATTACAGCACTCTTCACCTAGTGCCATCTTGCTATACATTCATCCCTTGGTATTTGTGGGGGAGAGGTTCCAAGACCCCTGAGGATGTCAAAACCTGTGGATGCTCAAGTCCCTTATATAAAATGCTGTCACATTTACATATAACCTATGTATATCCTCCTGTATACTATAAATCATCTCTAGATCACTTATAATACATAATACAATATAAATGCTATGTAAGTAGCTGTCATACTGTATTGTTTAGGAAAAATGACAAGGAAAAAGATGTGTACATGTTCAGCATAGGTGTAACCATATATTTTTTCAAATATTTTCAATCCACAGTTGGTTGAATCCATGAAAGTGGAACCCATAGACACAAAGGATTGACTATATTCGCAATGAATTATGATAATGTCATGCTTAATGACTGAGACCTTTCAGTGATAGGAAATGTTATGGGATGCTGTTGTAGTGATGCTCTGAATCATCCCTTGAGCTCTTTTCTGCTGCTGATTCATTAGGCCTGGCTCAGGGCAAATGCCTCTTCTCTAATTCCAGAATCCAGGTTTGTCTGACTCAAAACCCCATGTCTTGAATCCGTACACTTTATTTACTACCTGCTGATACTCAGGTCAATAAAGTCAAACAATATAAATCTTTTCTCATCAACCTGACATCTACAGGAAGATGCCTGAGGGACTCAATGCTCTGTCCTGCTGGAGACAGCTAATTTATCTAAAATTGATTGAATAACGGAACTATGATTCATGCGTTTGAGGAATAGCTCTTAGATTATGTGCAGGACACTGTGCCTAGCTTTCTGAATAGTGTTATTTCTCCATGCTGTCCATCCACTGATTCTTCAAAAATAAACACAAGGTAGATAGCAGAAATTAGAATGTAAAGGGACCTTTCTATAGTTTCCTCTTACAAGACTTAAAGTTTATGACCTCTTCAGTCCTAGCATTGCTTTACACAACAGCCAGAGGGATTTTTAAAATACATACCTAATCACATCTTGCCCATGTTCTCTTCACTACTCTCCAATCTTACAACCAAGAAAAATATATTGAAAATAATCTATACAAGTAGCCCTTCATTTTTGGTCACTGACTATAACTGTTGCTACCTCAAGGGAGCATGAGGAAGATTACGTTAGACCTTGCACATATTGCATCTGGAACAGAGACTGCCTGCAGTAAGTAGGCACCCTTTTGACCTCTCCAGCCCACCTTGCATCACTCCTTTTCTTGCTCTCAAAGCTCCAGCTGTCCTGGCATTCTCTATACTCCTTCTATGCTCCACAGACCTTCTTATGTTGGGAACACTCTTCTCCATCCTCCCAACCATGCTTTACCTAAATTATTCCTACCCATCTTGAAGATCTCCATTTAGACATCGCTTCTTCAGGGAAGCCTACTTCTCTAGCTCTGAAGAGTAGATCAGGTTGCCTATTTATGTGCTCTCATGGGCCTTTTTGTAACTATAACAGCTTTATTAGTATATAATTCATATGCTATTTAATTCAACCATTTAAAGTGTGCAAGTCAATGATTTTTGGTACATTCACAGAAATTTGCAATCATCACTATGTTAAACTTTAAAACGGTTTCATCACCCCAAAAAGAAATCCCATATTAGCAGTCACTCCCCATTCCCACCAACCACTCTAGTCCCTGGTAACCACTAATCTGTCTTCTGTCTCTACAGGCTTGCCTATTCTGAGCAGTTTATATTAATGGACTCATACAACATGTGGTCTTTTGTGTCTGGCTTCTTTTGCTTACCATGTTTTCAAGGCTTATCCATGTTGCAGCATGTATCAGTACTTTGTTCTTCTTTATAGCTGAATAATATGTTATTGTACAGACATACCACATTTTATTTATCCATTCCTTACGGGATGGATGAGAAGGAAAATAATATGGCAGAATAGAACTCTCCAGGAATTGTCCCCTAGAGAAACATCAATTTGAACAATATTTACATGCAAAAAATCTTTCACAGGAGTTAAGAAAATAAGGTGAGAGATCACACTACATGGTTATAGCACAATAATCAAAAAAAGATGCAGTTTGTTAAACTGTACAAAAATAGAAGGAATAAGTTCTAACAGTAGTAGTATAGTAGGATAATTCTAGTTAACAACAATTTATTATATATTTCAAAATAGCTAGAATTGTTATGTTCTCAATACAAAGAAAATAGTAATGTTTGAGTTGATAGATATCCCGATTTGATCATTATGCATTATAAAAGGGTATCAAAATATTATATGTACCCCTAAAATGTGTACAATTATATCTATGCCAGTCTCAGAGACCATAAAATTCCTGTCCAGCATTATGCTAGTTGCAGCAGTCCTGAATTTAAGGTAATTCCCAGCACCACAACAGCCACAGTAGTTCCAGGCTTAGGGACCCTGCCAGCCAGCCTTCACAGAATCTCTAGACAGGTTTCCTGTTAAACAGCATTGCAGACAAAACTAGTTTGCAAAGACTGGAATAAATACCTATTTCTTAAAGTGCACATACATCAGTGCATAACCAGAGTATCAAAAGAAATCAAAGAAACGACAGCATCAAACAGACAAAATAAAGTACCAGTTATCAGTCCTTAAGAAATGGAGATGATGTATGAACTACCTGGCAAATAATTTAAAACAACTGTTTTAAGTAAGCTCAACAAACTGCAATAAAATACAGAGAAACAATTCAATGAAATGAAGAAAACAGTACATGATCAGAACAAGAAACTTAACAGAGATTAAAGTTTAGAAAATCAAACAGAAATTCCAGAGCTGAAAAATACAATGAAGAAAATAAAAAATGCAAAACAGAGAATCAATAGTAAAACAAGTCTAGCAGAAGAAAAAAAGCTGTGAACTTAGATGGTTTACTTGAAAATACATAGGAGAGGCCGGGTGCGGTGGCTCAAGCCTGTAATCCCAGCACTTTGGGAGGCC
>NW_012108886.1:1031279-1043673 GCF_000951045.1 Mandrillus leucophaeus
GGGCGGATCACGAGGTCAGGAGATTGAGACCATCCTGGCTAACACGGTGAAACCCCGTCTCTACTAAAAAATACAAAAACAAAAACCAGCCGGGTGAGGTGGCGGGCGCCTGTAGTCCCAGCTACTCGGGAGGCTAAGGCAGGAGAATGGCGTAAACCCGGGAGGCGGAGCTTGCAGTGAGCTGAGATCAAGCCACTGCACTCCAGCCTGGGCGACAGCGCGAGACTCCGTCTCAAAAAGAAAAAAAGAAAGAAAGAAAGAAAAGAAAATACATACGAGAAAAAGAAACAGAATGAAAAGGAATGAAAAAAGCTTACAGGATTTATAGGATAGCATCAAAAAGGCAATTTTCAACACTTAGAAGTTCAAGAAGGAGAAGAGAAAAATAAAAGGTCTCCAATCAGATTCTATCCAAATAAAACTACCCCAAGATTTATTATCATCATTTGATGAATATTTGGGTTCTTTTTAATGGACCTTTGAATTTAACAGCTGGGAACTATATGTGATGTGATTATTTCTTTAACATGTGTCTCCCACACTAATAGGCCTCTTAACGGCAAGTATCCTATGTGATTTTTGCTTATCATTATATCCCCATCATCAACAAATGTTAGCTGAATAAAAAATCAACAAATACAGAAATGAATAAGTTAACTATAGGAGATTGAAAAAAATGGAAGTAATCAACGAGGAATGACATTTCTTCTCAATGTAGGGATCCTCCTCTCCATCCATCCAGAAAATTGTTCTCACTAATTTCCCCAACCTTCTGCAGTTTCATCTTTTGGCATAATACAAGCCAGGTGCTGCATCAGCTTAGCTGATATCTGGAAAATTTGACCTTACTACCATTAGAAACTTCATCCAACGAGAACAAAATCCTGAGGAAGATATCTCCCATCTTGTCACGTGCTGAAAGCAAGCATTTCTAGCCCATCTTTATTGACCATGAGTACCTGCGAGGAAACAGGCAAAAGCAACCACCCATTCTACCTCCTACAAAACACGTGCTGCCCAACATCCCAACTTTCACTTAGAAAATATGTGAAGCTTTTAAAATAACTTAGTAGAGCTGCAAGTGGTGAGAGTGCAAAGAAAGTATGATTTGAGTCCCAGGCTGCAAGCATTTCAGGCATGCTCAGATATGTCTAGCTCCCTTTTTTTCCCCCTAGGTCAAAGGTAAATATGGCCGTTTTTAGCCTGTTGTGCTAAAAATGTGTGAAGAGCAAAACCATTGCCAGCAGAAAAGAAGTAGTCTGTCCTGAGCAGTCCCTGCTAGAGAAAGCATTCTGGGTGACTGAGAATGTCCTGCTGTTAAATACAGATACAGTTTTATGATGGTAATCTTTCACTATTTATTGCTGAAGTTCTAACACTTCATACTTATAGATCACAGTACAACACAGTGTGATGAAGACTAGGAATTAATCTTAGTGGTACCTATTTATTTTTGAGTGCTTGCTATGTGATGGGCCCAATACTATGCAATGAATACACATCAACTTGCTGGATCCTCATAATGGTGCCATTAAGTAGATTTTATAATTAACCCAATTTTTATAAATGAGGAAACAGAGTTAGAAGGGTCATTGTGAAGTCCGAACAGTTTGTAGTTGGTAGTGGTAGAGCTGGGACTTGATCCATTGATAAGATCTGTGTTCTTAGTCACCATGCTAAAAATATGTCAGTCAGATCACTGGGTTCTAGCTCTATCCTGATACTCATCAGTTGTATGGGCCATGAGTAACGCATTTAACAACTCTGTGCCTCTACTTGTTCACTTGTAAAATAGGGGAATGCCCTGAATACCCTCTTTAGTCTTACAGGGGTCTGAAGATCAGGCTGACATAAAATATACTTGGGAACACTATGAAGAGTGTGAAAACACTAGAGAAACCCAAGGAAATGTATATATAAACATGATTATTATCATGCATAAAATCTTCACTAATTGATAATTTAGAAACTTCCCAGAGGAAAACATCAATATCCACACATATAATTCTTGTAAATTATTAGTCTGGGTGGGGAGAGTTTGCTGTTAAAATTTTAGTAAGAAAGAGCTAGTATTCACAGATGCTATATGGTTCTAGTTATGTCATCTTAGCTAATCTTTATCATTTCATCCATCAATTTTATTGCCCTTGGGCAGAGCAATAATTGTGTAATTGTATTTTCTGGCCCATTGAAGTTTAAGGATACTATCAAGCCATGACAAGAGGAGTCAAGTTTCAGGTTTATTGAATATATAATTTAACTATGTGGCCTGCATCCATTAAAAGTCAGAAAAAGCAAATAGAGTTGTCTGTAGACACTGGTTGGAGTGAATCACTGAGTCACCTGCATATTGTTTTTTGATGCTAAATAAATATAAAAAAGACTTTTAAAGTTCTTATACATAGGAATTTTGGATCAAGGCTGAGTCCCCCTGTGTCTGAGGAGGGGTGTTGGCAACTTTTGTGATACCTGACACTTATAAGTTATTGGGTCTTACCCGATAGAAAGGAAATGAACACACATTCACATTTTAGTAGCACGTCCTCTCTCTTATACTATCTCCCGCTGGCTTCCCCAATGTTTAAGGGCACAACCTTGCCAGGTTCATCTTTAATCTTACATTTCACCTAGAAGACAGCTCTGTATAGAATGGGTATTTGGTAAATCATTAATACTTAGCCAAGCTGAATTAATAACTTTATAAATAAGACCAAATAACTTTCCAAATAATATTCTATTCCTACATGGAATTCAATCTATTGACCATTCCAGAAATAGTTTACGGTAGGCTGAGAGTCAATTTATGATTTTGGCAAGACTTCAGACCAAGACTGTAGCAATCCAAGAATCTGTTACAATAGCTTGTGTTGCCTTAACTAATATAGGCGGCAAGGCCATACATTCTTGGATAATGTCACAATGAGCTATAGATAACCAAAAGCAATCAGGGAACAAGAATACCAAGTTATAAAATATTGTCAGAAGAAGAGTTATATGGTAAATGGAAGCCACCCCCTAATATTGAGGTTAGTATTCAACCGGTTTATTTAACAGCAGGAGAGAAACTCACTTCAGTGTTCATGGGTGTCAATTTGAGATTCTGAGATATTCAGTCAGTCTGACTTGACTAATATCCCCAATTCTGGATCATGATTTTTCTACACCCAGCTCCCTAACACGTGGCTCAGAGGCCTAAGCTAAATTTCTTAGGCCAAACACTGTCCACTGACTACCCTTTGTCTAGTGCTGAGTTGAGTAAAGCCATACCACACTCCCATCTCTTCTCAAGAGAATGCGTTTGTAAGACTGCTAATTCTGTAACCAAGGGGCAGAGTTGAAAACAGCCAAGCCTTATGTGAACCAAGCCCTCAATCTTATTTTTGTCCTGCTCTTCTGAATTAGCCACGCCCCTGTGTTCAGGAATATCCTGAGAACCCAGGTGTCATCCTAAACATGGAGTGTTCTGCAATTGCAGAGGAAATGTAATGCAGGTAAACAATCCAGGATATCTACCCGAAGATAAATAATGTTGAACTTCAATTACTGGAGCTAGCTATTAGCATTACCATATTTCTCCTACCACCAGTTGAAATTTGCTTAGCAAGATGCCTGTTTGAAACCTTTCAATGAGTTTCCATTGACCTTAGAATAAAATCTCAAAATTCCGAGTACAAATTAAAAAGCCTTCTATAATCTCCATCCCACCTACCTTACCTACTTCATATCTTGTCATTCCCTTTCTCCTTTTATCCTCTTCCTACCATTTACCTCCAACAAGAGGAAAACGACAAACTTTTGTCTCTGTTTGCCTTCAAATACCTCTTGCCCCTTCCTAGTACAGAAGCCCCGACTCTCTCTTGCTTGGCCAACTCCCATTCATGTTTCAGTCTGTATTTAGATATCCCTTCCTGAGACTGGCCTTCCCAAACCGTCTTCTACTTCCCACAAAATGCTGTCATAATGGCCTGTCCTCTTCCTTTCATAGAAGCCATGTGTTGTCAACATCATCACACATTGGTTCAGGCCACACCATAAGCCTAAAGTGGTTTTTATGTCTTCTCCTCTGCTTTCCTACTGTCTAGCACGATGTCTGGTATTGTACAGACATGCAAGGATGTATGTGGGAGGTTTGCATCTTCATTCTTGGGACAGTTGAGATTTGCATTAATGCAGTAAGACAAGTCTCTTGCAGTTTTTTAATCTCCCCACATCCATTCTGTGATTCCTTTTTTGCACAACTGGATACTTGGTGCCTGCCAAGTCACATCCTTTCCTATCTCTGAGTTCATGCATTGTTAGGCATTAAAATCTTTAATTCCATCCATGTGAACATTTAGGATGAGAGTGCTTAGTCAAAAAGTGTATTAATTATTTGGCCTGCATGGTACATGGCACCTAACCAGATGTTGAAGCCTGAGGGTCACTTGGGAATGAGCCTCTTGTGATTTTACATTAGCCTAAGAGCTTCCAGGAAACCTGAGTGCATCACCTGTGTACTACACATGATAAATTGAGGACCAGTCATGCACCACATAGTGAGGGAAAACATCGTTATTCTAGTCATTTTCAAACAGTAAATGTTGTTGCTCAGCAAGGCATGAGCGTCCTAAAGTTATCAGTTATCTTTTCCTTTCCAAATCAACTGATTCAAATTAGCCATATTTAGTGCAACTTAAAAGAAATCACAGAAAATAATCCTGTACCTGAGTACTGTTCAACCACAGGGATAGTCCTAATTTTGTGTTATAATGAGTTGTGAGTGCTACACACAGATAACTTTCTATCCATATTATTGTGGTTAAGAACCCAGTCTCTAGGGTCACAAAATCTTGGTTCAGATCCCCACTCTACCACCTATTGTCAAGAAAGGACTTATACGAGTCCCTTCTTGTCTGTATTAGTCTGTTTTCACATTGCTCTAAAGAACTAGCCAAGACTGGGTAATTTTTAAAGAAAAGAGGTTTAATTGACTCACAGTTCTGCAGGGCTAAGGGAAAGCCTCAGTAAATTTACAATCATGGCAGAAGGTAAAGGAGAAGCAAGGCACATCTTACACAGTGGCAGGAGAGAGAGAAAGCAAACAGGGAAGTTCTGCACACTTTCAAACAACCAGATCTTGTGAGAATTTACTCACTATCACAAGAATAGCAAGGGGGAAGTCGGCCCCCATGATTCAGTCACCTCCTACCAGACCCCTCCCCCAACACATGAGGATTACAATTCAAGATGAGATTTGGGTGGGGACACAGAGCCAAATCACATCACTGTCTCAGAGTCTGTTTCCTCACCTATAAAATGGTGATACAATCAGAAATAATGAGGATATCACCACTGATCCCACAGAAATACAAACAACCATCAGAGAATACTATAAACACCTCTGTACGCAGAAACTAGAAAATATAGAAGAAATGGATAAATTACCAGACACATACACTCTCCCACGACTGAACCAGGAAGAAATTGAATCCCTGAATAGACCAATAACAAATTCTGAAACTGAAGCAGTAATAAATAGCTTACCAACCAAAAAAAGCCCAGGACCAGACAGATTTATAGTTGAATCCTACTAGAGATACAAAGAAGAGCTGGTACCATTTCTACTGAAACTATACCAAAAAGTTGAAAAGGAGGAACTCCTCCCTAACTCATTTTATGAGGCCAGCATCACCCTGATACCAAGAGCAAGCAGAGATACAATTAAAAAAATAAAACTTCACACCAATATCCCTAACGAACATTGATGCAAAAATTCTCAATAAAATACTGGCAAACCAAATCCAGTAGCACATCAAAAAGTTTATCCACCATGATCAAGTTGGCTTCATCCCTGGGATGTAACGTTGGTTCAACATATATAAACCAATAAATGTAATTCATCACAAAAACAGCACTAAAGACAAAAACCACATGATTATCTCAATAGATGCAGAAAAATCCTTTGATAAAATTTAACATCCTTCATGTTAAAACTAGGTATCAAAGGAACATACCTCAAAATAATAGGAGTCATGTATAACAAACCCACAGCCAATATCATATTTAATGGGCAAAAGCTTGGAGCATTCCCCTTGAAAACCAGCAGAAGACAAGGATGTCCTCTCTCACCACTCCTATTCAATGTAGTGTTGGACGTCCTGGCCAGGGCGATTAGGTAAGAAAAAGAAATAAAGGGTATTCAAATAGAAAGAGAGGACATCAAATTATCTTTGTTTGCAGATGACATGATACTATATCTAGAAAACCCCATCGTCTCAGCCCAAATGCTTCTTAAGCTGATAAGCGACTTAGGTGAAGTCTCAGGATACAAAATTAATGTGCAAAATCGCTAGCATTCCTATACACTAGCAACAGGCAAGCAGAGAGTCAAATTATGAATTAACTCTCATTCACAATTGTTATAAAAAGAGTAAGATATCTATGAATACAGCTAACAAGAGAAATGAAGGATCTCTTCAAGGAGAACTATAAACCACTGCTCCAAGAAATCAGAAAGGACACAAACATATGGAAAAACATTCCATGCTCATGGACAAAAAGAATCAACATTGTGAAAATGGCCATAGTGCCCAAAGTAATTTATAGATTCAATGCTATCCCCATTAAACTACCATTGTAGTCATCATGGAATTAGACAATTCTATTTTAAAATTCATATGGAACCAAAATGACCCTGAATAGCCAAGAAAATCCTAAGCAAAAAGAACAAAGCTGGAGGCATCATGCTACCCAACTTCAAACTATACTACAAGGCTACAATAACCAAAACAGCATGGTGCTGGTATAAAAACAGACACATAGACCAATGGAACACAATAGAGAATTTAGAAATAAGACTACACACCTGAAAATATCTGATCTTTGACAAACCTGACAAAAACAAGCAATAGGGAAAGGATTCCCTATTTAATAAGTGATGCTAGGAGAACTGGCTAACCATATGCAGAAAATTGAAGCTGGATCCCTTTCTTACACCTTATACAAAAATTAACTCAAGACAGGTTAAAGACTTATATATTAAACTCAAAACTATAAAGCCCCTAGAAGAAAATCTAGCTAATACCATTCAGGACCTAGGCACAGGTAAAAATTTCATGACAAAAACATGAAAATAAATTGCAACAAAAGCAAAACTTGACAAATGGAATCTAATTAAACTAAAGAGCTTCTGCAAAGCAAAAGAAACTGGCATCAGAGTGAACAGACAACCTACAGCATGGGAGAAAAATTTGCAATCCATCCATCTGAGAAATGTCTAATATCCAGAGTCTACATGGAATTTAAACAAATTTACCAAAAAAAAAAAAAAAATCCCATTAAAAAGTGGGCAAAGGACATGAACAGATGCTTCTCAAAAGAAGACATTCATACATTCAACAAACATATGGAAAAAAGCTCAACATCACTGATCATTAGAGAAATGCAAATCAAAACTACAATGAGATACCATCTCCCACCAGTCAGAATGGTGATTATTAAAAAGTAATCATCAACAGCAGATGCCAGCAAGTTTGCAGAGAAAAAGGAACACTTTTTCACTATTGGGGGAAATGTGAATTAGTTCAGCCATGGTGGAAGACAGTGTGGAAATTCTTCAAAGATCTGGAGACAGAAGTATCATTTGACTAAGCAATCCCATTTCTGGATATATACCCAAAGTAATATAAATCATTTTATTATAAAGATACATGCATGTGTATGTTCACTGCAGCACTATTCACAATAGAAAAGACATGGAATGAACCCAAATATCTGTCAGTGATAGACTGGATAAAAAAAATGTGGTATGTATACACAATGGGATACTATGCAGCCATAAAAAGGAATACAATCAAGTCCTTTGCAGGGACATGAATGGAGGTGGAAGCCATTATCCTCAGCAAACTAACACAGGAACAGAAAACCAAACATCACATGTTCTCACTTACAAGTGGGAGTTGAACAATGAGAACACATGGACACATGGTGGGGAATGATACACACTAGGGCCTGTCGTGGTGGGGTGGTGAAGAAGGGAGAGCATCAGGAAGAATAGCTAACGGATGCTGGGCTTAATACCTAGGTGATGGGATGATCTGTGCAGCAAACCATCATGGCACATGTTTACCTACGTAACAAATCTGCACCCCCTGCACATGTACTCCTGAACTTAAAATTTAAAAGCTGAAGATTTTAAAAAATCATAGCAACAGTTAACATTTTATAGTGCTATGGTTAGAATTATGTAAGGTAATCCATGTAAAACCTGATACAGAGCCAGACCCCTAGAAAAGTTGAGTATAATAATCGTCCACACCTCACAGGGTTATTGTGATATTTAAATGATAGTCATCTTAAAGTGCTTGGCCTAATGCCCAGCACCCACTAAACACTCAATAAATGAAGTCTACTATTAACTAAAAACAGTTAGGTTAACCAAGTCTGCAAAGGGACCTTTTTTTTTTAATGGACTGAGCAAAAGTAATGACTATAACAATGTCTCCCCTGCTTATTTGCATTCCAGTATACCTTCTTCAGTGGCATAGAATGGGGTGGGGTGTCAGCCTGGCGGCCAGAGACACTGAAAAGCCTTGGCAGACCCATAGAACAGAGTACACCACATGTGTGGACCTCTCCTCTTTGGTATCACAGATGAAAGATTGTGAGTCCATGAATCACTGCTGTAGATCATGCCATAAATCTGTGCTCTTGAAACCTAGAGAAATGCTGGATCATCCAGAGATTTCAAGTCTATTGTTCCAGGCTCTTATGAACCCTTTCTTAGAACTCTGAAGCAAGTGAAAGAAAACTGATATTTGATCCACAAAAGCAGATTTCTTATAAGAAAAAATCATATTGAAAAAATGCAGGGGACAGAAGGGCAGACAGAAGCCAAATCGACAGTGCTCATCCTGTGTCCTCCCCTTTCCTCCCATGAATTCCCCTGCCAGGAATGCCCTTTGTTGCTGTACTTTGCATTTCCACACCTATTATCTCTACTTACATAAGTTCTAATTTCTGCGTAAAACTTCTCCCATCAGTGCAGTTCACAATAACCTGCCCTTCCCTGACAACTCAATATTCATTAATAACACAAAGGCCAAGTGCAGTGGCTCACACATGTAATCCTAGCACTTTGGGAGGCCAAGGCAGGTGGATCGCCTGAGCTCAGGAGTTCAAGACCAGCCTGGGCAACACAGTGAGATCCCATCCCTAAAAAATAAAAATTAGTAACATTGCTTAAGAGCCCTTAACTCAGTACCTAACACATAGTGTTGTAACTGCTGCTAACTCATTAGCTGTCAGCTTGTTTTAATCACAAACCAGCTCATTTTGTTATTTATTCCCTTATTCCCTCAATGAGAATATAAGCTCCTATCCTATGGGCATAGACTCATGCTTCTCTTCCACCCCAGAGAAGTCCCCATATATCCGACATCTCTGAGCATGAGGTAGGTCAGACTCACTAGATTTTAGAAAAGGAAAGTTTGAGATTGTTAAATCCAACCTCCTAATAGTACTGATGAGAAATCTCAGGCCCAGAGAACTTACATAACTTGTTTGAGTTCAAATATATAGATGATGATAAAGCCAGGATTATAACTACGACCTTTAGACCTATTATCCAGTGTTTCTCAACATTCTTGTTATCACTAATTCCAAGGCAAGGAAATATGACAAGGGAAGAGACAGGAGAGGAACTAAATATAAAATACACACACACACACACACACACACACACAATTCAGTGAAAGTAATTGGTTATTGTAAAGGCCAAATATGCCAAGAGTCTATCTGGCCTGGTATCAGACTAATGCTGTGAATGACTACTGAACTATTACCCACAACTGGGTAATGATGGCCAATGAAATGAAGATACAGCATCAAGCCCAGGAACATCTGGGAAACATATCAATCAAGACTCATCACCATTCATTATCACGAGTTCGTGGCTGGTTAAACTTGGTCACTCCCAGATGCCCTGGAGTTGGGAAAAGAGTGTGAAACAGTATCCTCTTTGGTGTGTGATGTTTCTGTAAAAACAGTCCTCAAGCTTGGAGAACACAGAGACTTACGTTATCCTTTGTGGCAAAGCAGTTTACTTCTAGCCTTCGGGCCCTGGTGGCTGGGATGTTTTATACATCAGCAAGCATTAGAAAGATGCCGATCTCGAATTGACTTCCTCCTCTTCATGCATCTTCAGTTAACATCTGCTGACAGGGCATATGCCCATGAAAATAGAGTCATAAAATTCAGCTCTAATTTTGCAGGAGATACTAAAATATATCTTTGGGGGCAATAGAGAACCTAGTCTTAATGATGTTTACATAGGAGCATAAATAGTAAAATTTGGCTTTTCTATAGCACTTTGAGAAAGCATAATACTTTATACTCAATTTTATTAGCTATTCCTTATGGGTTTCCATTACATTATAATAAGGTACACCAAGCAAACTCTACAAACAGCCCAATCATGTCCTCCTTATTCAGCTGCAACCAAACTGTAAAATGTCATTTCCATTTCCTTGTTTCACTGGTATTTGACTCAGATTTTCCCTGGATGACTCAGCTACTCCCAGGATGAAAACAAGCTTTGAAGATAAATTAATTTTTTTCATGCCACTGGGGTACCTCTGAGTAATTTACCTTGAAGTATGATAGCAAATGAGTAACAAGGAAGATTTCATTTCTGCCATTCTGGCAGCCACCACTTAGAAAGAGGGAGTAGAAATTTCTTAATTAATCATTTTTGCCTGCTTACTAGGGTTTAGGTACAAGAAGTCTCATGCTGCCAGATGGAGCAAGAGGAAAATTCCATTTCCCTTCCAGCAGCCCCACTGATGTTTAATACTGTTTCATTCATTTAGAACTACTCCCCTAATCAACATCACTGTCATCAACATCATTTCCATTTCTACCATTTATGGTATGCTCAGATATTCTAGGCACTATCTTATTTATGCTGCAGTATATTTATCCTATACGTAGATATTTTTCTTATGATACAAGTAAGGAAACCGAAGCCTAGAGACTGGAAACCATCCAGACTGTTCACGTTGCCCTAATTCCTCTCGGGCAGCACATCTCCCTGCAGGCTCCTACTCAGCAAAGAACACCATATGCCAAAAAGCTCTGCCTTTGCTTTCCCATGAAGAAAACTCCTATTCCCTCAAGCGTAATCAATCTGACTGCTTTTGTCCCAAATCATACTTAAGTATGAATGAATGAATAGACCTGTAATCCATCCAGAGATTATGGTTCTTATAATCATACTCACATCTATATGTAGAAGATTATTGTCCCAAATTAATTTTTAACTCTTAGAATTTTAAGTAGTACAATAAGGTGGCATTAAGATAATTCAGAAAGAGAGTGTGCACATGTGTCAAAAATGGACTGACTTGGCAGGTCAGTCCTACCTCATGCTCTCCTGAAGCACTGACTCTTGCTCACAGTTTCACTCATGCCGTTGCATGAAATCTGAAACCCCTGCATTCTCTCAAAAATAACGACGATGATTCCTTCCCATCCTCCCTTGGAAGGCAGCACCAGCAGGAGCCAGGCGTAGAAAGGAAGTGAAGTCCTGCAATGACTGTTTAAAATCCACACACTGTGTTTTAGGGGATGCTTTTAATTTGTAAAAAAAAAAAAAAAAAAAAAAAAAAAAGTCATTTTCTCTTAATTATAAGAGTAATATATGTTAGTAGTAAAGCATTCAGAAACTAGAGAAGATAAATAAGTCATCTGTAATCTTACCTCCAGTTTATTACCACCTCAACTGTTGGTTGTATTTTCTTCCAGAGAGAGGCAGAAAGAGAAAGCCAGTGGCTGACTATATAAATAAAACTTTGCATTTTTTTTTTTGCACAAAATACCTACTGCACAAACAGTTTAAAATTACCTTTGTGTGCCTAACCTTAATTTTCAATGGGTGCATAACTGTATTTTTGCATCATCCTTCCCTTACTATTGAGCATTAGGTTGTTACTCATGTTTTACTTTTATTATTTTTATTTTTATTTTTTATTATACCTTAAGTTCTCGGGTACATGTGCACAACGTGCAGGTTTGTTACATATGTATACATGTGCCATGTTGGTGTGCTGCACCCATTAACTCAACATTTCCATTAGGTATCTCTCCTAATACTATCCCTCCTCGCTCCCTCCACCACACAACAGGCCCCAGGGTGTGACGTTCCCCTTCCTGTGTCTAAGTGTTCTCATTGTTCAATTTCCATCTATGAGTGAGAACATGCAGTGTTTGGTTTTTTGTCCTTGCGATAGTTTGCTAAGAATGATGGTTTCCACCTGCATTCATGTTCCTACAAAGGACATGAACTCATCCTTTTTTATGGCTGCATAGTATTCCATGGTGTATATGTGTCACATTTTCTTAATCCAGTCTATCATTG
>NW_012108886.1:1044973-1077340 GCF_000951045.1 Mandrillus leucophaeus
CTTGAAGAGGTCCTTCACATCCCTTGTAAGTTGGATTCCTAGGTATTTTATTCTCTTTGAAGCAATTGTGAATGGGAGTTCACTCATGATTTGACTCTCTGTTTGTCTGTTATTGGTGTATAAAAATGCTTGTCATTTTTGCACATTGATTTTGTATCCTGAGACTTTGCTGAGGTTGTTTATCAGCTTAAGGAGATTTTGGGCTGAGACGATGGGGTTTTCTAGATATACAATCATGTCATCTGCTGGATTACATTTATTGATTTGTGTAGGTTGAACGAGCCTTGCATGCCAGGGATGAAGCCCACTTGATCATGGTGGATAAGCTTTGTGATGTGCTGCTGGATTCAGTTTGCCAGTATTTTATTGAGGATTTTTGCATCGATGTTCATCAGGGATATTGGTCTAAAATTCTCTTTATTTGTTGTGTCTCTGTCAGGCTTTGGTATCAGGATGATGCTGACCTCATAAAATGAGTTAGGGAGGACTCCCTCTTTTTCTATTGATTGGAATAGTTTCAGAAGGAATGGTACCAGCTCCTCCTTGTACCTTCGGTAGAATTCGGCTGTGAATCCGTCTGGTCCAGGACTTTTTTTGGTTGGTAGGCTGTTTATTATTGCTTCAACTTCAGAGCCTGTTATTGGTCTATTCAGAGATTCAGCTTCTTCCTGGATTAGTCTTGGGAGGTTGTATGTGTCTAGGAATTTATCCATTTCTTCTAGATTTTCTAGTTTATTTGCGTAGAGGTGTTTATAGTATTCTCTGATGGTAGATTGTATTTCTGTGGGATCAGTGATAAAAAATATCATTTTTTATTGTGTCTATTTGATTCTTCTCTCTTTTCTTCTTTATTAGTCTTGCTAGCAGTCTATCAATTTTGTTGATCTTTTCAAAACACCACCTTTTGGATTCATGGATTTTTTGAAGGGTTTTTGTGTCTCTATCTCCTTCAGTTCTGCTCTGATCTTAGTTATTTCTTTCCTTCTGCTAGCTTTTGAATGTATTTGCTCTTGCTTCTCTAGTTCTTTTAATTGTGATGTTAGGGTTTCAATTTTAGATCTTTTCTGCTTTCTCTTGTGAGCATTTAGTACTATAAATTCCCCTCTACACACTGCTTTAAATGTGTCCCAGAGATTCTGGTATGTTGTGTCTTTGTTCTCGTTAGTTTCAAAGAAGATCTTTATTTCTGCCTTCATTTCGTTATTTACCCAGTAGTCATTCAGGAGCAGGTTGTTCAGTTTCCATGTGGTTGTGTGGTTTTGAGTGAGTTTCTTAATCCTGAGTTCCAGTTTGATTGCACTGTGGTCTGAGAGACAGTTGCTTAAAATTTCTGTTCTTTTACATTTGCCGAGGAATACTATACTTACAACTATGTGGTCAATTTTGGAATAAGTGCAGTGTGGTGCTGAGAAAAATGTATATTCTGTTGATTTGGGGTGGAGAGTTCTGTGGATGTCTGCACCCCTTGGTGCAGAGATGAGTTCAGTTCCTGATATCCTTGTCACTTTCTGTCTCATTGATCTGTGTAATGTTGACAGTGGGGCGTTAAAATCTCCCATTATTATTGTGGGGGAGTCTAAGTATCTTTCTAAGTCTCTAAAGACTTGCTTTATGAATCTGGGTGCTTCTGTATTGGGTGCATATATATTTAGGATAGTTAGCTCTTCTTGTTGAATTGATCCCTTTACCATTATGTAATGGCCTTCTTTGTCTCTGTTGATCTTTGTTGGTTTAAAGTCTGTTTTATCAGAGACTAGAATTGCAACCCCTGCCTTTTTTTTCCCATTTGCTTGGTAGATCTTCCTCCATCCCTTTATTTTGAGCCTATGTGTGTCTCTGCATGTGAGATGGGTTTCCTGAATACAGCACACTGATGGGTCTTGAATCTTTATCCAATTTGCCAGTCTGTGTCTTTTAATTGGAGCATATAGCCAGTTTACATTTAAGGTTAATATTGTTATGTGTGAATTCAATCCTGACACTATGATGTTAGCTGGTTATTTTGCTCGTTAGTTGATGTAGTTTCTTCCTAGCTTCGATGGCCTTTACATTTTCGCATGTTTTTGCAGAGGCTGGTACCAGTTGTTCCTTTCCATGTTTAGTGCTTCCTTCAGGAGCTCTTGTAGGGCAGGTCTGGTGGTGACAAAATCTCTCAGCATTTGCTTGTATGTAAAGGATTTTATTTCTCTTTCACTTATGAGTCTTAGTTTGACTGGATATGAAATTCTGGGTTGAAAATTCTTTTTTTTAAGAATGTTGAATATTGGCCCCCACTCTCTTCTGGCTTGTAGGTTTTCTGCCAAGAGATCCACTGTTCATCTGATGGGCTTCCCTTTGTGGTAACCCGACCTTTCTTACTGGCTGCCCTTAACATTTTTTCCTTCATTTCAATCTTGGTGAATCTGACAATTATGTGTCTTGGAGTTGCTCTTCTCGAGGAGTATCTTTGTGGCGTTCTCTGTATTTCCTGAATTTGAATGTTAGTCTGCCTTGCTAGGTTGGGGAAGTTCTCCTGGATAATATCCTGCAGAGTGTTTTCCAACTTGGTTCTATTCTCCCCATCACTTTCAGGTACTCCAATCAGATGTAGATTTGGTCTTTTCACATAGTCCCGTATTCCTTGGAGTCTTTGTTTCTTCTTATTCTTTTTTCTCTAAACTTCTCTTCTTGCTTCATTTCATTCATTTTATCTTCCATCTCTGATACCCTTTCTTCCAGTTGATCAAATCGGGTTACTGAAGCTTGTGCATTCATCACGCAGTTCTTGTGCCATGGTTTTCAGCTCCATCCGGTCCTTTAAGGACTTCTCTGCATTGGTTATTCTAGTTAGCCATTCATCTAATCTTTTTTCAAGGTTTTTAACTTCTTTGCCATGCGTTCGAACTTCCTCCTTTAGCTCAGAGAAGTTTGACCATCTGAAGCCTTCTTCTCTCAACTCATCAAAGTCATTCTCCATCCAACTTTGTTCCATTGCTTGTGAAGAGCTGTGTTCCTCTGGAGGAGGAGAGGTGCTCTAATTTTTAGAATTTTCAGTTTTTCTGCTCTGTTTTTTCCCCATCTTTGTGAATTTATCTACCTTTGGTCTTTGATGATGGTGAGGTACAGATGGGGTTTTGGTGTGGATGTCCTTTCTGTTTGTTAGTTTTTCTTTTAACAGTCAGGACCCTTAGCTGCAGGTCTGTTGGAGTTTGCTGGAGGTCCACTCCAGACCCTGTTTGCCTGGATATCAGCAGGAGAGGCTGCAGAACAGCGAATATTGCTGAACAGAAAATGTTGCTGCCTGATCATTCCTCCGGAAATTTCATCACAGAGGGGTACCCAGCAGTGTGAAGTGTTAGTCTGCCCCTACTGTGGGGTGTCTCCCAGTTAGGCTACTTGGGGGTCAGGGACCCACTTGAGGAGGCAGTCTGTCCGTTCTCAGATCTCAAGCTCCATGCTGGGAGAACCACTACTCTCTTCAAAGCTGTCAGACAGTAACATTTAAGTCTGCAGCAGTTTCTGCTGCCTTTTGTTCGGCTATGCCCTGACCCCAGAGGTGAACTCTACAGAGGTAGGCAGGCCTCCTTGAGCTGTGGTGGCCTCCACCCAGTTTGAGCTTCCCGGCCCCTTTGTTTACCTACTCAAGCCTCAGCAATGGCGGGTGCCCCTACCCCAGGCTCCCTATCACCTTGTAGTTGGATCTGAGACTGCTGTGCTAGCAATTAGCGAGGTTCCATGGGCGTGGAACTCTCTGAGCCAGGTGTGGGATATGATCTCCTGGTGTGCCGTTTGCTAAGACCATTGGAAAGTGCAGTATTAGGGTGGGAGTGACCCGATTTTCCAGGTGCCGTCTGTCACTGCTTTGCTTGGCTAGGAAAGGGAATTCCCTGACCCCTTGTGCTTCCTGGGTGAGGCGATGCCTTGCCCTGCTTCAGCTCACGCTCGGTGTGCTGCACCCACTGTCCTGCACCCACTGTCTGACAAGCCCCAGTGAGATGAACCCAGTACCTCAGTTGGAAAGTAAGATGAACCCAGTACCTCAGTACCGTCTTCTGCGTTGCTCACACTGGGAGCTGCAGACTGGAGCTGTTCCTATTCAGCCATCTTGGAACTGCGCCCTCATGTTTTACTTTTATAAACCAGGCTCTGGTAAATGTCCTTGCATGCAAATCTTTATTCACATCTCTGATTACTCACTTTAGAAAGGCTCTTACATGTTCAATTACTCTACACAAGGTGAATTTTAATTTTAATACTTTTGATATATATTCCCAAAAGGTAAAGGCTAATGGTTAAAAGAGTGTAATTTACATGAGAAGTATCTGAACATATCCATACCACCACACTATCAGTAGAATTGAATATCATCATTTTTTTTCTTTGCCATCGTAACAGGCAAAAGTCACATCACTTTCTTTGTTTTCAATAAACTGTATTTTATTTCTAGTAAGATTGAATTTTTTTCATAAGTTCAGAAGATTTTTGTATTTATTCTTATGTGAATTACCCATTTATGTCTTTTGTTATTTCATTAATTTTAGCCTCAGTGCTATTCTGACCTCATTGATGAGCTTCATATACGTTGCCACATTTATTGCAGACATTTTTTTAACAGTGTTTGGTGATTTCTTACACTGATTTCATGTTTAGAAAATTCTTTCCTACGCTAAACTCATATACATATTTTTCCATGTTTCCTTCTAGTATTTTATGGTTTGGGTTTTTGTGTTAACTTTGTAAATCCACTTGTAATTTATTTAGTTGTATGGTTTGATGTAAGAATATTATGTTTTTGCACAAACAACAAATTCATCCAACACCACTTTTTGAATAGCCCATCAGCTCCTCATTGGCTTGAGATGCATTCTTTAATATACATGATATTCTTATATGTACTACATATGAATTATGTACTAGGATTATGAAGAGAGTTTGAATTGCACTTACCAGACCTCCAAATTCCTACACATTCTCTGCTTATCTTTCCAACTTTACCTCCTTTCTCCCTACATTTAGAGCTCACTGGCTTTTTCTTATTCTTAAAAACTAAGCTATTTCTAGCCCCAGTGCTTTCACCAGAGTTTGCTCCTTCTTCCTGGTCTGGTCCTCCCCCAGATTATTAGATGGTTCCTTTCTCTCATTCTGGTGTCTGTTCTAAAATTCACTTCTGTGGGAAGTCTTTTCTGATCACCCAAATGAGAAATATCCCTTAGGTACTCAAGTATTCTCTGTTCTTATGCACAATTTTATTATCTTCATAGCATTTATTACAATCTAACATTTTCTTATTTATTTATTGTTGATCTCTCCCACTAATACGTAGGCTCAAAGAGAGGAAACTTGGGAACTTGACTGTCTCGTTCATCATTATAAATATTCTCTGAGCCTAGAACATGCCTGAAATATGGCAGAAAACCAACAAATATCTACTACAATAATAAATAAAGAATTTTAGGAATTTCATCAATATGTCAGTTTATACTTGTATTAGTACCAGTCTTACTAAATTATTATAAATCTAAAATGCATCTTAGTATTTGGGGGCAAATTCTCCTCATCCTATTTCTTTTCAAAATTACCTTTGTCTATTAGTCCAGATAATATTTAGAATCAGTTTGTCAGATTCTCTGTCTCACATATAGCCCTTTTTATGCCCCATCCTGAGGAAAACTCTGGCCCCCAGAGTTTGCCTATGCCCCACACTGACATTAATTAAAACCCATGAATACAGTAAGGTAGAATGGACACTGTCTAGACTGATGGGAATATTGAATTGTTCAGTATTTTCATTAGACCACCTGATGCCCAAACTCACAGAAACTCACGGATTCTTCAATCTGAAAAGATTAACTTGCTTCCTTACCAAATAAGAATTTTAGTTCCTTGGCTAGGCATAGTGTCTCATGCCTGTAATCTCAGCACTTTGGGAGGCTGAGGTAGGAAGGCTGAGACTGTTTGAGCCCAGGAGTTCAACAACAGCCTTGGCAACATGGCAAGACCCTGTCTCTACAAAACATAAAAATATTAGCTGGGCATGGTAGCGCATGCCTGTGGTCCCAGCTACTCAAGAGACTGAGGTAGGAGGATTGCTTGAGCCCAGGAGGTTGCGACTATAGTGAGCCATGTTTATGCCACTGCACTCCAGCCAGAGTGATAGAGTGAGACTATGTCTCAAAAAAAAAAATTGAGACCCACATTGATTTGGCCATAGCATCACATCTAGCATTGGCTTTATTTTTTAAGTATCTATTTCAAAATAATGGATGAAAATAATAAAGCAAAATTTTAAATATTTTTCTACTTTGGAGAATAGACCATTTCATAGTACAAAAGGAAGTGATAATTCAGCAATCTCTAGATGAAGTGGACTGTAGAGAGCAACAGTCTATGTAATTTTGAATGTTAGGATAAAGTTTGTACGTTCATGACAGCGCCATGGCATTGATTTCAGGGCACTTTAGCTGACAAAACGTTCCGGCCCACTGATTACTCAAAAGCTCTTGAGAATTTTTTCATTGAAAGTCACAAATATCCCACAGTAAATCAAAGCTGCCATGATAGAAAAGCTGAACATCCCTGCTATGTGAGGGATCCTTCCAGGAAACCCATTCTTTACCAGAGGAATTGGGCTGAAGCCACTGACTCACTTTGCTAATGCTCATATCAGCATTTGACTTGCATACTTAAAACCTTTCCCTGGGTCTCATTTGATTCTGAAATAAAAACGAAACTTCTTCAGCTTGATGTTAACGGCCACTTGGTGATGAGTGCTGCTGTGCTAGCGTCTAAACCTACTATATCAGTCTCACTACTTCATGTACATTCTTCACCCCTACCTCATGCTACATTCCATACACTATCCATGAATGTGCTGAGAGAGAGGAAAATTTCTATACACATTTAAGCTGGCTCAAGAGTGGTTCATAACTTAAATGCAGCATGAGTTGTAACAGTAAATGAGTAGAAACACCCATCTTGCCCATCATTAGAAAACTTGCTAAATCAGCTGGGCATGCTGGGCATGGTGGCTCACACCTGTAATCCCAGCACTTTGGGAGGCCGAGGAGGGTGGATCACAAGGTCAGGAGTTTGAGACCAGCCTGGCCAGTACCCCATTTCTACTAAAAATACAAAAATTAGCTGGGCGTGGTGGTGGTGCCTGTATTCCCTACTCGGGATGCTGAGGAAGGAGAACTGCTAGAGCTTGGGAGGCAGAAGTTGCAGTGAGTCAAGATCACGCCACTGCACTCCAGCCTGAGCAACAGAGCGAGACTCTGTCTCAAAAAAAAATTTGTATATATGTATATTTCTATATAAATATATGCATACATACATACACACATATACACTTTGCTATGGAGTGACGACCACAGTAGAATAGAAAGTGCAAGTTATAGACAAGTGTGCACAATCTGCTACTCTACATCTAAGAAAGAGGAAACACGTGTATTTACATCATTGCTTATATTTTTTTAAAAGTGAAAATCCAATCGTAAAATTTTTTAAATTGATTCTTGTAAGAAGAGAAAGTAAATAGAGCTGAGAGTTAAGAATTAAAGCTAGACTTAATTACTTTGTTGCATAACAGGTAATTAACATTAAAACATGATGTTTTAATAATTATAAAATAACATTTAATGTAAAAATGCATCCTGCAGACATTGAAGATAAAATGAAACATATTAAGCTAACTATGTAATGACAGAGAAAGTAACCATTTCAAGTGACCAGTAGGCACCAATAATTTGACTACACCTTCCTATTGGAATATATACCTCAAGAAAAAAAAGAATTGAAAATAAAAACTATTTTTAATAATCATGTTGCTGACAATAATGTTGATTTTATTCTGAGACTACTGTGAATGTGACTCAGCAAAAAAGTAATTGTTAATATTCTTGAGAGATGAGGTACCCAGGATGGGAGAAAGAAAATAGATGTAAGATCAACAAAGTAAAATTAAAAGCCTGTAGTCCTGAATATGGATTGGAAGTATCAGTAAAATTCATGATATATTTTGTTTTTTAAAAAAATCATATGCCCTAGTCTTGTCTATTGAAAAGGCATAGAAACAAGGAAGTAATCAGTAGCAAAGAACACTTCTAATACCAAAATGGTGGACCCTGAATACCATTTCCCATTTAAAGGAACCAGGGCTCCTTAGAGAAGTGGCCAAATACAAGTCTGTGGTAGGAAATCTGTAAAATGAACCTGGAACATCTTGTGATCAAGGAATCTATGAAAGGTTTCTAGGGTCATTTCAAGAAGACCCAAGAGTCAATCCGAACAGCCAGCTATTGGCAAAAACTGGAGCAATTTGAGTCCATTGCACTCAGTTAAAACATCCAGCAGTTTTAAAATACGAATTTATAGTATGACTAACAAAAACATTATAGGCAACTTTTGAATGCTAAGGAATCAACTCGTTTAGACAGAAAACTAATGAAAAAGAAAAGAAAGAAAAGGCAGAGGAAGAGGAAAGGCAAAGAGAAAGTATAAATCCTGCCTTTACCACATGAACTGTACCACAGAGTCATCAAACAGTTCAACAACTTGGGTTGGAATCAGCAAAATTCAAAATATGAAAACCTTGTAAGAAAAACTCCTGAGTTTTTCAACCAAAAAATCAGAAGGAAAAAGATGTGGTAGATGAACTCATTGATGAAGAGAGACTCAAGTGATGTATCATTTAATCATAAACTATGACCTTATTTGGATCCAGACTCAAACAAACTGTAGAAAACAAAATGAGACAATCTGGGAACACTGAACACTAATGATATTAAGAAATTACTGTTAAAATTTTTAGATTTGATAGTGGTATTGTGATAGTATTTTTAAGGAATATCTTCTGTCTTTTGGATATAATACTTAAATATGAATGAAATTGTATGCATAGTATTTGTTTCAAATTAATTGGGGTATTGTTTAGTGAATGGAGTATTTAAGAAAGATTGGCTGTGAGATTCTTATTTTTAACCCTTGATAAGCATCCATAGAGGCTTACCATGATATTCCCTATTTTTGTATATGTTTGAAATTTTTCACAATAAAAGTTGCATTTATAAATTAAAAATAATTTCCAAAAAGTTTGTACAGTCGTACAGATAGAACACGGGTATGTCTGTTTCCCCATACCCACACTGACAATGAGTTTATCTTTTATCATTTGTGCCAACTAATAAGAAGTATCAGTTTGTTTGGTGTTTTTCTGTTTTGAGTCAGTGTATATCTAGTCCATGACACATTAATAATAAATAACGTTAACTTTTTTTACTAATTATAGAAATGTGGCTTACATCTTATTGTTTTTCTGATCTTCCTGACTTTCATCTCAATTTGCTTTGAAGAATTATGCTCACTTCAAAAAATGTATTAAAAGGAAATATTCTGTAACATGTTCATTGATGTATGCATGAAGATCCTCATCACAGTATTACACATAAAACCAAAAATTGGAAATGACCTAAATGTCCAACTTACATAGGCACAAAAGTAATTACATAGATGTATATTTATTGACAAGAATATTTATAACTCATCAAGTTAAAAAAGTTATAAAAAATGTATAACTCCATAAAATATGAAGAGTGATCATCCCTAGGTGATAAGATTGTCAGTAATTTGAGGTTTTGCTTACTGTATTTTCTTTTTTTTAAGCCATGAACTCGTGTTAGTTTAACAAAGAGTAAAGTTTAAGAAGAGTCATAATAGAATGGGCACGATGGTTCACGCTTATAATCCCAGCACTTTTGGAGGCCGAGGTGGGCAGATCGCTTAAGGTCAGAAGTTCAAGACCAGCCTGGCCAACATGGTGAAACCCCATCTCTACTAAAAATACAAAAATTAGCTGGGTGTGGTGGCACATGCCTGTAATCCCAGTTACTCAGGTGGCTGAGGCAGGAGAATTGCTTGAACCCAGCAGGCAGAGGTTGCAGTGAGCTAAGATCGTACCACTGCACTCCAGTCTGGGCAACAGAGCCAGACTCCATCTCAAAAAAAAAAAAAAAGAAGAAGAAGAGTCATAATAGACACACACACACACACACACACACACACACACTAGTTCAAAGCCAGAGTCAGTAAATGGCACACCACATGTCAGTCATGTTACTATCAATTACCCTGCACTGTTTATTTTATATTTTTAGCACGGCCTTTCTAACTGGCAAAGCTCCACCTTTGCCAGTTCCATACATTCATGCATCCACTGATTAATTCAACAAATTCTTGTTTAACACCTCAGTGTGCCAAGCACTGGACGAAGATGTTAGTATTGTAGTGTATGCTGTACCCTGGTCCTTAATGAATTCCATATCTATTAGAAAAATAAAACTTCAGACTATTGAACCCTGCTTGGACTCTCAGGTTTTTCAAGTTATCCTAGCCCTTCCAAAATAGACTGTAAATCAGACTCTCAAAGTCTGTGCCCTCCCTAAAAGTAGCATCATCAAAAGTTGTATTCCTCTTTTGAATAAGTTGTTTGAGTACCTCTCCCTCATTTTTAAATGGTTACATGTCTACTTTTAAAATTTATTTCCATCATATCACTCTGGGTGATTCAGTATGTCTAAAAAATTAATTCAGATAAAATGAAGCCAACAGTTAGTTACCCTTTCCAAATACTTCTTCACTCATATTTATTCAAAAGCCTTAGCACACACTGATAGTTCCAGGTTGGAAGGTTGAGATGGGAGCCCAGGAAGTGAGCTCAGGAGGTGAAGGCTGCAGTGAGCCGCGATGGCACCACTGCACTCCAGCCTGGGTGACAGAGCGAGAGCCTGTCTCAAAAAAAATAAATACATAAATAAAAAATAAAAAGTCTGTTTAGGCACTGAGCAAAATAAAACAAAGAAAAAGAGCAAAACATGAAAGAGAAGAAATAGAAGGAGGGAGAACTTATGTTAAAATATTCAAATGATTTAAATTACTTAATGACTTTATTTATTCAGCTAGCTCTGACTCTCCTCTCCAATTACGTTTATCAGAAGGGAGGTTATTAGTGTATGAAGAAAAATGCAACACAGTTTTATCTCTATTTTACAGACAAGAAGCATAAAGACATACTAATTAGACCTGGCATTTATCCTGGAAATGAGGTCTCACTACCACAGCTTAGGGGAGTGGTTCTACTAGATAAAAAATCAGCCAAAACATTGGGTGATTCTTGTTCTTGTTTCAAATGAGAAGAATGTCAAATTCTTCTCATTTGAAGACCAGGTTCTTGTTGTTGTTCCTGTTCATCAAACTCTAAGACCAAGCCTTCTTGCCTACAATAAGTCACTGACTATTTAGAAGGATCAAAACATGCAGAGTATTTCCTCATGACAAACCCTGTGATTTCTTCTCAGTGGGGACCCCTGCACAATCAGAACCTAAATATCAGAGTTCGTACATGAGATAAACTCACTTTGTGTCTTGACTGTAAGAGAAGTCAGTCTTCAAGATAGAGATTCAACGAAAATATATAGTATAAGACACTGGACAATAGATGAATTTGTTTGCATATCTTAAATGTAACTTGAGAAGCAGAATTAAAATATTTTATGCTAAGGAAGCTGCTCACTAATGACTTGCCCTGAGTTGAGCCCCAACATTTCTTCCCTCCGTGATTAGTCATTTGTCACAGTTCTGTAGTCCATTGAGAAGATGAATGGCAAACACCAAATGCAAATTAGGGGCTCCATATGGTCAAAAAATACTACATAGCAGAAAACATAAGCACATTAGTAGAGTTAACCTTGCTGAACATAAGTAATTAGAAACTGTTACTATTACAAGCTCAAATATTGACATGAAAATTAAATAACTGAGCTTTTATCAAAGATTTCTAGATCTGAGAAAATTTATGACACTATTTCCTTAATTATAAGGCTTCTACAAATAGCATGGAAATAAATTATCCTACGTATTAGCAACTAAATGTAATAACTGTCCTATTTGGTGCCAGAATATTTTATTTTCATTTACTCTTCTTAGAAAAGGTAGTGCCCAGTCTTACCTATCTGTAGACTTCAAGCCATAACTCGCCAAAGCTACATGACATAACAGATCTGGAAATTTTGACAACTATCTGATAATAGATG
Organism: Mandrillus leucophaeus; assembly: GCF_000951045.1. NCBI lineage: Eukaryota > Metazoa > Chordata > Mammalia > Primates > Cercopithecidae > Mandrillus > Mandrillus leucophaeus. Next base: position 1,057,039 of record NW_012108886.1, read on the forward strand.
CACACTGAATTAATCCATTGGCACGAATTCTGACAGGAGTATCAAAGCATTTCACATGGTAGAAAAAATTAGTTCAGAAAAATTTAAAATTCAAGATAAATGAGTACTGGGTTGAACCATACAATACTGCCAATATTTGACCTTTTTTAACCTACAAAGGCAATTTCATATACTTCAAATGAACTTATGGCATGCATCCTGCCACTTTCTCTTTCTCACCCAGGCAAATATACTGATATGGCATTGTTTATGTTAAGTCAAGAATTCTTAACTCTATGTTCAAGCTATCCAATATCAATCAAATGATAATCGCTATCAGAAGGGTAGATGAATCTTGTCAAAAATCCCAGATCTAGATTTCTTTGCTAACATACTGCACCTGCAAGATTTATTTATTAATTTATTCACTATTCATCCAGTAATTACTTTTTGAATATTCACTAAATGAATTATATTGAGTAAGGAGCTGGGTGAATACAGAAGTGTCTCTACAAGGAAATATATATTTTTTATGTAGAATACACACATAAAATGTATGTATCAAAATCAGATAGTAAACGTAAGATGCTATTGGAGAAAATAAAGGAATATTTGGGCTTCAGCACAATAAGAAAGGAACAATCCCATGGGTTAGATTGGTCTGGAAGGCTTCCTTAAAAGTTCAATATTTAGATAGGTAGGCTTTCAATAGACAAAGTGAAAAAAAGATGGCATATCAAATAGAAAGAACCTTGTGATCCAGAGGGAATGTTTATGATACGTATGAATGAAGCAAGGGGTGGTGAGAAAAGAGAAATCTATTAAATAGACCAGTATCAGTGACGTAGAAGTTTTACCAAGGGAGAATGAGAGATAAAGTTGGAGAAGAAAGTTAAAATAGAGTGGAGAAAGCAGTCTAAGTAATATAATAGTATTATCTAAGTAATAGGGTACTGTTGAATGCTTTGAGCAGAAGCATGACAAGATGGATTGTTCTCGAAAAACTGGTCTAGCATCTATGTTTAGGATGAATTGCAGGTAGAGACAACCAGAAGCCAGCTAACAGATGATGTTGCTGCCATAACAAAAAAATAGATACATCTAAAATGTGCTTACTAAATTGCACCCTAAACGTATAAAAGACTATTATGAAGTGAAATAAAAGAATCCATAATTTTGGGGTGAATTTAGATTCAATTCACCAAACACTCATTCAGCACTCCTCACTGTTGTGGCACAGTAGGACTTCATTTATTCAACAGAAATGTAATGAGTACTCTGTTTCAGACATTTCTTGGCTCTGGGGATAGAGGATGAAGTAAGCACACACAATCTATGGTCTCAAAGAGCCACATTCCAGTGAGAGAAACAGTAAACAAGAAAAAAGAAGAATATATATCACAATTTGTAATAAGTGTTATAAAGAAAACAAACCAGGTGCAATAATAGAAAATAACGGATCTTCTTCATAAGAACGGTAAGAAAGACTTTGCTAAAGAGATGACTGTTGAGCTAAATACTCAAAGAATTATTAGAGTCCTGGTTCTACCAGTGCAAATATACCAACCATATATTTCAAAGGCACCATAGTTTTTCCTTCCTTTTTTTTCCCCCGTCTATGTCAAAACTTGATTCAGCCTATAGGTTGTTACCCTTTGAACTAATGATGGACCCCAATAGTTGTGGGACCGAAAGAGCTGCTAAGGTGGTCATTAACTTGCTAGCAGAGAGGCAACATGGAGATTGTAATTGCTGCCATAAATCTATACCTTAGTAGTAAATATTTATTGACAGAAAGTCATATTTCTGCCCATGACAGTTCTATTACCACACAGCCATTCAAGGCTGAAAATCTATTTTTGGCAGCTATTTAGCAAAGTCTAGAAAGACAGAGTAACTTGTTATACTCTTACACTCCCAGAGAATTCAAACATTTGGTTAAATCAGCGGAAAGATTACTTTTGTTGTGTTCACTAAATCTAGGCTCAACTGACCTCAAACCCTTAGGAGACTTGGAAAGCCTTACAAGATTCTGTTTTTCTGTTCCTTCTCATTCTTCTTTCTTACGGCTTTTAGTATCCATGAAGGTCTCAACTTCCTACCTTGGCCAATAGCCTTGATGACTACTGGAGGAATTCTCATGGCTACCCCCTTTTCAGCACTGGATTCTTTCTGTCTTACGCTGAAGATACTTGAATGCATGACTAAACTTATCATATAGATGATAAACTCCATGAATGTGTGTTAGATTGCTCCTTAATGACCTCCATAGCATTTGACATGTACTTAGTAAATATTTCTGGGTTGGGGAAGAATGAGCAATGAATGAAGTATTAAAATAAATTTCAGATAAGATTCCTGAAAATGTCTTTCATAGGCAAAAGCAAATCAGACATTTTGTAGATCTGTGATTCTTAAACCTAGTTGTACACAGAATCACTTGATAGTTTATTCAAAATGCAAATCCCTGGGCTCCATTTTCCCAGCCCCTCATCAACCAAGAATCTGAGCAGATCTGGGTTAAGTTTAAGAAACTTTCATTTTAAAACATCTTCCCAGGTATTTCTAATCCAATAATTTCAATAACAAAAACCAAAGAGAGCACCAACAGAATGTGGGACTATTATGAAAAGCTTTAGAGGCTTACAAAGAAATACGTTCCACATTATCTGTGACATTTTTAAAAGTTATTACAAACATGAGATCTAAATAGCCAGAAGAAAAAGAATCTGAATTGAAGTTTAGCTTTCTAAACAGCTAACAAAGTTAACATTTTTATTCAATAATTCTTATTTTTATCATGTACCATTATTGAAGTAGAATTAAACATTTTAAATGAAGTTTCTGCTTCTCTGAGTATGGCACATTACGTATTCCAAATGTCTTCTGCATGATAAAACAACTAGATCCTGAGTAAAATCTTTTTATTGCATTGCTGGGATAGGAATCTTTAATAAGAAGGAAAATCTCTGCTGACACCAGAGTAATGAACACTAAGTGCGTCCAAAAGGCATGCGCTTCTCTCAGGGAAAAAAAAAATAAAACAAAACCATATATATATATATATATCTCAGATGTGATGGGGAGACCATGCCTTGACCCAGTAGCAAGGTAGAAAAACTGAATATGAAACTCACATATTAAGCCAAGGACCCGAGATTTGGAATAGACTGATCACTGCTCAGTAGCACTCTCTGGCTTTTAAGAAAATTTTCAGCAAAAATAATTTCTCATTGCAGGAAGAAACTATCAATTTAGACTTCAAGTTTACTACAGATTAATGGCAATCAAATTTGCGTTAACAATCAGAGATCAAGAATTACACAAGGAAATAAACCAAAATTGGTGAGAATCATCAGAAACAATAAAAAATAGACCACTAAGGACTTCAGATACTGAAATCAGAATACGAAATATTATAAACATGTATGTATGAAATGTTTAAAGAAACAAAAATAAAATATCAAAAAAATAAGTCCAGGCTGGTGTGATGGCTTATTCCTTTAATCCCAGTGCTTTGGGCAGTCAAGGTGGGAGAATCACTTGAGTCCAGGAATTCAAGATCAGCTTGGGCAAGAGCAAAGCACTGTCTCTACAATAAAAAAAATTTCAAAAATAAATCTGGCATAGTGAAGCATGCCTGTAGTCCTAACTACTGGGGAGACTGAGGTGGGAGGATCACTTTAGCCTGGGAGTTCAAGTTTACAGTGAACTATGATTGTGTCCCTCTACTCCAGCTGTGATGACAGAGGAAGACTGTCTCTAAAAAGTAAGTAAATAAATAAATAAAAACAAGCACCAGAAATATTTTGCAAAAATAATGAAAATATAATTGTGAAATAAAAATTTAGAGGATTTTCACAGCAGATTAGAAACAGTTGATGAAAAAATGGAAATAAATAAATTGCTTAGCCTGCAATACAGAGAGAAAAAAACGGAAATTATAGAGGAGAGGTTAAAGGAAGAATAATAAGGTCTAAAATCACCCGCCCAGGTGATGGTTTTAGAAGTATTAAAATATGTCTAATTAGAATCCAAAAGAAAAGAATGAAAGAATGAACAGAAAAAAATATTTCAAGTGATAAGATTTGAAGTTTCTACATCTGTTAATGAGGAGCTAGATAATTTGAACTAACTCTTCCACTGAAAACAATTTAAACATTAAAAAATGTATATTCCAAGTCTTTGCTATTGTGAATAGTGCCGCAATAAACATACGTGTGCATGTGTCTTCATAGCAGCATGATTTATAATCCTTTGGGTATATACCCAGTAATGGGATGGCTGGGTCATATGGTACTTCTAGTTCTAGATCCTTGAGGAATCGCCATACTGTTTTCCATAATGGTTGAACTAGTTTACAATCCCACCAACAGTGTAAAAGTGTTCCTGTTTCTCCACATCCTCTCCAGCACCTGTTGTTTCCTGAGTTTGTGTCCTTTGTAGGGACATGGATGCAGCTGGAAACCATCATTCTCAGCAAACTATCCCAAGAACACAAAACCAAACACCGCATGTTCTCACTCATAGGTGGGAACTGAACAATGAGATCACTTGGACTCGGGAAGGGGAACATCACACACCGGGGCCTATCATGGGGAGGCGGGAGGGGGGAGAGGGGAGGGATGGCATTGGGAGTTGTACCTGATGTAAATGACGAGTTGATGGGTGCTGACGAGTTGATGGGTGCAGCACACCAACATGGCACAAGTATACAAATGTAACAAACCTGCACGTTATCCACATGTACCCTAGAACTTAAAGTATAATTTTTTTAAAAAAATGTATATTCTTAGAAGAACTTTTAAATCACATCGAGGAGTTAACAAGAGAGTGAGAAATTACTGAACTGAGATCCAAAATGAGACATGAATCTAGACAAGTGGGTCTAATCAGCAGGTCCACTTTTGCACTGAGAGAGTTTGCTGATCCAGGCAAGGTGGCTGGGAGACCGAAGTATACCTTGACACAGAAACTTTGAGTTTCCTAAGGCAAGGATGTGAATATAAGTAACTTATTGAGAGATAATCCTAGAAAACACAATTAGGGTAGTGAGGAAGTTAGTTTGGAAAACAATATCAACAAATAATGATATTATTAAGCAAGTTCCCACTGTAGGTAACTAAAGGTCATTTGTACTATGAAACTTTGGGAAGCAGTGTAGAGCATGTGACTAAAATCCATTTCATCCTAGGAGAAAGGGAGTTGGAATATTTATCCACCAACTTTCACCAGTCATTGCTTTAATGTTACTCCAAGGAGGCCGGGCGCGGTGGCTCAAGTCTGTAATCCCAGCACTTTGGGAGGCCGAGACGGGTGGATCATGAGGTCAGGAGATTGAGACCATCCTGGCTAACACGGTGAAACCCCATCTCTACTAAAAAATACAAAAAAAACTAGCCAAGTGAGGTGGCGGGCGCCTGTAGTCCCAGCTACTTAGGAGGCTGAGGCAGGAGAATGGCGTGGACCCGGGAGGCGGAGCTTGCAGTGAGCTGAGATCGGGCCACTGCACTCCAGCCTGGGAGACAGAGCAAGACTCCGTCTCAAAAAAAAAAAAAAAAAAAAAAAAATGTTACTCCAAGGAAAGTTTTTATTTTCTGGCATTGTTAACTTGTCATGTATGTGAAGAGAGTGAGCTCTGGCTACTGCAGAAACCCCTGAGGCAAAGATATGCAGATTCTGGTAGTCAGTAGGCTGGTATATAAAATATAATAGTAAAGCTCAAGGAGTTACAGGTAAAATAACTCAAGCATCTGCTTTAGGTGACCTCACGAAGGTACAGAGAAAAGTCCAAGCCCAAGACAGACAGCATATAGGGACCTTAGTAAAATATCCTTTACTTTGTGCTAGCATCTGGAAGGAATTAATGCTAAAAGCAACAGTGAGGAAAATAAAAATAAAAATCTGCATTGGACAAAAGGAATTCCATTTTAGAACTAAAGTTACTTCTACACATAAATTTTAAAATATGACTTTTAGGAAACAATAAAACAATGTGTGAACAGGAGATAGACATCATGAGGAAGAACTGGGAAGACAACAGACAACAGAAATAGACTCACAAGACTTCAGGTAATGGAATTACCAGACACGAGCCAGCTATATTTTATTATAGTCAAGGAAATAAAAGCCAAGAATTACTATTTTAACAGGAAACCAGAAACCATAAAAGTTGCCATACTAGAACCTTGAAAAATAAATGGAAATAAATTTTATACATATAAATTTATATGAATAAAAATATAAACCTGGAATTGAGAACTCAATGGATACGTTTAAGATCAGATTAAACAAAGGTGAAAACAGAATCAATGAACTGAAAAATATATAAAAGAAAAAAGTCAGAATCAAGCATGAAGCAACAAAATGCGGGTGAATCACCTGAGGTCAGGAGTTCAAAATGAGCCTGGCCAACATGGTGAAAACCTGTCTCTACTAAAAATACAAAAATTTACCAGGCGTGGTAGCAGGTGCCTGTAATCCCAGCTACTTGGGAGGCTGAGGCGGGAGAATTGCGTGAACCCCGGAGGTGGAGGTTGCAGTGAGCCAAGACCATGCCATTGCACTCCAACCTGGGTGACAAGAACAAAACTCCACCTCAAAAAACATGTGAAAAATAACTCGATATATTTTTTCAGTTAGAGACATGGAGAACATGATGAAAAGACCTCACATACATATAATTGGAGTCCTGAAAGAAAAGGAGAGAACAGACAGATACTATTAAAAGAAGTAAGTTCTGTGAATTTTACAGAACTGATGAAATACATCGTTACATATTCAAGATAAATAGAAGCTAAATAGAATAAATAAAAAGAAAAGGACATAATTAAATCAGAGTGGCTAGAAAAAAAAAAGAAAAATCTTTGAATGAGACCAAAAAAATGATTACTATCTACAAAGAAGTAAAATATAAACCAGGGGCTAACTTCTCAACAGCATACTGCTTGAATGATTTCTTCAATGTAGTGAAGTAAAATGACTGACAACCTAAAATATTCTACCAAGTGAATGCATACTTTAAACATGGAAGCAAAACAAAGACATTTTTCGAACAAAGAACTGATAGTTCACCACCAGAAGACTTACAAAGTAAGACAATTACCAAGGGTGATTTTAGGCAGAAAAATACTCATTACAAATGAAAAATTAGAGATGCAGAAAAAAAGTAGAGGGAAAAAAGATAAATATATAGGAATGCCTAAATAAGTATTGACTTTATAAAATAATAATAATACTGACTTGAGGTTTTACACATACATACCCATACACACACACTTATACACACACGTTAGCATTTAATTTGGGAGGGGGTAAATATGCACAGTATTCTGAGGTGGACTGATTTTAGGAAGAGAATAAAAGTGTCAATTATTAAAATACTTTCATAAGTGAAGAATACAAGTTATAATTTCTAGGATAAACTTTAAAAAATAGACAAAGACTAAGTAACTTTTGGTGTGCTCAAGGAATATAAACAGAATGATTAAACAGAATAGTCAATCCAGAAAAAGAAATGAGAGAAAAGATGATATATAGCAGGTGACAGAAAATTAAAAATACTAATAAGACAGGTTTCAGATATCAGTAATGACACTACATAGAAATATCTACTTTTTTTAGTAATTAGGTCAGATTTTTAAATTATATTTATTTTTTTCTCTTTATTATTATTTTTAACTTTTAGGTTCAGGGGTACACGTGCAGGTTTGTAATATAGGTAAATTGTGTGTCACGAGGGTCTGGTGTACAGATTATTTTATTACCCAGGCAATAAGCATACCCAATAGATAGTGTTTTTACCTACTCCCTCCTTCCACCCTCCACCCTCAAGTAGGCCCTAGTGTCTGTTTTTCCTTTCTGTGTGTCCGTGGGTACTCAAGGTTTAGCTTCCACTCATAAGTGAGAATATGTAGTGCTTGGTTTTCTGTCTATGCATTAGTTCGCTTAGGATAATGGCCTCCAGCTGTAAAGGATATGATCGTGTTCTTTCTTATGGCTGTGTAGTACTTCATGGGGTGTATATACCACACTTTCTTTATCCAGTCTACCACTGATAGACATTTGGGTTGATTCCATGTCTTTGCCATTGTGAATAGTGCTGCAATGAACACAGATGTGCATATGTCTTTATGGTAGAATAATTTATATTCCCTTAGGTATATTCACAATAATGAAATTGCTGGGTCAAATGGTAGTTCTAAGTTCTTTGAGAAATCACCACATTACTTTTCACAAGGGCTGAACTAATTTACATTCCTACCAGGAGTGTATAAGCATTCTCTTATCTCCACAACCTCACCAGCATCTGGTTTTTTTTGTTTTTTTTTTTTCCTTACCTTTTTGTAATAGCTATTCTACCTGGTGGGAGATGGTATCTCATTGTGGTTTTGATTTGTATTTCTCTAATAATTAAGGATGTTGACCATATTTTAATATGCTTGTTGGCTCGCTCTCTCTCTCTCTCTCTCTATATATATATATAGTTTTGAATATATATATATTCTTTTGAATGTATATATTCTTTTTGAAAAATATATATATATATATTCTTTTGAAAATATATATATATTCTTTTGAAAAGTGTCTGTTCATGGTCCTTTGTCCACTTTTTAATGGGGTTGTTTGGTTTTTGCTTGTTAATTTATTTAAGCTTTAAAGGGATTCTGGATATTTGACCTTTGTTGGGTGCATAGTTTACAAATATTTTCTCCCATTTTATGGGTTGTCTGTTTACACTGTTGAGAGTTTCTTTTGCTGTGCAGAAGCCCTTTCATTTAATTAGGTCTCATTTGTCAATTTTTGTTTTTGTTGCTCTTGCTTTTCATGTCTTCCTCATAAAATATTTTCCAGGTCCTATGGTCAGAATGGTATTTCCTGGGATATCTTCCAGGGTTTTTACAGCTTTAGGTTTTACATCTATGTCTTTAACTCATCTTGATTTAATTTTTGTATATGGTGTAAGGAAGGGGTCAGGCAACAATCTTCTGCATATGGCTAGGCACTTATCCCAGCACCATTTATTAAATAGGGAGTTGTTTCCTCATCGTTTGTTTTTGTCAACTTTGTCAAAGGTCAGATGGTTGTAGGCATGCAGCTTTATCTCTGGACTCTGTATTCTGTTCCGTTGGTCTATGTGTCTGTTTTTGTAGCAGTAGCATGGCTGTTGTGGTTTCTGTAGGCTTGTAGTTTAGTTTGAAGTTGGGTAACATGATGGCGCTAGCTTTGTTCTTTTTGCTTAGGATTGCCTTGGCTATTCAAGCTCTTTTATGGTTCTATATGAATTTTGAAATACTTTTTTCTAATTAATTGAAGAACGTCATTGATAGTTTAATAAGAATAGCATTGAATCTGTATTTTGCTTTGAGCAGGGTGGCCATTTTAAAAATATAAATTCTTCCTATCCATGAGTATGGAATGCCTTTCCATTTGTTTGTGTCATCTCTGATTTCTTTCAGCAGTTTCTTAATAATTCTCATTTCAGAGATATTTTACCTCTTTGGTTAGCTGTATTCCTAGGTATTTTATTCCTTTTGTGGCTATTACTAATGGGATTGCATTTTTGCTGTGGCCCTCAGCTTGGACATTGTTGATATATACAAATGCTACTGATTTTTGAACATTGTTTTCATATCCTGAAATTTTGCTGAAATTATTTGTCAGGTTTAGGAGCTTTAGGGTCAAGACTATGGGGTTGTCTAGATATAGAATCATATCATCTACAAGCAGAGATAGTGTGACATCCTCTCTTCCTATCTGGATGCTTTTTATCTCTTTCTCTTGCCTGATTGCTCTGGCTAGGATTTCCAGTCCTATGTTGAATACAAGTGGTGAGAATGTGAATCCTTGTCTTGTTCCAGTTTTCAGGGGGAATGCTTCCAACTTTTACCCATTCAGTATGATATTGGCTGTGGGTTTGTCATGGATGGCTCTTATTACTTTGAGGTATATTCCTTCAGTGCCTAGTCTGTTGAAGGTTTTTCACATGAAGGGATGTTCAATTTTAAAGAAAGACTTTTCTGCCTCTATTGAGATGATGATGTGGTTTTTTAGTTCTGTTTATGTGATTCATCATATTTATTGATACACATATTTTGAACTAACCTTCCATCCCATGGATAAAGCCTACTTGATCATGGTGGATTAACTTTTTGATGTGCTGCTGGATTCAGTTTGCTAGTATTTTGGTGAGAATTTTTGCATCAATGTTCATCAAGGATATTGGCCTGAATTTTTCTTTGTTTATTGTGTATTGGTCAGGTTTTGCTATCAGGATGATGCTGGCCTTATGGAATTAGTTACTGAGAAGTCTCTCCTTCTCAATTTTTTTGGAATAGCTTTAGAAGGAATTTTACCAGCCCTCCTTTTACATCTGGTAGAATTTGGCTATGAATGTATCCTGTGCTGTGCTTTTTCTGGTCAGTAGACTTCTTATTACTGATCCAATTTTGGAACTCATTAGTGGTCTTTTCAGGGATTCAGTTTCTACCTGGATCAATCTTGGGAGATCGTATGCTTCCAGGAATGTACCATTTCTTCTAGGTTTTCTAGTTTGTGTGCAATAGAGATGTTTGTAGTAATCACTGAGAGACTTTTGTATTTCTGCAGGGTCAGTGATAATGTAACCTTTGTCATTTCTGACAGTGTTTATTTGGATCTTCTCTCTTTTTTACTTTATTAGACTAGATAGCAGCCTGTCAATCTTATTTATTCTTTCAAAGTACAAAATCCTGGATTGATTGATCTTTTGTATGATTTTTGTGTGTGTCTCAATTTCCTCCAGTCCAGCTTTTTTTTTTTTTTTTGATATTTCTTGTCTTCTGCTAACTTTGAGGTGGATTTGCACTTGTTTCTCTATTTACCCTAGGTGTGATGTTAGATTGCTAATCTGAGATCTTTCTAACTTTTTGATGTGGGCTTTTAGTGCTATAAACTTTGCTCCTACCACTGCTTTAGCTGTGTCCCAGAGATTCTGGTATGTTGTATCTGTGTTCTCATTAGCTTCAAATAATTTATTGATTTCTGCTTTAATTTTATTGTTTATCTAAAAGTCATTCAGGAACAGGTTGTTTAATTTCATGTAATTATATAGTTTTGAGCATTTTTTAGTATTGATTTCTATTTTTATTGCACTGTTGACCAACAGTGTGTTTGGTATGTTTTGGGGTTTTTTGAATTTGCTGAGGGTTGTTTTATTACTTATTGTGTGATCAGTTTTAGAGTATATGCCACATGCAGATGGGAAGAATGTATATTCTGATGATTTAAGGTAGAGAATTATGTCTATGTCTGTTAGACCCATTTGGTCAAATGTCAAGTTCAGGTCCTGAATATGTTTGTTAGTTTTCTGCTTCGATGATTTGTCTAATACTGTCAGTGGGGTATTGAATTCCCCCGTTATTATTGTGTGGCTATTTAAGTCTTTTCATAAGTGTCTAAGAACTTGCTTTATGAATCCAGGTGCTCCCCTGTGTTGGGTGCATATGTATTCAGAATCATTAGGTCTTCTTGTTAAACTGAACACTTTACCATTATGTAATGTCCTGCTTTGTCTTTTTCAATTGTTATTGATTTAAAGCCTGTTTTTGTTTTTGTTTTTTTTCCTGAAATTAAAATAGTAACCCTGCTTTGTTCTGTTTCCCAATTGCTTGGTAGATTTTTCTCCATCTCTTTACTTCGAGCCTATGCTCATCATTGCATGTGAAGTGAGTCACTTATAGACAGCATACAATTGAGTCTTGCTTCTTTATCCAATTTGCCACTCTGTGCCTTTTAATTGCTCATTAACATTCAAGATTAATACTGATTTGTGCGGATTTGATCCAGTCATCATGTTGTTAGCTGGTTATTATGCAGACTTGATTGTGTGGTTGTTTTATAAAGTCAGTGGTCTCTGTACTCAAGTGTGTCTTTGTGGTGGTTGGTAACAGTCTTTCCTCTCCATATTTAGCACTCCCTTAAGGATCTCTTGTAAGACAGATAAGGCTGGTCTGGTGGTAATGAATTCTCTTAGCATTTGCTTGTCTGAAAAGGATCTTATTTCTCCTTCATTTATGAAGTTTAGTTTGGCTAGATATGAAATTCTTGGTTGGAATTTCTTTTCCTTAAGAATGCTAAATGTAGGCCCCCAATCTCTTCTGAGTTTAGGGTTTCAGCTGAAATGTCTACTGTTAGCCTGATGAGATTCCCTTTGTAGGTGATCTGCCCGTCTCTCTAGCTCCCTTTAATATTTTTTCTTTCATTTCAGCCTTGGAGAATCTGATGACAATGTGTCTTGGGGATGGTCATCTTGTACAGTATCTCACAGGGATTATCTGCATTTCCTGAATTTCAATGTTGGCCTCTCTGGTGAGGTTAGGGAAGTTTTCAAGGATGATATCCCAAAATAAGTTTTTCAAATTGCTTGATTTCTCTTCTTCCCTTTCAGGGACATCAGTGAGTCATAGATTGGGTCTCTTTACATAATCTCATATTTATCCAAGGTTTTGTTCATTCTTCTTATTTATTCATTCTTCTTTATTGTTTTCTCTTTATTTTTGTCTAACTGAGTTATTTTGGAGAACTGATCTTCAAGCTCTGAGGTTCTCTCCTCAGCTTGGTCAATTCTGCTGTTAATACTTGCAATTCTATTATGAAATTCTTGAAATGAGTTTTTCAGCTCTATCAGTTCATTTTGGTTATTTCCTAAAATGGTCATTTCATCTTTTATCTCCCATGTCCTTTTATTTTCTACCTTAGAGTCCTTACTTTGGGTTTCGACTTTCTCCTGAATGTCGACGATCTTCATTCTTATCCATATTCTGAATTGTATTTCTGACAATTCAACCATTTCAGACTGGTTAAGAACCATTGCTGGGGAACTAGTGTGGTTGTTTGGAGGTAAGAAAATATTCTCTGGCCTTTTGAGTTGCCTAAGTCCCTGTGCTGGTTCTTTCTCCTCTAGTCTGCTCCCGGGTCTTGGAGGAACCCCTGCTGGTTACTGTCTGTGTACCTTCATTTCTTTTGTTGGATGTTCTGGTCCATGGGTCTCCCTTAAGCAGGGGTAGCAGTTGGCAGAGAGGCCATATTCTTGCCAGGTCAGCCCCAATCTGCTGTCTGAGTGCTTCCTGGGGGAACATGGGGTTGCACCTGCCTGCTGAGTTTAGGCATATGTGGGACTGCTGGGCTGGAAGCTCTAGCAGCTGTATATGTTTGGCTACTAGAGGAGGTGCTCAGTGGGGTCACCCACCTTGCCATCCAAGTGCTTCCCAGGAGAACAGGAGGCTGTGCCCACCAGCTGAGTTCACACAGAAGTGGAACCACTAGGCTAGGAACTCTAGCAGGTATTTCCTGCCTGGCTACCAGTGGCAGGGGTGAATGGGGCCACCCACCTGCAGTCCAGGTGCTTCTCTGGACAACAGGGGGCTGCAGCCACCTGATGAGTTCAGACAAAGTGAGATCACTGGTCTGGAAGCTGGCACTGGGCCTTGTCTGGTGAAGGAGAGTGGAGCAATCTAACTGCTCCCAGGAACCACAACTGCAGCCTCTATTAAGGTTATGGTGTTGGTGCTGGTCTGCTCCAGATCCCAAGACTTATATAGGTCCTGCTAGATTGGAGAGATGACCCTGTAAAATGCTCAGGTAGCTGTCTGCCTCATAGAGAAGAGCAGTGATGGGGTGCAGGGGGGTCCAAGGAAATTCTCTCATTCACAGTCTTGCACAGGTCTCTGTGGAGGGTGTGAATCCCCTGGGGGGCTCTCACTCACACCCTTTCCCTTGTTGGAGAGGTTCTACTGACTCCACACTGGGCCCAGACAGGCTACTGCCCAGCTTTGCTCCTCCCTGCTTTCTGTGTCCCCCGGCTTCCTTGATGGCTCCCGACATGGTTTCTTGGATAATCTGCCCACAGGGTTAGTGTTCACTAGCCCCTTTGTTTCCTCTCTGTGAGAGCAGTGCTCATGAGCTGCTTCTAGTCCACCACCTTGACCCACCCCCTGGAAATACCTTCAGGTTAAGAGAAAAGATCATCATTCTCAATTTAAAAAAAAAAAAATGATAATTCAAAATAAGTATGTAGAACACAAGGACACAGGACCCAGCCTGAAGCGGAGCCACCTAGCCAATCCATAGGCTTATGGGAGATACTGACTAATTGTTGGGTGCCATTGAAATTTTGTCTTCTTGTTATACACCAAAATCTGGTTGAGACAGAAATTAGTACCTAGGTGTAAAGTGCTGCCATGATGTAATACTGGCTATGAGATTGAGTGGCAGGTGTAGAAAAACAACTGTAAAATCTATTCAGCCTCTAAGACAAGTATTTTCTCCTACATTTTCTTCGAAATTGGCCAAATCAGAATAGAAGGATCTTGTTTAAGGTGATAAGGGTTAACTACAAAAATATAGAGAAAATATCAAAGTTAATCACAACAGGTCAACATTCTTCTTTATGAAATCAGGAAGAGATAAGAAACCCACTCTCATCTAATGTATTTAGCAGTGAACAAAAGACCTTAGAAGCTCTAAGACAAAAGAAGCTCTAACAGCTGTGTATGTCTGGCTACTAGTGGAGGTGCTCAGTGGGGTCACCCACCTTGCCATCCAAGTGCTTCCCAGGAGAACAGGAGGCTGTGCCCACTAGCTGAGTTCACACAGAAGTGGAACCACTGGGCTAGGAACTTGAGCAGGCATTTCCTGCCTGGCTACCAGTGGCAGGGGTGAATGAGGCCATCCACCTGCAGTCCAGGTGCTTCCCTGGACAACTACGGTAAACAAAATAAATATATTTATTTAAATAATAATATATTATATAATGTAATTATATAATAAATGTATTATATAAATATATATTAAATAAATATTAAAATATGTAATATGAAATATATAGAGAGAGAAGAATTGTAAATGAAGAAGTAAAATGGTCATTAAAATTCTGGCAGATAATGTTTCTGTACAGTGAAGATCCAAAGACTATACCGATAAATTATTAGATCCAAAGACTTTACAGGTAAATTATTAGAATTGACAAACGAATTTAGCAAGGTCGATTTTTTTTTTTTTTTTTTGATATGGGATCTCGTTCTGTTGCCCAGGCTGGAGTGCAGTGGCACAATCTTGGCTCACTTCAAACTCCTCCTCCCAGGTTCAAGTGATTCTCCTGCCTCACCCTCCTAAGTAGCTGGGATTACAGGCATGCACCAACACAACTGGCTAATTTTTGTATTTTTAAGGAAGACAGGGTTTGACCTCAAGTGATCTGCCTGCCTTGGCCTTCCAAAGTCCTGGGATTATAGGCAGGAGCCACTGCAATCAGCCTCAATTTTTAAAAATTACTTGCAATACCATAAACCAGCAACCAATAGAAAATTAAAAATTTTTCTAAGATACCCTTCATAATATATACAAAATTACCAATACATAGGATAAATCTAGCAAAATGGGTATAACTCTACTCAAAACAAAAACATTCCATTATTGGATTAAATTAAACAATACTTAGTGAAAGTATATACCATTATCAGATACACGAAGACACAACTTTTTTAAAATTAATTTTCCACTAGTTGATCTATAATTTCAAAACAATCCCTATTAAAATCCCCACAGATATTTTTTGCTTGTTTGATTGTTTTTTGTGGTAAATGAAATACTCATCCTAACATGTATATGAAATTGCATACTTGAAGAATAGTAAAATATAGTAGATCTAGCTCTATGAAAAATTAAGACTTATTTAAAAGCTACAGTTTATTACAAAAATGTCATATGGGTATAAACATTGACAAACAGAACAATGGAACAGCTCAGAGAAAAACAGACCCATAAACAAATGACACTTTGTATCTAAGATGAGAATGCAGAGCAGTGTGAAAACCAGGAGTTTTACGAACTGGTATTAGGACAATTGGACATCCATATGCAAAAATAGTTGTAACTTGATCCTTACTTCATACTATATATAAAAATCAATTCCAGGTGAATTATAAAACTAAATATAAGAGGAAGAAAATTAATTTCTCCCTAAAAAATAAACAAAGATAAAATAAAACAATAAACGATATAAGTAAATATATTCATGTACTTAGGTAAGGGAAAGACTTACATAATCTTAAAGGAAAAGATTCGCAATTTGAAATCATTTCAATTAAAAACTTTTCCATCCAAAACACAAACGGCAAACCACAGAATAGGAGAAAACATTGGCAACAAGTATAATTACAAAGGAATCATATTCATAACATATTATAAAATCCTGCAAATAAGTAAAAGACAGACAATTCAATTTTTTTAATTTTATTTTTTCATAGGTCATTGGGGTACAGGTGGTGTTTGGTTACATGAGCAAGTTCTTTATTGAAGATTTTTGAGATTTTGGTGCACCCATGGCCCAAGCAGTATATACTGCACTCTGTTAATAGCCTTTTATCCCTCACCCCGCTACCACCCTTCCCCCCAAGCCCCCAAAGTCCATTGTTTCATTCTTATGCCTTTGTGTCCTCATAGCTTAGCTCCCACATATCAGTGAGAACATACGATGTTTGGTTTTCCATTCCTGAGTTACTACACTTAGAATAATCGTCTCCAATCTCATCCAGGTCACTGCTAATGTGGTTCATTCATTTCTTTTTATGGCTGAGTAATATTCAATCATAAATACATACCACAGTTTCTTTATCCACTTGTCGACTGATGGACATTTGGGCTGGTTCCATGATTTTGCAATTGTGAATTGTGCTGCTATAAACAGCATGTGTAAGTATCTTTTTCAAGTAATGACCTTTTTTCCCCTGTGTAGATACCCAGTAGTGGGATTGTTGGATCAAACGGTAGTTCTATTTTTAGTTCTTTAAGGAATCTCCACACTGCTTTCCCTAACAGCTGTACTAGTTGCATTTCCACCAGCAGTGGGGAAGTGTCTCCTGATCACTTCATCTACACCAGCATCTACTGGTTTTTGATTTTTTTTTTATTATAGTCATGCCTGCAGGAGTGAGGTGGCATCGCAATGTGGTTTTGATTTGCATTTCCCTGATCATTAGTTGACTATTTTTTCATATGTTTGTTCGTCATTTGTATATCTTCTTTTGAGAATTGTCTGTTCATGTTCTTAGCCAACTTCTTGATATGATTGTCTGTACTTTTCTTACTGATTTGAGTTCATTGTAGATTTTGGATGTTAGTCCTTTGTCAGATGTACATATTATAAAGATTTTCTCCCATTCTGTGGGTTTTCCATTTACTCTGCTGTTTCTTTTGCTGTGCAAAAGCTCTTTAGTTTAATTAGGTCTCAGCTATTTATTTTCGTTTTTATTGCATTTGCTTTTGGGTTCTTGGTCATGAAATCCTTGCCTAAGCCAATGTCTAGAAGGGTTTTTCCAATGTTGTCTTCTAGAATTTTTATAGTTTCAGGAATTAGATTTAAGTCCTTAATCCATCTTGAGTTGATTTTTGTATAAGGTGAGAGATGAGGATCCAGTTTCATTCTCCTACATGTGGCTACCCAATTATCCCAGCACCATTTGTCGAAAAGGGTATCTTTCCCCACTTTATGCTTTTGTTTGCTTTGTCAAAGATCAGTTGGCTGTAAGTATTTGGGTTTATTTCTGGTTTCTCTATTCTGTTCCATTGGTCTATGTGTCTGTTTTTGTATTAGTACCATGCTGTTTTGGCGACCATGGCCTTACAGTGTAGTTTGAAATCAGGTAGTGTGATGCCTCCAAATTTAGTTCCTTTTGCTTAGTCTTGCTTTGGCTGTGCAGGCTCCTTTTTGGTTCCATATGGATTTTAGAATTGTGTTTTCTAATTCTATGAAGAATGATGGTGCTATTTTGATGGGGATTGCATTGAATTTGTAGATTGCCTTTGGCAGTATGGTCATTGTCACAATATTGATTCTACCCATCCATGAGCATAGGATGTATTTCCATTTGTTCCTGTTGTCTATGATTTCTTTCAGCAATGCTTTATAGTTTTCCTTGTAGAGGCCTTTCAACTCCTTGGTTAGGGGTATTCCTAAATATTTTACTTTTATTACTTTTTTTGCAGCTATTGTAAAAGGGATTGAGTTATTGATTTGATTATCTGCTTGGTTGCTGTTGGTGTATAGAAGAGCTACTGATTTGTGTATATTAATCTCATATCCAGAAACTTTGCTGAATTATTTTATACCTTCTCGAAGCTCCCTGGAGGAGTCATTAGGGTTTTCAAGATAAACAATCATATCATCAGCAAACAGTGACAATTTGACTTTGTCCTTACCAATCTGTATATGCTTCATTTCTTTCTCTTGTCTGGTTGCTCTGGTTAGGACTTCCAATACTGTGTTGAAGAGGAGTAGTGAGAGTGGGCAGCCTTGTCTTGTTCCAGTTCTCAGAGGGAAAGCTTTCCAAGGTAGAGTTTAAATCCATTGTTTCTTTGTTGATTTTCTGCCCTCATGACCTGTCTACTGCTGTCAGTGGAATACTGAAGTCCCCCACTATTATTGTGTTGCTGTCTACCTCATTTCTTAGGTCTATTAGTAATTGTTTTATAAATTTGGAGCTCCAGTGTTAGATGCATATATGTTTAGGACTGTGATATTTTTCTGTTGAACAAGGCCTTTTACCATTATATAATGTCCCTCTTTGTCTCTTTCAACCGCTGTTGCTTTAAAGTTTGTTTTGTCTAATGTAAGAATAACTACCCCTGCTCGCTTTTGGTCTCCATTTGTATAAAATGCCTTTTTCCACCCCTTTATTTTAAGTTTATGTGAGTCCTTATATGTTAGATGAGACTCTTGAAGGTGGCAGATAGTCGGCTGGTGAATTCTTATCCATTCTGCAGTTCTGTATCTTTTAAGTGAAGCATTTAGGCCATTTACATTCAATGTTAGTATTGAGATGTGAGATACCCCTCCATTCATCATGCTATTTGTTGCCTGTATATGTTGTTTTTCTGATTTTGCTTTTTAAATTGTATTTTCATTTTATAGATCCTGTGAGATTTCTGCTTTAAAGAGGTTCTGATTTTATGTGTTTCTAGGATATGTTTCAAGATTTAGAGCTCCATGTAGCAGTTCTTGTAGTGGCTGCTTGGTAATGGCAAATTATCTCAGCATTCTGTTTGAAAAAGAATGTATTTTCCCTTCATATATAATGCTTAGTTTCACTGGATACAAAATTCTTGGCTGATAATTGTTTTGTTTGAGGAGACTGAAGATAGGGCCTCAATACTTTCTAGCTTGTAGGGTTTCTGTTAAGAAATCTGCTGTTAATCTGATAGGTTTTCCTTTATAGGTTACCTGGTGGTTTTGTCTCACAGCTCTTAAGATTCTTTCCCACGCTAACAGAAAGGACACCCACACCAAAACGTTATCTGTACATCACCATCATCAAAGACCAAAGGTAGATAAAATCACAAAGATGGGGAAAAAGCAGTGCAGAAAAGATGAAAATTCTAAAAATCAGAGCACCTCTCCCCCTCCAAAGGAACGCAGCTCCTCACCAGCAATGGAACAAAGCTGGATGGAGAATGACTTTGATGAGTTAAGAGAAAAAGGCTTCAGATGATCAAACTTCTCCAAGCTAAAGGAGGAAGTACGAACCCCGCGCAAATAAATTAAAAACCTTGAAAAAAGATTTGACGAATGGCTAACTAGAATAACCAATGTAGAGAAGTCCTTAAATGACGTGATAAAGATGAAAACCATGACATGAGAACTACGTGATAAATGCACAAGCTTCAGTAACCGACTTGGTCAACTGGAAGAAAGGGTATCAGTGACTGAAAATCAAATGAATGAAATGAAGCGAGAAGAGAAGTTTAGAGAAAAAAGAGTAAAAAGAAATGAACAAAGCCTCCAGGAAATACGAGATTATGTGAAAAGACCAAATCTACGTCTGATCGCAGTACCTGAAAGTGATGGGGAGAATGGAACCAAGTTGGAAAACACTCTGCAGGATATTATCCAGGAGAACTTCCCCAACCTAGCAAGGCAGACCAACATTCAAATTCAGGAAATACAGAGAACGTCACAAAGATACTCCTCGAGAAGAGCAACTCCAAGACACGTAATTGTCAGATTCACCAAGATTGAAATGAAGAAAAAATGTTAAGGGTAGCCAGAGAAAAAGGTCGGGTTACCCACAAAGGGAAGCCCATCAGATGAACAGTGGATCTCTCAGCAGAAAACCTACAAGCCAGAAGAGAATGGAGGCCAATATTCAACATTCTTGAAGAAAAGAATTTTCAACCCAGAATTTCATATCCAGTCAAACTAAGATTCATAAATGAAAGAGAAATAAAATCCTTTACAGACAAGCAAATGCTGAGAGATTTTGTCACTACCAGGCCTGCCCTACAAGAG
>NW_012108886.1:1081415-1084175 GCF_000951045.1 Mandrillus leucophaeus
GTCTCTAGCAGTGCCAGGGAAGTTTTCCTCAACTATTCCCCTAAATATGTTTTCCAAACTTTTAGATTGCTCTTCTGCCTCAGGAATGCTGATTATTCTTAGGTTGGGTCATTTATCATAATCCCAGATATTTTGGAGGCTTTGTTCATATTTTCATATTCCTTGTTCTTTGTCTTTGTTGGATTGAGTTAATTCGAAGACCTTGTCTTCAAGCACTGAATTTCTTTCTTCTACTTATTTCATACTATTGATGAAACTTTCCAGAGCATTTTGCATTTCTATAAGTGTGTCCAATGTTTCCTGAAGTTTTGGTTGTTTTTTTTTTCCTTTTTTTTTTTTTAGATGGAGTTTTGCTCTTATTGACCAGGCTGGAGTGAAATGGCACGACCTTAGCTCACTGAAACCTCCGCCCCAGGTTCAAGTGATTCTCCTGCCTTAGCCTCCCAAGTAGCTGGGATTACAGGCATGCACCACCACACCCAGCTAATTTTGTATTTTTAGTAGAGATAGGGTTTCACTATGTTGGTTAGGCTGGTCTCTAACCCCTGACCTCAGGTGATCCACCCACCTCGCCCTCCCAAAGTGCTGGGATTACAAGTGTGAGCCACCACACCTAGTTGATTGTTTTTTCTTTATGCTATCTATTTCATTGAATATTTCTCCCTTCACTTCTGTGTTGTTTTTTGGATATCCTTGCATTAGGCTTCGACTTTCTCTGGAGCCTCCCTGATTAGCTTAATAACTAACCTCCTGAATTCTTCTTCAGGTAAATCAGAGATTTCTTCTTGGTTTGGATTCATTGCTGGTGAACTAGTGTGATTTTGGGGGATTGTTAAAGAGTTTGTTTTGTCATGTTACCTGAGTTGGTTTTCTGGTTCCTTCTCATTTGGAAAGGCTCTGTTAGAGGGAAGGTCTAGGGCTGAAGGCTGTTGTTCAGATTCTTTTGTCCCACAATTTCTTCCCTTGATGTAGTACTCTCCCTCTTTTCCTATGGATGTGGCTTCCTGAGAGCCAAGCTGTCTTGATTGTTATCTCTCCTCTGGGTCTAGCCACCCAGCATGTCTACCAGGCTTCAGGCTGGTACTGGGGGTTGTCTGCAGAGTCCTGTGATATGAACCATCTATGAGTTTCTCAGGCATGGATACCAGCACCTGTTCTAGTGGAGGTGGCAGGAGGGTAAAATGGGCTCTGTAAGGGTTCCAAGCTTTGGTGATTTAATGCTCTATTTTTGTGCTTGTGGGCCTCCTGCCAGGAGGTGATGCTTTCCAGAGAGCATCAGCTGTGGTAGTATGGAGAGGAACCAACAGTGGGCAGGGCCCTAGAACTCTCAAGTATATATGCCCTTTGTGTTCAGATACCAGGGTGGATAGGGAAGGACCATCAGGTGGGGACAGGGCTAGGCGTGTCTCAGTTCAGACCCTCCTTGGGTGGGTCTTGCTGTGGCTGCTATGGGGGATGGGCATAAGGTTCCCAGGTCAATGGAGTTACGTACCTACTAGGATTATGGCAGTCTTTGCTGAGTTATGCAGGTTGTCTGGGTATGTGGGGAAAAGTTGGCAGTCACAGGCCTCACCCAGCTCCCATGCAATCTGTAGGGCCGGTCTCACACCCACCATATCCCTGCTAACATATCCCCCGGAAACAGTCTGTTTCCAGGCAGTGGGTAAGCAGGGCTGAGAACTTGCCCCAGGCTACCCACCTCCCAGCTGTAAAAGAAAAAGGCCTTAGTTCTTCCCCCACCTGTGGAGTCTACACACCAGATTGGTGCCCTCCTCTGAGTTTTGGCCAGGAGGCTTCTCCACTGGTTCAAACTTCAAAAGCTCAAAGTTCAAGAGCTACAAAGTTCAGCGGAAGGTTTCCTTCTCCCTGTAGCATATTCCCCCTGCCTGTGCTGTCCTCCCAAAGGACCTGTGATACTAGGTAGGAATGGCATGCGTGGGGACCCCAGCAAACTCCCAGGGCCTTTTCCACTGCTTCCTCTACCCCTGTATTTCACTCGGCTCCCTAAATTGACTCATCTCCAGGTAAGGTTGGAATCTTCTCCTGCAAACTAGACCTTCAGTTTGCCCAGCAGGAGTGTGTGTCTGGGGGCAGAGGATCTCCCTTTCCCACTTCCACAGTTTTGGCACTCACAGTATTTGGGGTGTCTCCCAGGTCCTGCAGGAGCAGTCCACTCCCTTGAGAGAGTATGTGGGTCCCCTCAGGTTTCCTGATTTATTCCTGCAGTCATTCTGGAGCTAAAATTCACGATGTGAGCCTCCCCATGCTGCTCTGTCCATCTGAGTTGGAGCTGCAATCTAGCCCTGCCTCGCATCCGCCATGATGTCTCCTCAACATCTGACAATTCAATTTTAAAAAATAGGTAAAATACCTGTACAGGCCACTTGAAAACAGGATATGAAAATAGCCATAAAGCATATGAACACTCATTACTAATCAAGAAAATCAGTAAACATGTGAAAATCAAATAATAATAGAGAAATTCCAACTGAAACCACAATGAGGTTACAACATACCCACCAGACCAGCTAAATTTTAACAGTCTGAAAATTTCAAGTATTGGTGGAATGAGAAGCAATGGAAATCATCAAAGACTACTGTAAATTATTTAAGCTCCTCAGAAAACAGTTTATCATTCTCTGGTAAAACTGAAAGCATACATATTTTGTGGCACTGATTCTGCTCCTAGCCATGTGCATATGTACATCTGAACACATTCATGTTATTCATAGTAACATTATTTGTAGTCACCCCAAATTA
>NW_012108886.1:1091868-1092293 GCF_000951045.1 Mandrillus leucophaeus
GGAGGTGGAGTTTGCAGTGAACCGAGATCACACCACTGCACTCCAGCCTAGGCAACAGAGCGAGACTCCATCTCAAAAAAAGAAAAAAAAAAAAAAAGTTTAACAAAGTGGCTAGATATAAGACATATAAAATTTTATTTTATTCTAACATAGCAGTAATAAAAGGTTATAAATCACAATTTTTAAAAAAAATAGATATTATTAAAATATTCCTTCTCCACAAATTTATCTGTATATTTGGCAGAATTTTAAAGTAATATAAAGTATTAGAATGGTAGAGACTTTCCAGAAGAAAATAATAAGATAGTTTGGTGATCAGGAAGAAGAATCACTTCTGCTACTGGATGTAAGACCTCATTTAAACTAAAGCCACAGGCTGGGAGCAGTGGCTCAGGCCTGTAATCCCAGCACTTTGGGAGGCCAAG
>NW_012108886.1:1092343-1094603 GCF_000951045.1 Mandrillus leucophaeus
TGTAAATTATTTAAGCTCCTCAGAAAACAGTTTATCATTCTCTGGTAAAACTGAAAGCATACATATTTTGTGGCACTGATTCTGCTCCTAGCCATGTGCATATGTACATCTGAACACATTCATGTTATTCATAGTAACATTATTTGTAGTCACCCCAAATTATCACAGTCCAAAAAGAGAGGAAACAAGTTGAATGCTGAACAACATAAATTAAAGAAAAAATCTACATCTAAAAATATCATAGTGAAACACCAAAGCATAACTCTAGTAAAACACCAAAAGCAAAGAGATCTTACAAGCAGCCAGAGAATGGTAAATACACATCAGTATACATTTGTCCAAGCCTATAGAATGTGTAACACTAAGAGTTAACTCTAATGTAAACTTTGGACTTTGGCTGATAATGATGATCCAGGTAGATTCATCAACTGTTAGAAAGGTTGCACTTTTGTGGGGGATATTGAAAACGGAAGAGGCTATGCATGTGAGGGAGCACTCAGTATAAGGGAAATCTTTGTACCTTCCTCTCAATTTTACTTTAAATATAAAACTCCTCTAAAAAATAAAATTTTTTTAAAAAAGCCAGGTGTAGTGGCTCATGCCTGTAATGCCAGCACTTTAGGAGGCCAATGCAGGCAGATCACCTGAACCCAGGAGTTTGAGAACAGCCTGGGTAATATGGCAAAATGTGGTGGTAGTGCACACCTGTATTCCCAGCTACTTGGGAGGCTGAGGTGGGAGAATCACCTGATCCCAGGAAGTTGAGGCTGCAGTGAGCCATAGCACAGCCTCAGGTGTCAGAGTGAGACCCTGTTACCCACACACAAAAAAATTAAAGATAGCCAGGGGAAAAATAAATAACTTACAAAGGCATAACATTAGGCTGATATCTGACTTCTCAAATGCCACAATGAAAGCCAGAAGACATCTGAATAACATCATCAAAGTAGTGGGAAAATAATTGTCAGTCTACAGAGGAGTTGCATACCAGAAAAACTAACTGCCAAGAATAAAAGTAGTATATTTGATAAGGAACTTGTATCCAGAATATGTAAATAACTCTTACTACTCAGTGAAAAGACTGTTAAGACAATTTAAAAACTTGGCAAAGTATCTGAATAGACAATTCTCCAAAGTCGATATACAAATGTCTAAGAAGCACATGAAAAATTGTTTAACATCATTAAGTCATTAAGGGAAGGTGAATCAAACCCATCACATTGACTAGGATGGCTATCATAAAATTATAATCATAATAACAACAACAACAAATGCTAGCAAAGATATTGAGAAATTAGATCCATCATACATTGCTGGTAGGAATGTAAAATGTGCAACTTGGCAAAGAAGAGTTACCATGTGCCCTAGCAATTCCAGCTGTATACAAAGAGACTTGACATTCTATGTCTACACAAAAACTTGTACACCAATGTTGGTAGCAACATTCATCATAATAGCCAAAAATGTAGACACAACCCCAAATCCCATCAACTGCTGAATAGATAAATCAAATGTGGCATACTCATACAATGAAATATTATTCTACAATAAAAAGGAATGAACTGCTGATACACATGTTCTCGCTGATATGTGGGAGGCAAAAATGAATAAATTAATTAAATGAGATCCTGGAAGAAGACAGTAGAATTGTAGCTATTAGGGGCTGCAAAGGGTAGGGGGAATGGAGGATAAAGAGTTTAGTGAACGGATAGAGAATTATAGCTAGATTGGAGGAATAACTTCTAGTATTCTATAGCACTGTTGGATAAATATGGTTAGCAGGAACCTACTGCATATTTTCAAGAAGCTAGAAGAGAGAATCTGGGATGTTCATAACACAAAGAAATGATGAATAAGATGAATATACTAGTAACTCTATTTGGTCATCATACATTGCATACATGTATTAAAATATCACTTTGTATTTCACAAATATGTACAGTTACTACATATCAACTAAAAGTAAAAGAAAAAAGAGGGAAAAAAACTGCTGATACATGCTACAACATAGATAAACCTGGAAAACATTACGCTAAGTGAAAGAAGCCAGTCCAAGAAAACCACCTATTATACGATTCCATTTAAGTTAACTGTCCAGAATAAACAAAGCTTTACAGACAGAAAACAGATTTGCCATTGTCTAGGGCTGGGAGCTGAGGAAATCTGGGGAATAACTGCTAATAACAACAAAACTTTTTTCAGGTGGTAAATAAAATGATCTAAACTTAAAGGTGGTAATAGTTGCACAACTGTATGAACA
>NW_012108886.1:1096963-1114887 GCF_000951045.1 Mandrillus leucophaeus
AAAAAAAAACACTAAAGCCACAGTAATTAAAAAAATGTAATGGCATTGACACAGACTTAGACAAATTGAAGTGAAGTAGTATACAAAGCCAAAAACCTGATTTATGTATCTGTGGAAACTTGAGCTAGACAGACAAATAGATAAATAGATAGGTAGGTAGGTAGGTAGGTAGATATCCACACCCTGTGGATCATTGTGGAAAGCAAAGGTTATTCAATAAATAGTGCTAAAATAAGTGTTTCCCCATATAAGGATCTGAACTGTTTTTGCTCATACTTCTGACACCAAATGCATACACCTTTTCCAACAGCACTCTCCAAATCTCCAACACCAGTTGGGTGGTCTACAGTTTGATTCAATTGTAATGCTGTCTACCTGGAGTTAGCATCAGATCCCACAAGTTAAGGCCTCAGCCCCACAAGACTGCCTTCATTTCAGATGCCAGTTGCAAGTACCAAGTTGTCACCAGTATGTCAGATGACCATCTGTAAGTTCAGGGATTTTCATGCCTCCACCCAGATTTAATAACTCACTAGAACAGCCCAAATAACTCAAGAATGTGCTTTACTTACTATTACCACTTTATTATAAAGGATATAACCTGGGGACATCCAAATGGAGAGTATACACATAAAGCAATAGTGGGGAAGTGTGCTGATCCTCCATGGCTTCTCAGAGCATACCACCTTTCCAGAACCTTGATATGTTCACCAACTCAGAAGGTCTCCAAACCCTATCATTCAGGAGTTTTTATGGCAGTTTGATTATACAAGTATGACTGATTAAGCTATTCACTATGGTTGATTAACTTAATCTCCAGTCCCCCTCACCTCCCTGAAGGTGAGGGAGAGGGATGGGACTGAAAGTTCCAGTCTTCTAATCATGTCTTGGTCTTTCTGGCAACCAGTCCCTATCCTGAAACTATCTATGGACCCCCAGTCACCAGACATCTTGTTAGCATACAAAAGACACTCTTACTGTCCTGGAGATTCCAAAAGTTTTTGTCAATATGTTCCAACAACTAAGGACAAAGACCAAATATATATTTCTTAGGCCACAAGGGAAAAAAATAAACTATATATCTTTTCTTATCCCATACACAAAAATAAAGTCCAACTGGATTAAAGGCTTGAGGTAAGAAACAAAATTGTAAAGTTTTTGTAAGAAAATAGAGAATATGTGTATTAACTCATAGTAAAAAATTATTTCAAAACAGCAAATAAAAGCACTAATTATAAAAGAGATTTATAAATTTGGCTACATTAAACATTAACAGCTTCTGTTCATCAAAAGACCCCAGAAGGAATGTGAAGCAGCAAGCCACAAACTAAGAAAAGATATTTGCAACACGTGTAACTAACAAAAAATTAATAGCCATGATATCCAAAGAGCTCCTATAAATCAATGATAAAAAATTAAACAATACAATGGAAAAATTGTCAAAATATATCAACAGTAATTTTATAGAAGAGAGGAGCAAATGTACCATAATCATAAGACAACAATCAACCTCATTAGTAGTCAGGAAATGCATACAAAGATAACATTTTATACTTGCCAGAAACACAAAGTTTGGTAATATGATATTGATGATACCAAGTGTTGGCTAGTACGTAAGGATCTCTTAAACTCTGCTTTCAGTAGTACAAATTGGTACAACTATTTCTGGAAAATAATTTGTCATTACCCTTCAAAGATGAATTTTCTCATATTTTTATAGTCTACGAACCAGCAATTATACTACCAATCGTACATACAGAATCGCTTGTCCAGAAGACATATACAAAGACATTCATAACACTGTTGTTTCTTACAGCAAAAATCTACAAACAACTCACTGACCATTGACAGGAAAATAAATCAATTATTTACTATATATTTATATAACGAATTGTTACATAGCAATGAAAATGAATGAACTGTAGCTGTGCACATCATGATGAATAAACCTTAGAAACAAAATAATAAATTAAAAAACAGGTCACAGTAGACCACAGACAGTGTATGTCAGCATTTTTAAAAAACTTATTTATTCTCTTCAAGTGCAGAAAACAAATAGTCATTTTTTCAAATTGCAGTAAAAACCCAACATCTTTTGTTTCTCTAATCAGAATTATTGGAATTGACTGTGTGGAGAAAACATAATGTATGTAACTAATTCTCTTGCTTGGTTAAGCAAATCTTTAGAGTGAGCCAATTAGTGTACTGAAGGAAGAACCAAATAGCACTGTAAGCCTCTGGCACTATCAGAAAATGGAAAACTGTGATTACTGAAAATGTATACTTTAAATAGAGTGACCACTAAAACCATACGTGGGTTACAAAGTTACGAAGGACTATAAATGCATTATAATTCTTGACTTCCCTCCATCTTATCAACAACTATTATTGGCTCTGCTTTCAAAATAACCAACTGATCTTTGACAAAGTTGGCAAAAACATACACTGGGGAAAGAATACCCTATTCAATAAATGGTACTTGGAAAATGGAAGGCCATGCGCAGAAGATTGAAACTGGACCTCTATCTCCCGTCATATACAAAAATTAACTTCAAATGGATTAAAGACTTAAAAATAAGACCTGAAACTATAAAAATCCTACAAGAAAACCTAGAAAAAAATTCCTGTGGACATTGGCCTAGGCAAATAATTTATGACTAGGTCTTCAAAAGAAACAGAACAAAACCAAAAATAGACAAATAGTACTTAAACTTAAAAGCTTCTTCATAAAAAAAGAAATAACCAAGAGAGTAAGCAGATAACCTTCAGAATTGGAGAAAATATTTGCAAATAATGCATCTAACAAAGGGCTAATACCCAGAATCTACAAGGAACTCAAACAACTCAATCAGAAAAAAAATAATAATCCTATTTAAAAGTAGGCAAAGAACAGATATTTTTCAAAAGAAAGCATACCAGCAGCCAACAAACATGAAAAAATACATGACATCATTAATCATCAGAGAAATGTAAATTAAAGCCACAATGAGATACCATCTTACACCAGTCAGTATGGCTATTATTAAAAAGTGAAAAAAGGTAGATATTGGCAAGGATGCAGAGAAACGGGAATGCTTATACACTCTTGGTGGGAATGTCAGTTAGTATAACTTCTATGGAAAACAGTATG
Organism: Mandrillus leucophaeus; assembly: GCF_000951045.1. Taxonomy (NCBI): domain Eukaryota; kingdom Metazoa; phylum Chordata; class Mammalia; order Primates; family Cercopithecidae; genus Mandrillus; species Mandrillus leucophaeus. Next base: position 1,100,094 of record NW_012108886.1, read on the forward strand.
GAGATTTCTCAAATAACTAAAAATGGAATGACCCTTCAATCAAGTAATCCCACTACTGTGTATCTACCCAAAGGAAAAGAAATCATTTTATCAAAAAAGATATCTGCACTTGTATGTTTATTGCAGCACTATTCACAATAGCAAAGTCATGGAATCAACCTAAGTATCCATCAACAGATGAATGGATTTAAAATGTCGTGTATAGGCCATATGCAGTGGCTCATGCCTTTAAATCCCATCACTTTGGGAGGCCAAGGCAGGTGGATCACCTGAGGTCAGGAGTTCGAGACCAGCCTGGCCAACATGGTGAAACCCTGTCTCTACTAAAAATACAAAAACGAGCTAGGCATGGTGGCGGATGCCTGTAGTCCCAGCTATTCTAGAGGCTGAGGCAGGCTAATCGCTCAAACTTGGGAGGCAGAGGTTGCAGTGAGCTGAGATTATGCCATAGCACTCCAGCCCGGGCGAAAGAGTAAGACTCTGTCTCAAAAAAAAAAAAAAAAGTGTGTATATATACCATGGAATACAACTGTCATAAAAAAGAATGAAATCATGTATTTTAAAACAACATGAATCGAACTGGAGGCCATTATCCTTAATGAAATGATTCAGAAACATACAGTCAAAAACCACATGTTCTCACTTATAAATGGGAGGTAAACAATGGGTACACATACATATACAGAGTGGAATAATGGACATGGGAAACTTCAAAAGATAGGATAGTAGAAGGGGGTGGGTACAATGTACCCTATTCAGATGATGGGTACTTTAAAAGCCTAGACTTCACCACTATGGAATAAATTCACATAACACAACTGCACTTATACCCTTAAATCCATAAAAATTTAAAATAAAATAAATATCCAGAACCAACCATCTCTCACAACTGCCAACACTACTTTCTAGTCCATACCGCACCATCGCCATTTCTCAGCGAAACCACAGGAAAAGCTCATCACCTGATCTCCCTACATCAACCCTGGACTACCTCTCTCACATAACAAAGCTCTTCTCAAAGTAGCAATTACCATTTCAAAACTTAATTTCTACTACATAACAACTCTAATCAACCCATGCACCACCACTACCAGTGGCTTCTCATCCCACATAGAATAAAATCCACGTTCTGTATGATCATGGCCCCAGGCTACCTCTCTGACTTGATCTTATAATATTCACTCAACTTATCATGCTGACCTCTTTCCATTTCCTTATATGTGCTAAGCAGGGCCTTGGCAATTACTGTCAAATATCTAACTAAATATAAATATGTCCTGGATGTACAAATGATGAAAGTGTGCCATGCTTCAATGTTTATTATTTATCCAATTCTACACACCTGTGACCCAACAAAAAACATCCTTATTAGGCCTCATATGGAGGAAGTGGTGTCTTCCTTTTGAAGAATTTTGGGAATATTTTACACACATGACTTGGGAACTATTTACACATTGTATTTTACACAGAACTGTCCAATTGCCCAAAATATACTATCTCTATAAGGCAATTAAGCAATCTATACAGGTTCTATTAAGCATACATATATATTATCTCCTCACCTCACCTCCCCAACTCCCAAACCCGTCTGCCCACTCCTCACAAGAAGAAATGTTTTCTTTATTAAATGCTTTCTGGAGAAATCTGAGGGATTCTTGAAAAAAAAAAAAATTTTTTTTTTTTTTTTGAGATAGAGTCTCACTCTCACCCAGCCTGGTGTGGAGTGGCGCCATTTCAGCTCACGGCACCCTCCGCCTCCCCGGTTCAAGAGATTCTCCTGCCTCAGCCTCCCCAGTACCTAGGACTACAGGTGTGTGCCACCATGCCTGGCTAATTTTTGTATTTTTAGTAGAGATGGGGTTTACCATGTTGGCCAGGCTGGTCTTGAACTCCTGACCTCAGGTGATCCGCCCACCTCAGCCTCTCAAAGTGCTGGGATTATAGGCATGAGCCACCGCGCCCAACTGAGAAATGTATTCTTAATGAGATTTTGAATAATAACTTGAACTGGAAGGAATAACCCCTTTATCACAGCCAGCTCCTCCTGTTCTTTCAGGAAGAACTATGATCTCTGGTTATTAACTGAGCATTTTATGGGCAGAAAATGGAAATTAAAGACAAGAGAACCATGATATAAGTCCTGATCTGGCCTCTCAATTAAAATGATATTAAAAAGCAGTATAATTTTCCACCTCAGCCCACGTGGAAAATGGTTGCAGAATGAGTGGACTTCCTTTCCAGAAAGCAAGATAAAAAATGCTTTTAGCCCAGCACAGCTTGTAGCACATACAGAAAGTCAAAAGAAATTCAGAAAATGGGCAAGGCTGAGTAGCAAGGAAAGTGGTTTGAAAATTTGCTTCACCTGAGCTGGCTGAATTTATTCTTGGTCCCAGAAGAGTAAAAATTAGTGTTTTCAAGTCTAATCTACCAGAACCACTAAGTCAGCCCAGCTTTGATAGCCTTAGCTACACGTGGCTGTTCAACAGACAAATGGAGCTTAGGAACTGCTCCTAACACTTGCCTCCTAGGCCCAGGAGCTCTGGGAGAACAGGGCTGTGACTGGGCCCTAGGGGTCCTTGAAACAAGTATCAAGAAGAGATTCTAGAGCAGAAAGGTTGCACTCTATGAAAAGAGAGTGTGAGTAGCCTGGTGTGCACATCTACATTTGTCTCCCAGCCCAAAGGCAGTTTTGTTCAAGTCCTTTTTCTTTTCAAGGAGTATCTTGACATTTTGTCAGTACTTGTGGTTTGTATGTAACGACATATCAGGAATGCTAGGTCCTGCCCTCCCTTTGTGTACTTATCGTTGATGAGAGGAGCAGGCCTGCCTGTGGGAATTTGGAAGTAAAGTGGCCCATTAAACAGGCAGGTCTATGACAGGTAGATTTAGAAACCAACTATGTGAAAACCACAATGACAATAACAATTATAACAATCATGGAGGCTTAATATGTGCCAGGCATTTTGCTAAATTCTTTAGAGGAATTATCTAAACTTGATCCTCATAAAAACTCTATGAGAAAAAATATTGCTGTGTTATCAGCCCCTTTTTGTAAATGAGGAAACTGAGGCATAGAGGGGTTTAAAACTTCTATACTCTACAGTCTCCTGAAGCAGGATAAAAATCCATCTTGCACCATCCTTTTAAAATGCCTCCTTCATAATGCTTTTTAAAATTATTGCAATAAATATACCCTTTGAAATGAAAACTCCTATGAACTATAGGTATTATCTGGAAAACACAGCACGTAATCAGCCATTAAAATCTTAACACAAATTAATTTATCACATTAGCTTGCAAGGAGCAGGGCCCCAACTGTGAAGGAAAACAAGGCATTTAAGCTTTAATGGGGATGAAAGATTCAAGACATTTCTGGAAAATGTCTGCTGCTTGAGGTCAAGGGCTATGACTTTTATCTAATATATCCAGACTCTATTATGCTACTAAGTGAAAAGTATGTAGTCAAAAAAGTGTTTGGATGGATGAATGGATGGACGGATGGATGGATGGATGAGTGAGTGGGTGGATAGGTGGATCTGTGGATAGGTGGATGGATGAATGAGTTATTCTCTCTAAAGACCATTGGGTTTCATGAGAGTCAGCGGGTAAATGGAGGGCAATGGAGCAATGAGATGATTTCATAATTGGGAAGAAACAGCACTGGGTGACTGTGGGAGGGGAACTGGGTGACTGGAAAAGGTGGTAGAAAAAAAGCTTCCTTTTTTAATGTATACTTTTTGTGCTTTTGGGTATGCCTTATCTATTCCAAAAAAAAAAATTTGCTTTAATTTGGTACATAAAAGGACAAAGAAGAACTGTAAGAAAAACATTCTCCATTGCACAAGGCTGCCTTGAGTGAGTCTGAGTAAACTGTATCAGCAACATCCCATTAACTGTAAAAGCTATCTTCTCTTTCCTTAAAACGTGTTCTTCCTTGTGTCTGGTTGTTAGCCCAGATAAGAAAAGCCAGACTCCAAATAACTTTTAGTATGCAGGGCCTTCTAAAAGATTTGGATGAATGAAAAGAGGTACTATTCACCCAAAGAACCACCATAAGACCATGGGGAAGGCCTGGGTGGCATACCATTGGCTGCCTGATTCAGAAAGCATGCGCACCTAAGACCGAAAAAGAAACTACTGCTCGTCTTTTAGGTCAACATATACATAATACTCCTGGCATTCTCATTATTCCTGTGACTACTAGAATTCTGCAGTCTAACGCATTTTTGAAGAGAATATATAAACAGAATATAGGAACTCTTGGTGCTTACCTATCTCCATTACATGTTGTCACTGAGTACCATGCAGTTTGGACCAAATCAATTAATTTCTCTAAGACTCAACTTTCCTCATATGTGAAATGGGGATAAGCCACTAATCCTGCTTTCAAAGGATCATGGAGATAATTAAAAGAAGTGATTGATTGTGAATATACTTTGTAAATGAAGCTCCACACACAAATGTAAGAGCATGACATGCCTGTAATCCCAGCACTTTGGGAGGCCGAGGCAGGCAGATCACAAGGTCAGGAGATCGATACCATCCTGGCTAACATGGTGAAACCCCGTCTCTACCAAAAATACAAAAAAGTAGCCGGGTGTGGTGGCGGGCGCCTGTAGTCCCAGCTGCTTGGGAGGCTGAGGCAGGAGAATGGCGTGAACTCAGGAGGTGGAGCTTGCGGTGAGCTGAGATCGCACCACTGGACTCCAGCCTGGGCAGCAAGGCTCTGTCTCAAAAAAGAAAAAAAAAAAAAAGAGAGAGAGAGAGCACGACTATTCCTTTCCTGGTATGCACCCAACCCCCATTTACAGAACTTCTCCAGAAAATGTTGATTCCAGTGCTCCCCCAGCCACACCAGTTTTCTGTGGAATGTTATCACACAACAAAGTCTCTTCTAAGAAACGAAGCACCTAGAAGACTTTTTAGCTGCACCAGTTGGCAAGTCACTGCTTCAGAATATCAGTCAGCCAAGAATCTGTGTGGCTATGTGCCTGCCTCATTCTCAGAAATACCATAACTAAAGGTCTTGTCTCACTCCCAGTTATGAGCTATGTGACCCTGGGAGAGTCCTCCAACCTACCTGATCCTCAACTTTACATTTACAAAATGGGAATCATAATATCTTTCTTCCTCATCCTACAGGTTTGTAGAGTATGAATCAATAAAGCAATAGGTCATCGCAAAAAGTTATTCTCATCATATACATTGTCTGCCCCTATTGAAATGTAAACACCATGATTTCAAGGGATTTGGACTGTTTTAATCATTGATACATCCTCAGCATCCAGAACAATACCTGGCACATAACGGGCATTCAATAAACATTTGTCAGTGAATGAATAACTAATAAATGCAGGAACTCTGTATTGTCACCAATATTATTCTTCCAAATGTTCATTCAAAATTTAAAGTCCAAACTTAAAGCACCCATTTTGTGTACATATTCATTTATTTGTAGTTTAACTCTACAATGTATAGTACATACTAGAGAAGCAATTTTCCCCTAAAATACATAAGAGAAACAGAGCATAAAAAATCTGTACCTCAGGTTCCACAGTGACCATTGCACCTGCAAACAGGGAAATCAGTCTTTGAAAATTTGGCTCTAGATATTTTCTGAAATAATTAACTAATTGCACTATTTAAAATAACATCTAATCTAGTAATAAGGGGAATGCTGAGATAAAATAGAACCCTGTAAAGCCTACCAAGTAGGAACTGAGATGCTAGGTCTTTGGAGACTGGTCATAATTGTAGCTCCCAAATCCATTGTTTCACCTCAAACCATTCTGTGAAACCTCTCTCTCATCCTTAGGTAAACAAGCCTCAGAGGTCTATATCTCTCTCCTTTTAGGGTAATTGTAAATCCTTCAAAATGGCTACCATTGACACCCTTCCTAGAGTATAATTTAACAATATTTATTTAAAAAATCACTAACCTTTAACATTGTTCATACCCTTTCATCTGGTTAATTGTAATAATGAAAATTATAAATCATCTAAAGATGTAACAATAAAACGTTAATAATATTTAAAACTAATTATCTTTAAATGGTGAATATTAGAAAAAAAATTACATTCAGAAAGCTGCTTGGTGGTTTCAGTGGACACAGTTCCTCCTGTACATAGAGAATTTAGTAATTTATAAACCACGAATATCGTATCACTTGTGATTCTACCTGCTCAGGGAAAGGTAGGACTGAGAATGTACCCATTTTGCAAATTTTGAAATATTCTCCATAAGTTTAGAAAGTCTGCCTGTAGAAAGAACCTGGTAGGTAGTTGTGATTGGAAAAATTCTAAGGCTGCCCTCAAGAATTCCACATGCTGGTGTACGCATCCTCTTACATACGTAAGACTTTTGGACTTACGTATATAAGATAACACTCCATGATTATGTTACATTATATGGCAGAAGGAATTTTTCAGATAAAATTAAGGTTCCTAATCAGTTAACTTTGAGTTAATAAAAAAGAAGCCTATCCTCAGTGGGCCGACCTAATCAGGCAAGCTCTCAAATCCAGTCAGAATTAAAATGACAGAGAAATCTGCTCCCAGCCATGAAGGAGAACGTTCCCAGGGTATGGAGAGGGCCATGTGGCACTGTGTGCCAAGCGGCATCTAGAAGCAAAGATTAGCCCCATTTGGGAGCCATCAAGAAAGCAGAGACCTCAGTCCTACAGCCAAAAGAAAATAAATTCCGCCAACAACTCAAGGGAGTGTGGAAGTGGATTTTTCCCTAGTCGAGCCTCCAAATGAGGACACAGCTGACTAAGGCCTTGATTTGCGCCCTGTAAAATGCTGAACGAAGGACCAGTGAAACCATACCTGGACTCCTGACCCACAGACACTTGGAGACAATAAATTCTTGCTGTTATAAGCCATTAAATCCGTAATAATTTGTTATGCAGCAAATTTTTTTAAAAAACCTAAAACAGTAATGAAACACGTTCTAGAATCAAGTTACTCACCAGCTAGAGACTGATTTTCAAGTCCAATGTGTTTTCTGTACCTCCAGTTCCCCAGGTCTAAGGTCTGACTCAGCCTTTGCATGAATAGCAAACTCTAGTTCACGTTTTCCTGGTCTTCTCTCTTCAACCACAGCAGAGGCAAATGGCCAGCAACAGAGAGAATAAGCTACATGTCTGCAGGACCAAGAAAAGCAGCTCCAGTCATCTCCAATGATCCTACAGGCCTGCTTCATTTGACAAGGGAATCAGACCAGCTCTGAGTTGGGAAGCTTTGCATCAGCACACTCCAATATCATGCTGTTTGCTATTTTGATTTCCTAGGGGAGAAAGAAAAATTTCACAAGTGCACTCAATTGCTGTCAAATCAGCCGCCCTACTTGTGTTTCTCTGGAGCTGCTGCTGCTGGCTTTAGGTCTCATTAGAGTAAATGGGCACTGTTCTTCCCTGATTCTCTCTTCTATAGGCAAATGTGGATCTCTTAGAAAGCAATGCAACCATTTCCAGGTAATTTTGCAAAATACTTGCTGATGTCCAGCAAACTCTGCCACAAGGACACAAAAGCCATGTTCCCTGCATCCCCATGGCAGGAAACGGGATCCTTTCCTCCTCTCACTGGGAGAGCACAGATGCCTCATGTTAGATAATTGCTAGAAACATTGCTTAACGTGATGTAAACCCCATGTGCCCCAGCTCCCACAGGTAACCAAGTACATTCTGCACATCAGCAGGGTGAGGAGATAATCCCAGAAAACAGTTGCTCTTTCTCTCTTCCAGGGTGGTACATGTTGTGGCAATGTAAACACAGACATATTTGCTGAAACAACTGCAATAGTCTCGAGGTTGGTCTTCTTCCTTCTGGTCTCGCTTCTTGCAATCCCTATATTTCAATCTGCTGAGAGTTATCTTTCCAAAATACAAACACTACTGGGTCATGCAAACACTCTGCCTCTCTACTCCCAAAGCAAACACTGATGCAAATTCTTTCAGGCCTCCAAGATAAAAATCCAGACTCTTCAGCATGAGACACCATGTTCTATGATCCCCTTATCCCTCCAAACACCTTGCACTCAATGCTCAACCAGTACTGAAGTAACTTGCAATTCTTGAGACCCACATGATCATTCTGACCTCTAAGTTACAAGGTGCTACTTCTTCCACCCAGAATATTCTCCCTCTATTCTCTTCACCTGTTAACTCCAAGTCAGTTCCTTAGATTTCAGCTTAGAGTCATTTCCCCTAAAAGCCCTCTCTGATGCCCCCACCCCAGTGGTGGGCTGGGACATCTAAAAAGATGCTTCCCTCCCTCCCTAGCTGTTGAGGCATTCAACATACTTTAATAGAATTACTTATGTAACAGTCTTTCTTCCTCACTAGAAACTCATCAGCTTTATCTAGTTCACTGCTTTATCTCTATAACAGTAACTGGCAAAATTCAGGCACTAAATAAATGTTGAATAAAGGAAGAAAGGAATCAGTGAATGAAGTCACTCTTTTAAAATACATTTTTGCCGAAATTTTATTTGCATATTCAAGGCCCTCTAGGATCAAACCTTAACCCAATCTTCCAACTTCTTATACAACATCTATCAACACTCTGTAGCAGCCAGTCACAGTTAACCATCCCCTATTTCCAACCCACGCTCCACACAGTCCTACCTCTGAGGCTTTGTTCACACGGCTCACTCAACAAGAACGTGCACACACCAGAATGCTACTATCAAAACACTTCCTCTTTAAAGACTTACTTGGTTTCCCTGATGCAGATTTAATCTCTGCATCCCTCTTGTCCTTAACGTATGGTGCTTGTACCTTCTGTTTAGCACTTTGGGGTTTTTGTCTAGGATTGTTTGTGTCTGTCTCTTCAACTGAAACATAAATTCCTTAAGGACAACAGTTTTTATATGCCTTCATTACAGAATCTAAAATGGGTTTAGTCATCACAGAATCTAAAATGGTTCTTAATAAATATTTATAGTATTATATAATATAGAGTTCATTTTATACAAGATGATTATGTGCCTTAATGTGGTTTTAGGATTAAATAATAGCAATAATAATATTTAATATAACAAATACTAGGTATTAACTTCGTACACTGAACTCTGGTTGAATACTTTATATTCATTACTTGTGATCTATTCAATATTACATGATGGATATTAGCATCTCCACTTGAAGAAGAAACTGAAATTTAATTTATGAAAGCCGACAGAGACCACACAGTGAATAAATGGCACTCAAGCCTGTCTGGTACCAGTGCCTGAGCTCTTGCCTCTAACATTCTGTCTTTGACCACTTTGAGTGTGCAGCATGACTCTAAATGTTTGCATCATTTCAACAGCATAAGCCTCTAAAGTGAAGCCTGGCTTTCCACAAGGTCCTTCGATGTTTGAAATAAATCAGACCTACAAAGTTTCACAAACCTTTTTCTGAGATCCAAGTCGTGCCCACTCTGTCGTGCTGGCCACAGAGTGTCAATGATCTTTTAGTGAGAGCTTTACTCCCTAGGGCATATCCATCGGTGATACCCATAAGCTGGAAAACACTCGTCTCTACCTGCTCTCCAATCGTGGATCTGGCTTACACATTTACAAATCCATATACCTGTGATAAAATAAATACTTCTGCACTTGTGGCAGCTGAACCATGACTGTGGACTCTTTGCAGGGAAAGTCAAGGAATGGGAAGGAAGGCCATTGAAGGCAACATGGTAGCAGCAGAGAAGTGAGGCATAACACATTACCACATCCTGCTGAATTACTTTCCAGTTGCCTAGCACTATTCTAAGCACTTTACATTCATTACTGTGTTTAATCCATACAACTCCCTATGATAGATGCTATTGTTATACCCAATGTAGAGATGACAAAACTGACAAAGTAGTTAAATAATATCACTTAGGTCACTCAGCTAAGAAGTAGAAGAGCAGTAATCAAACACAAATCTGTCTAACTCCATAGCACATGCTCAATGCCATTCTGATATACTGCTTCTGATATCTATCCATCTCAGTCTGTATAGTACACTGACAAGCATTACCCAAGCTTTTATCTAAGGAGTGTGCTCAGAATTGCTCTCCTTCTGCATAAGTGCTTAGAACAAAACAAAGAGAGCCCCAGGCATATCAACCCAAATAACTTCTCACTCCAGGGGCCTTCAAATCCCAAAGCTACTTTCTCAAGCATCTGGGTATTTGTCCCAAATCCTGACCTATTTCTAACTTGCATAATGATATTGTCTTCCTAACTGCCCTTGGGTATTCCATTGGGTGAAACCATGGCACAACCAGTTCTCAGCCACTAGGCAATGTTACTAGGCAGCCATTAAACAGCTGTTTCTATCCACCAGAAGAAGTAGATGCATGTCTAAAGGGAATGAAAATATTCTTTCAGAGTTTCACCACTTTAACAACTGAAAATTGCCTGGGACTCCTTTTGGGGGCATAGATCCCAAACTTTGAAGATGTGTATTCTTAAAGGACTAACCCAGTGATAAAACTGTAGCCTTGGAGAAACATTACTGAATTATTATATTTTTAAGGCAAATAATTCCTCTGGAGGTGAGATAATCCGCTCTTTCTCCCTTTCCAGGCTATTTCCACTATTTTCAAAATTTATCGTTTTATCAAAGCTATTCTATCAATGGAAAGATAAAGTGAACTGCTCAAGGCAGAACATAGTCAAGCAGAGAATAGACATCTATCATTTATGGGGTCTAAATAAAGGCCATTTGCCTCAGATGGGAGGTTAGACCCAAAGACTCTTCCAACTGGAATTATCTCACATTCAATTCAGATCAGAAACTGATCATGAAAAAATAACCAGTTCTAAAGGTCTTCAGGTGTACTGAAACAGTGATAATATTAACAACCAATGTTGATTGGGCACTGCATAACAGACATTTTACATGCATTATTTCATTGTAACCTCATAAAAATCCAATGAAGGAGATACTACCATTGCCTCCACTTCATATGCCAGCAAAGAAAATGTGAGAAAGGTGAAGCCATTTGTCCAGTGCCCCATGCCTGGGAATGGTGGAATCAGGACGTGAACCCAGGTACCTCTGACTTTAGAACCTAGTCCCCTCATTTCTACACTATGCTATGTCCATACATTTTCAATACTCTGTTTTCTCCTTGGAATAGTCCTAAAGTCTTGCCCAGAATTGGGACTTCTCTGCCAAAAAAAAAAAAAAGCATTTCTCAGAACTGAATCATATGGCTAACTATTAAAGGAAAACTTGAAGATGAAGATGAAGATGAAATGAATAATGAATAACCAGTGGGAAGAAAAACCCAGTATAAGAAGAAGGCACATGAGGACCAAGAGAATTTAAACACTTTTTTCATTTAGTAAGAGTGTGAGAGGAAACATAGAGGTCATCAGTTCTAACTGCCTCTTTGAACATACACATGGGAAGGGGGAAAACAACTTTTTCAAAGTCTTAATGTTAATGTTACAGTGATACAAACACAAAACCATTCTTTTTTTTTTTTTTTTTTTTTGAGATGGAGTCTTGCCCTGTCTCCCAGGCTGGAGTGCAATGGTGCGATCTCTGCTCACTACAACCTCTGCCTCCTGGGTTCAAGTGATTCTCCTGCCTCAGCCTCCCTAGTAGCTGGGATTACCGGTGCACACTACCACATCCAGCTAATTTTTGTATTTTCAGTAGAGACAGGGTTTCACCATGTTGGCCAGGCTGGACTCAAACTCCTGACCTCAGGTGATGCCCCTGCCTCGGCCTCCCAAAGTGCTGGGATAACAGGCCTGAGCCACCACTCCCAGCCAACCATTCTTAATATATTTCACAGCTGTCAGTTTCATCATTGCTAGTACTATTATTGATATTAGCACCATTACTACCACCAGCACTACTAATACAACCACTGTGATTTTACAAGAAAACCTAAGAGATGCCTAACTTAAGCTGTTCCATGCTGTGCTCCCCACCAAATGGGCATTACAATGTATTCTGGCACTTGTGCTTTATTTATGTGATAATGATATACACTATTACAGCATACTCAAAGCTGCTTTTATGCTCAAAACATAGTTCTCCTCACCCCCTTCTCTCACACACACAGTCATCCTCAACTTCATTCCTTTAATTTTTTCCAAGTACTTATTATTATCTAAAATTATTTTTTATTAATTTAGATGTTAACTGGCTATATCTTACCCTTGCTATTCAATGCAAGTACTAGAAGAGCATAAGCCATGTCTGTCTTGGGTGTTACTATATACCTAAAGCCTTAACAGTGTTTGTTGAGTGAGTGAAGGATAGTGCCATTGGCATGGGTCAGCTCAAGTACATGAATGTTTCCTTTTAAACAGATCTGTCTGGAGCAAGATAGATTCTATGACGAAAAAACGGAAAGACAGAAGAAACATAGAACGTTTCTATATTTTATATCTTATCATGATATGATCTCTGGCATCATCATTTGTAAAAAATAAACCTTGTAAATAGCATACATCTCCTTCAGCACCCAGGAAGCAGAGAGTAGAAAAATGGCGTGCTGTCCTATCTTGTTCTGTAATGAAAATTGGTGTAGACATTGTTCAATACTTGCTACTTCCTGGTATAGGAGCTTATGCCAGCTTTGGTTGCCCACATGATTCTGTGGGCAAGCTAAAGCAAAATAGTGTTTTAGATCTTAAATGGTGTTTTAGACCTGGGTTAGGTATTTTGGACCTAACAGTCTATTCTTCAAGATAATCAGTAGTCAAATAAACAGCAAAATATGAAAGAAGTAGATTGGTTTTTCCCAAAACATATAACTCTAGCTTTAGAAGACCACTTACAGAGGTCCCCACATAGCAGGTTTCAAACTGTAGCTAATACTTAAAAGGAAACCCTATTGCATATATAATTCTAAGAAGACAACTTTGGGCCCCATTATTTTGTTAAGATGCAATCTCAGAAACATAAATATTACATACTGATTGTAATAAAGATGTGGAGGAAAGTGAGATAATTATAATAAAAGTCACTTCCAAGAAGAAAGAACACAGCTTGAAAACCAGAGGGAGGAGGGCAAGATGGCAGGTGGGGTCACAGAGGTCTCAGTATAGTAGAATGTATTGTTTTTGCCATCTAAAATCCTCTTATTAAAATGCCCCATGCCATAATTCCCTGAAAAGTGTCTCAAACATTTAGAGCTAAAACATCTAGCACTGAAATAATTACTTTGGACTCTTGGGGCTCATAGGACTATACTCTGGATCCACTGATGAGCTTACAAACATAGCACCTCAACATCACATGACAGCCCCAAGATTCTTTGCTTCAAACTTACGCTTTTATCTGCCTTTTTCCTATTCAATGTGATCTGGAAACTATTCAAATCCGATGTTGGGAAAGTGCCTTGGGTTGGGCCTTGGAGATAGTTTCTTTAGTGCACACATTTTATAAAGAATTGACATAATATTTAACAAAAGTAGGTAGGAGCTAAGAGGTACAGCAAGAAAAAAAAAGATTTAATAAATAGAAAAATTCATATTGAAAAAGAAAATACAACTTTCCAGATTCTCCTGAATTTTCTTTTTTCTCTTTAACTTAGTCTATACTCCCAGATGGCCAAAAGCAGCTGAAGCTGATGAGAATTGTCCCCTTGGAAAAGGGCACGTGTTCTTCAGTTTTGCACAGTCCCCACCATCCTCTATTGTCTCTTAGTTTTAAGGTCTGTATATTGGCATTTGTCATTACACTCACATCGGTGAGTTTTTTTTAATATATAATATACAAATGTTTCTTGGAATCGGTGTCACTATCAAACATGGGAAATCAAAATATAAAGAGAGCAGTGATGGTTCAAGAAAATTCACTTGGAACGGTGAAACTCCATCGTCCCTACAGAAAAAATACAAAAAAATTGGCCGGGCATGGTGGCGGGTGCCTGTGGTCCCGCCTTGGGAGGCTGAGGCAGGAGAATGGCATGAATCCGGGAGACGGAGTTTGCAGTGAGCCCAGATTGCACCACTGCACTCCAGCCTGGGCGATGGAGCGAGACTCCATCTCAAAAAAAGGAAAGAAAAGAAAATTCACTTGGAAAAGGCAAGGCCAAGTGTCATCAAGACAGCTTTGAAGTACAAGTTGGAGGATTCACCAACTGTCAATAACAAAACATATTACAAAACTATACTAATGAAGACAGCATGATATAGGCATATGAACAATAAACAATCAACAGAATACAATGGATGCAAACTCCTATATATGACAACATGATATATGATGAGTGTGGCATTACAAACCAATGGAGGAAGAAGGCCTGCTCAATAAATAATGGTAGGACAATTATTTAATTGATCTCAATGTTGTAAAATAAATTAACATATAGCCATATTTTATACCAGGCCCTAGTGGGTTAATACCCCAAATTTAAAGAAAAAACAAAATTTAAAAACTTGAGAGAATATAGAGGAATACACTTACAATATTGGGGTAGAAAAGGATTTGCTTAAATAATATATATAATGTACAAGCCACAGGAAAAATGAGGTAAATTTGACTATTTAAAACCTAACAGTTCCTCTCAACAAAAAGACATCATCAATAAGTTAAAACATAAATTACAATATGGGAGAAGATATTTGCAATATACATAACTGGCAAAGGATTAGTATCCAAAACTAATATAAATCAATCAAAAAAAAAAAAAAAGAGAGAGAGAGAGAAATAGGTAAAAGACGTTAGCAGACAGGTCTTTTTTGTTGCTGTTTTTGTTTTTTTGGTTTTGTTTTTAATTGCTTTATTTTCCCAGTGAATTGAACCTTTTGTTGAGTGAAGATGCTGAAACTAACTTTTACTCATAAGAG
>NW_012108886.1:1114937-1143481 GCF_000951045.1 Mandrillus leucophaeus
TGGCAATTCCTCAAGGATCTAGAACTAGAAATACCATATGACCCAGTCATCCCATTACTGGGTATATAACCAAAGGATTATAAATCATGCTGCTATAAAGCAGACAGGTCTTAAAGAGAGAAAATCTAAATGGCCATTTACACCATAAAGAGATGGTAAACTTTGTTAAGATATCAGAAACATGAAAGTTAAAACAACAATGAGATGCCATTTCATAAACACTAATGACAAAAAAAAGTAAACTTGACAATACCTGTGTTAGGATACAGAGAAATGGAGATTTTCTATTATTATTATTATTATTATTATTATTATTCTTTAAGTTCTGGGGTACATGTGCAGAACATGCAGTTTTGTTACATAGGTATACACTTGCCATGGTGGTTTGCTGCACCCATCAACCAATCTTCTACATTAGGTATTTCTTCTAATGCTATCCCTCCCCCAACTCCCCAGCCCCTGACAGGCCCTGGGGTGTGATGTTCCCCTCCCTGTGTCCATGTGTTCTCATTGTTCAGCTCCCACTTATGAGTGAGAACATATGGTGTTTGGTTTTCTGTTCTTGTGATAGTTTGCTGAGAATGATGGTTTCCAGCTTCATCTATGTCCCCACGAAGGACATGAACTCATCCTTTTTTATGGCTGCATAGTATTCCATGGTGTATATGTGCCACATTTTCTTTATCCAGCCTATCCTTGATGGACATTTGGGTTGGTTCCAAGTCTTTGCTATTGTGAATAGTGCCACAATAAACATACGTGTGCATGTATCTTTATAGTAGAATGATTTATAATCCTTTGGGTATATACCCAGTAATGGAATTGCTGGGTCAAATTGCATTTCTAGCTCTAGATCTTTGAGGAATCAACACACTGTCTTCCACAATGGTTGAACTAATTTACACCCCCAACAACAGTGTAAAAGTGTTCCTATTTCTCCACATCCTCTCCAGCATCCGTTATTTCCTGACCTTTTAATGACTGTCATTCTAACTGACGTGAGATGGTATCTCATTGTGGTTTTGGTTTGCATTTCTCTAATGACCAGTGATGATGAAGTTTTTTTCATTTGCTTATTGGCTGAATAAATGTCTTCTTTTTAGAAGTGTCTGTTGATATCCTAGCCCACTTTTTGAAGGGGTTGTTTTTTACATATAAATTTCTTTAAGTGCTTTGTAGGTTCTGGATATTAGCCCTTTGTCAGATGGATAGATTGCAGAAATGTTCTCCCATTCTGTAGGTTGCCTGTTTACTCTGGTAATAGTTTCTTTTTGCTGTGCAGAAGCTCTTTGATTTAATTAGATCTCATTTGTCAATTTGGCTATTGTTGCCATTGCTTTTGGTGGTTTAGCCATGAAGTCTTTGCCCATGCCTATGTCCTGAATGGTATTGCCTAGGTTTTCTTCTAGGATTTTTATGGTTTTAGGTCTTATGTTTAAGTCTTTAATCCATCTTAAATTGATGTTTGTATAAGGTGTAAGGAAGGGGTCTAGTTTCAGTTTTCTGCATATGGCTAGCCAGTTTTTTGAACATCATTTATTAAATAGGGAATCCTTTCCCCATTGCTTGTTTACGTCAGGTTTCTCAAAGATCAGATGCTTGTAGATGTGTGGTGTTATTTCTGACACCTCTGTTCTGTTCCATTGGTCAAAATATCTGTTTTGGTACCACTACTGTACTGTTTTGGTTACTGTAGCCTCGTAGTATAGTTTGAAGCTAGGTAGCATGATGCCTCCAGCTTTGTTCTTTTTGCTTAGGATAGTCTTGGCTATGCAAGCTCTTTTTTGGTTCCATATGAAGTTTAAAGTAGTTTTTCCCAATTCTATGAAGGAAGTCAATGGTAGCTTGATGGGGATAGCATTGAATCTATAAATTGCTTTGGGCAGTATGGCCATTTTCACAATGTTCATTCTTCCTATATATGAGCATGGAATGTGTTTCCATTTGTTTGTGTCCTCTCTTATTTCCTTGAGCAGTAATTTGTAGTTCTCCTTGAAGAGGTCCTTCACATCCCTTGTAAGTTGTATTCCTAGGTACTTAATTCTCTTAGTAGCAATTGTGAATGGGAGTTCACTCATGATTTGGCTCTCTGTTTGTCTGTTACTGGTGTGTAGGAATGCTTTTGATTTTTGCACATTGATTGTGTATTCTGAGACTTTGCTGAAGTTGCTTATTAGCTTAAGGAGATTTGGGGCTGAGACGATGGGGTTTTCTAAATATAAAATCATGTCATCTGCAAACAGAGATAATTTGACTTTCTCTTTTCCTATTTGAATACCCTTTATTTCTTTCTCTTGCTTTATTGTCCTGGCCAGAACTTCCAATACTGTGTTGAATAGGACTGGTGAGAGAGGGCATCCTTGTCTTGTGCCACTTTCAAAGGGAATGCTTCCAGTTTTTGCCCACTCAGTATGATATTGGCTGTGGGTTCATCATAAATAGCTTTTATTATTTTGAGATATGTTCCATCGATACCTAGTTTTTTGAGAGTTTTTAGCATTAAGGGGTGTTGAATTTTGTCAAAGGCATTTTCTGTATCTATTGAGATAATCATGTAGTTTTTGTCATTGGTTCTCTTTATGTGATGGATTAAGTTTATTGATTTGTGTACGTTGGACCAGCCTTGCATCCCAGGGTTGAAGCCGACTTGATCATGGTGGATAAGCTTTTTGATGTGCTGCTGGATTCTGTGTGCCAGTATTTTATTGAGGATTTTTACATCGATGTTTATCAGGTATATTGGCCTGAAATTTTCTTTTTTTGTTGTGTATCTAGCAGGTTTTGGTATCAGGATGATGCTGGCCTCATAAAATGAATTAGGGAGAAGTCCCTCTTTTTCTATTGTTTGGAACAGTTTCAGAAGGAATTACCAGTATCAGCTCCTCTGGTAGAATTAGGCTGTGAATCCATCTGGTCCTGAACGTCTTTTGGTTGGTAGACTATTAATTACTGCCTCAATTTCAGAACTTGTTATTGGTCTATTCAAGGATTCGACTTCTTCCTGGTTTAAGCTTGGGAGGGTGTATGTATCCAGGAATTTATCCATTTCTTCTAGATTTTCCAGTTTATTTGCATAGAGGTGTTTATAGTATTCTCTGATGGTAGTTTGCATTTCTGTGGGATCAGTGGTGATATTCCCTTTATCATTTTTTATTGCATCTATTTGATTCTTCTCTCTTTTCTTGTTTATTAGTCTAGCCAGCAGTTTATCTATTTTGTTGAACTTTTCAAAAAAAAAAACAGCTCCTGGATTCATTGATTTTTTGGAAGGGTTTTTCGTGTCTCTATCTCCTTCAGTTCTGCTCTGATTTTAGTTATTTCTTGTCTTCTGATAGCTTTTGAATTTGTCTGCTCTTGCCTCTCTAGTTCTTTAATTTTCATATTAGGGTGTCAATTTTAGTTCTTTCCTGCTTTCTTTTGTGGACATTTAGTGCTATAAATTTCCCTTTACACATTGCTTTAAATGTGTCGCAGAGATTGTGGTATGTTGTGTCTTTGTTCTTATTGGTTTCAAAGAACATCTTTATTTCTGCCTTCGTTTTGTTAGTTACCCAGTAGTCATTCGGGAGCAGGTTGTTCAGTTTCCATATAGTTGTGTGGTTTTGAATGAGTTTCTTAATCCTGAGTTCTAATTTGATAGCACTGTGGTCTGAGAGACTGTTTGTCATGATTTCTACTTTTGCATTTGCTGAGGAGTTCTACTTCCAATTATGTGGTCAATTTTAGACTAAGTGTGATGAGGTGCTAAGAAGAATGTATATTCTGTTGATTTGGGGTGGAGAGTTCTGTAGATTTCTGTTAGGTCCACTTGGTCCAGAGCTGAGTTCAAGTCCTGAATATCCTTGTTAATTTTCTGTCTCGTTGATCTAATATTGACAGTGAGAGCACTTAATGCCTAGAAAAAGACCTACAATGCAAAATAATAATCATCACAACTCTAATATTAATAATAGTAACAGTAGCTACCATATATTGAGCTACAGTGTCAAAGGGATTGAGCACTTTCACCTCTGCTTACAAAATCGCCATGAGGATGATTACTCCATTTTGAAGATAATGGGAAACTCAGGTTCAAGGAGGCTAAGTCTTTTGCCTAAGGATTCATAGTGAAGGATGAGCAAGGTCAGGAATCACAGATTTCTCTGGAGGACAGTACAGTAGTTAAGAGTATGGCCTTTGGAGTCAACAGAAGAGACATCCTGGGAAACATGCCTTCCCTAATCTTTTTGTGTGTTTCTTTTCTAAATTATGAAGGTGTTGAATTCCATCATCTCTACAGCCTTTTCTAGCTCAATGCTCCAAATCTTCACAATCCAGCCCAAGGCAGGACCACACTACTGTGTCTTTCTTTCCTGTTCTGATCCTCCTACATCAGCTCCCGGCTCCCCCTCCTAATCCTCTAGGCAGAATAAAGTCCAAAAGTAAATTCGAGGAGACAGCTTATTCCCATATTCTTTTACTGACAGGAAAGACTGAGAAAAAATGCACTCACTCGATGACTCCAGCACTAACAGCAGTGCTTTCTAAGCCACCAAAAGGACTCTTGAAATAAAGAATTAATGGACGCCAGAACCAGCATCAGGCCTATTGGTGCCAATGGGGTTCTGCATGCATAATTTAGTGTTATACTGTCAACTATGAAATATCTTTGGGCAACAGCCTACATTTCCTTTGAACAACATGAATCTTCAGAAGAAATAGGAATAGGAGAAGAGAGAACGGTGTCAAAAGCACTCTAAGAAAGAAGATATCAAAAATGCATCTGAAGAGTTTGAATAAAATTGTCTCAAAAAATATAAAAGTGGGAAAAGCAGTATTTCTAAATTAATATATTACCTCTTGAGGTACGTATCTATATATAAAGAACTAAATAAATACTATTTGTACATCAGCAACTATGGTACTTCATCTATAGACTTAGAAGTATGTATGTTCAATTGGACCAAAACCTTTTTTTAAAAATCTTATTCTTTTTGGAGAAAGTGCAGGATCACCTAATTCAAGATTGCCTCATATTGGGGCATATGAGGTTAAAAAGCAGGTGCTAGCCTCAATCTTACTGCTTAGGTTACAAAACAGTTCTTGAATGCCTTCGTTATGTCAGGCATCAAGCTAGTCTCTGGAAATAGAAAAAGGTACAAAACACTCTAGAATAGTGATTTCCAACAAATGTCTGAGTAAAAGCATTGTCTGCCTTAACTTTGACTTTCATATATGTATACAAGGCCTGCTTTTCCTTATGTTTCAGTAAGTATACGGTCTCTTTTGGCACCAGCTTAATGGTACGCTATGTATCTTTTATTTGCGCCAAGTCTTACTCAACTCTGTGCAGCATGGCATGATCCACTTAACTATAAATTAGAACAGATGTGAGTTTACCCATATGAAGCCTCAGTTACAGCAAAAATCAGTTCACACATTATTGTTAATCGTTTGACAGCTCACTTCTGCTAGGGATGCTGGTTGAGATCCACTGCCTGGAAGCATTCAAATAGAAGAATGGCCCCGTCACTGTATGATTCAGTGAAAACCTCTAAACCAAAGGTACTTCTTCCACTGGCCTGTCCCAATGCCTGAGATTCACACCATGGACATGATTCCAGGATGTTAAAAACAAACAAGCCATTTTAAAAAAAGCGCGTTATGCTTGCGAGTGCCATTTAGAAGGGAAAATGCATTAGCCGCCTGAGGATAACTTATTCTAAACAGCATGTAGTCAACAAGCTAAGAGAAAAGGTTCTGAAGGAATGTGACCCAGGATGCTGCTGGGTGAGTTAGAATTGAGGAAATAATATACAAAACAGATTATATTTTCTCAAGAAAAGAGGGCCCTGCCCTGGAGATAATAAACATCTCAGAACAGTGTAAAGAATAAACAGAGCATGGCCAAAGGAGAGATGAGCAGAGCCTGAATTGGCACTCTGCTTACTGCATAGTTTTGTCAAGAAATGCCTAAGCTAGATGAATATACAGGATTCTGTTTCCAGATCATTATTCCCCGGCTATAATTTGATATCTCTGAGTCCAATGCAGGCACTTGTCTAGATCAATAGCCCACTGTGAACAGATCTTGACAGCTGCTGTTTTTCACCCTAACATGATGCTGGTGAAATCTCAAGCAGAGACTATGGACCAATCATTCCTAGCTATCAGCCATCCGTTCTTTGGCAACAAGTAATAAAATCATAGAGAAAGTCAGAGAGACATGAGATCAAAGGAACAAAATGATTGACTAAGACTGGATTCGCATATGAGAAAAACTGTCTCCCAAATGTTATTGTGGAAGCTCATTTTGGCCAAATGCATTGCTTTACTGATCCATTCCATTTCTTGGCTTCTCTCCCACATCCTTAAGTCTCCTGTTCAGTACTTAATGGATTACAGTGTAGGGAGAAAGGAAAAGGCAATGCTCTTCGGTAAGCAGCTATTTTGTCTTTGTTATAGTTTGAATGACGCCTTCAAAACTCATGTTGAAACTTCAACCCCAGTGTGGCAGTATTGAGAGCTAGGGTTGTGAAGAGGCGATTGGCTCATGAGGGCTTTGTCCTCATTAATGGATTAATTCACTCATGGATTAATGGGTTAATGGATTAATGGGTTGTCATAGGAGGGGAATTGGTGGCTTTATGAGAAGAGGAAGAGAAACCTGAGCTAGCATGTGAACAGGCTCAGCCCCCTTGTCTGTAATTCTCTGAGCCACCTTGGGACTCTATAGAGTCACCAACAGCAAAAAGGCTCTTACCAGATGCTGCCTCTCACCCTTTGACTTCTCAGCCTCCATAACTTAAGAAATAAATTTCCTTTTCTTTATAAATTACCCAGTTTCAGGTTTCTGTGATAAGCAACAGAAGACGGACCAAGACAGTCTTCAAACCAGAAGTACAGATTCTACATCTGTAATCGACAGTGAAAATATAATGGCTTCTCATTCTTTATGTTTTTTAAATTATTATTATTCACAGAAGACTCACTGAATGGCTTCTGATTCTCATGGAATTTCAGAAATGGTCTTCAAAAGAAATGAGAGACAGGATCAGTGAATCTATAGATATGTGACATGCTGAGGGAAGTGCAGTGTATGAAGCAGCCATGGATCATTTTCTCAAAGAGTTACCTGCAAGCTGGAGAACCAAGGCACAAGAATGACAAATGTGCAGCACACAGTCCTCTTGTCACCTCACCTGCCCCAAGACAGACATTAGTATCGATCATGGTGTCCTTTCCTACTAAGCTCACGTGCAACCTCAAATTCCTTTCCAGCACAGCACTTCAGTAGCTGCTATCCATCTTTCAAAGTTAGGACATGATTTGAGATATTTTTGCTATCTCTGGTCACAATTGAAGAGAAACAATAACGACATATTACCACCAGATATTCATGTAAAAAGTCCAGTTTTGTGGTACAAGCAGTAAGGCAGCAGAATTCAGAGGGAAGCTTCACGGAGGAAGGGACTTATACTGGCTGTGGACATTCATGTAGAATTTAAAAGTGAAAGAGTGAATTTGGTAGTGAAACAACTACTTATAAAAAGTATTTGTTTATACACCCTCTAAAATAATCTAATGTGCCTCCATTAATAAGTCTTTATTAATATGTGCCACACCAGCATTAGTGATTAGGAGGATGGGTCTTGAAAGCAAGGTAGATCTGAATCCTAACCCCAACTTCATTACTGAATGTCTGGGAGGCCTTAGGCCAGTTAACCAGCATCTCTAAATTTCCTCATTTGTAAAACTGGCAAGTAATAGAACCCAAAGCATAGTGTTATTCTGAGGATTAATTGAAGAGATTCCAATCATGTGTTCAGCAGTGCGCCCATTATCATTATTTTTAGAGATTTTTAGGTCATTCTATTTCATCCTGGCTAGAGACATCTGTTCCTCAAGGCATTTTCTATACCAGAATATATCAAGGTACAACGAAACAACAATGGTCTAGAAATTATATAGATGTGGGCTGGGCGCGGTGACTCACACCTGTAATCCCAGGACTTTGGGAGGCCGAGGCGGGTGGATACGAGGTCATGAGATCGAGACCATCCTGGCTAACACGGTGAAACCCCGTCTCCACTAAAAATACAAAAAATTAGCCAGGCGTGGTAGCAGGCACCTGCAGTCCCAGCTACTCGGGAGGCTGAGGCAGGAGAATGGCGTGAACCCAGGAGGCAGAGGTTGCAGTGAGCTGAGACCGCGCCACTGTACTCCAGCCTGGGCGACAGAGCAAGACTCCATCTCAAAAAAAAAGGGGGAATTAGATAGATGTGTAATTAAATCCAGGCTTCATCATTTGCTAGATGTGTAAGCTGAGTAAGTTACTTCTGTAAAGTAAAATGAAGGAAATATTGAAGAATGTAAATAAATCGTATAGAGGAAGTGCTGGCAAATTGTTGTTCCTTGGTAGGTGATAATTCTTTTTATACACACTACTGTGTCCAGGTTTTCTTCTCTGAATTTTTGAAAACAGATACAGGCTTTTGAAATCTGAAATCCTCAATTGTTTCTCTGCTTTGGATCTACTTTGTTGTAAAACCTTGGATTCTAAAAAATAATTGTGCATTCTCCTTTCCATTTGAGCAAGCAAGAACAAGACTATTCTAAGAAGTAGAATGAAGAAGGCCATCTGAACCTTAGAACCCAAGAACCAGGTTTCTTTCTTCCTGGCTCCTGTTGCCCTCCAAATGAGGAATTTCTCTTCTTGAATTGAAATGCAAATTGTATATCACTTTAAATATCCTTTATCTGACAGATCTGAGGAATACAGCTCCTCTCTGCTATCTGTGGGGTGGGCCACTTCTCAACTCTAAAGCTCCTGCTTTTTTAATCTAACTCTTTGAGCCAGCAAAGGAATGCACCCCCCACTGCCCAACATTGTTCTTTCTCCAGTGAAAGCTCTCACTGTAGCCTTTAACCCAATGGGCTTCAAGGTGGCTCTGGCAAAACCACTTTGACAGGTGGATAGAGTAGCTCTGTCTCCATTTATACCTTTTCCTTTCAGTTTAGCACTCCCTCTCCAGCAGTAACTCCAGCACAGCTTTGCTGAAGTGGACTCCTGCTACAATGAATGGTCCTGAGATCCATATCTCATTTCACAGCAGCTGCCAAGGAGCTGTCAGAAGGTGTTTCTTATGGCCACAGGTCAGATTTAAAGCTGTGACCTCAAGGAAATGCACATGCTTCCTATCCCATTAAAAGTAGCTTGAGCTAGACACTGGCCCCCATGGAGTCCATCAACTTTGTTTTGATGGCTGGAGTAGGGCTGTTGCTTGCATTGAGAGAAGAAGGAAAGTTGCAGTCTCTCTTAGAGATTGAGATTTCACTCAAAATATTTTTTTTCTGCTCAGCAAACACTCACCTATTTACTTCTACAAGTTAAAAAAGAAGAGTTTTAACTCTGCAATACAACCCAAGAATCGAAAGCAAGAGTCAACGCAAGAGAGTTTCAGTCCCATTATGGCATCCATGTCAACTACTTACTGAATGGTCTGGAAGAGCAGGTAGATTTCAGTGTGAGCAGCAGAATCGACAAATTATTGATAGTCACTGTCTGGAACACTGTGCTGAGAATACTAAATTGGAAAGGCGGGTGGTCAATTAGCAGTGTGCGTTAGATCCAGGATTGGGAAAAGACAGCAATTATGCCATATATTTACTGACCTTACTCAATACCAGAGCCTCCAAGTCAACTTTTCTGCTTACAGGTCTCCATACTTCAACCCATTCCCCATTCTGCCACCATAGTCAGTAATTCAACACTCACATCTAATCGCATCATTTCTCCTATGGCTCACACTGCTGTTTTTTATTTTTTACTTTTTATTATACTTTAAGTTCTAGGGTACATGTGCACAACCTGCAGGTTTGTTACATATGTGTCCATGTGCCAGGTTGGTGTGCTGCACCCATTAACTCGTCATTTACATTAGGTATATCTCCTAATGCTATCCCTCCCCACTCTCCCCACCCCACAACAGGCCGCAGTGTGTGATGTTCCCCTTCCTGTGTCCAAGTGTTCTCATTGTTCAATTCCCACTTATGAATGAGAACATGCAGTGTTTGGTTTTTTGTCCTTGCAATAGTTTGCTGAGAATGATGGTTTCCAGCTTCATCCATGTCCCTACGAAGGACATGAACCCATCCTTTTTTATGGCTGCATAATATTCCATGGTGTATATATGCTACATATGTATGGCTCACACTGCTCTTATATGTATGTTCCCTAGCATGGTATATAATGCCTAGTATGGTGTGCAATGTATAACTGGGCTCTAGCCCATCTCTCCAGCCATTCCTCTTATCACTCGCCACCATAACACTATGCCCTGGTCACCCCAAATTTTTCATACTCCCTGAAATGTTGATTCTTTTTGTACATGCTGTTCTTCTTCTCTGAAGTGGCTTTCCCTACCTTACTTCACTTGCGAAATTCTATATATCCTTCAAAGCTCAATTCGAATGGCACTCCTTAGTCTCCCCGCCCTGGATGCCAAGATCTTTTGTTCATATGACTATTATGGCACTTTTCATATCATAGTCATATTAATGAGAAACATTTTTTTGTAACTGATGAAACCAATTCAAACTGCCTTAAGAAAAAAATAGCAAACTTGTTTTTTTTGTTTTTTGTTTTTTTTTTTTTTGGAAACAAGAAAGTACTATTTATTCTCTTATGTTAATAAAAAGTTTGGCGATAAGAGTCTTCAGACATAACTGGATCAAGACGCTCAAATGGTGTCTTCACAGCTGACTCCTTCCTCTCCAGGTATTTCTCTCCTTTATGTTGACTTAATTCTAAGTGGTTGGTTTCTACTTAGAGAACACTTCGGCTGCAGGTCTGCAGAAAGGGAGTCTTCTTTCCTAATTGTTTCAATAGAAGGTCCAGATTTCAGTCTTATTTGTCTGTCTTGGATTATTTGCCCTCCCTTGAAACAATCACTGTGACCAACAGAAGTGAATTTTCTGATTCTCAAGATATGGGTCAGCTTCCACCTCTGAAGCAGGAAGGGTAAATCAACTACTCCACCCAAATCATACAGAGCTACAGCGGGAAAGACTAGCTTCACCAAAGGAAGACTGGGAGTGTTCTATTCAGAAAAATGAGGCATCTGTTCCAGGCAGGTAAAATATAACAACTGTACATACACACAAAATGGTGAGTTTTGAGTTTATATGTGTCTTTCCCCCACCAAACTGAGCCTGTCTCACTCATTCACAGTCCCCTGTGGCGTGGCCCTCAAGGACAATATAAGGACAAGCACTTCTCCTTAGTTCTTTGGGAATGTATAGTAGCTCCATTTAGTCCCTTAAGAACATGGTTATTAATTGTCTGTGTTTACTGAATATTTCCTCATTCTGTGAAGCAATTTATGAGTCGTGGTGCAGCTTGCAGAGACAAGCATTTCTCGAGTCCTTGCTTGACAAGCACAGAAGGAAATTTATGTGTTGTACTGTGATATGTATTATGTTTACTTGCTAATGAAATTTATTCCAGTTTTTGTGTTTATTTATAGCACACCAATTCAGAACTGATGCAGTCATTAGAGAATGGCTTATACGTGACCAATTTAAGATATTTAAAACCTCTTATTGTAGTGACAAAAGATAAGGGAGTTAAAATGAATAAGGAAAGACAAGTTTTTGTTACTGACAAAAGACAAAACAGGGAATGAGAGGTCTCTAGCGAATATAGATATATATGCATCTTATCTGAACATTTATTTGAAATCCTATTTGATTTTTAAGTCTCAGTATGCAGAGAAAAATCCTAGTCACTCATGGCTAATCCAGAAAAGTCTAAGAAGATTGTATGAATATTAGCCTTTGAGTGGGTTATAATACCTTTAGTGGTTTTTTCCTCTGTAACTCCCAAAAGTCTCCCATTCTGTGCCTGATATAGTAGGAAACACACTGGCTTTATAGTTTTAAAGACCTGCATTCAAGTTTCTGCCTGCAATATTCTGCCTGTATTGTCAAAATACACAGTTGTATATTTTGATAACTAAGGAAAGGAAACCAAGATAAATTCAAATGCATTGTTCTATGTGCTTTATATATATTTACTCATTTAATCCTTACAACAAGTTTTTGATGCGGGTATTTCCCATTACACAAGTGAAGACACTGAGGCACAAGGCAGTTAAGTAACTTGCCTAGGATTGCACGCTTAGTGAGTGACAGAGTCATCAATTTGACACAGGCACTTGACACTGCAGTTCATGTTTTGACCATGCAGTATGTTGCTATTTACTATGTTGAATGGCTTCTCCAGTATGGCTTGGGAATAAGACAGGTCTAGGCTCAAACTCCAGCTCTACCACCTGCTAACCAGTGACTTAGGCAAGTTACTTCAACTCTCTAATCCTAGGTCTGCATCTGTTAAATGAAGATAATAATATCAATATAAACCCACTAGCACCATACTTTGCACTCAAATGTTAGCTTTCGTCCTGCAGACACACATGGTAATTGTAGACCGGCTTAGTGTCTAACCTCAGCCGCTGAGTGTATGTGGCTTTAGGAGAATATTCAAAAGAAAGCACAATTCTAGAAGTCACCCAGTGAGTTCAGGTAGAGACAAAAAGAAAAAAACAAGTATTTCAGGCTTGACGTATAAAAGCAAGTTTTGGCTTTGAATTATCCAATTCATTTTGGGAGTGTCAACCTAACTTATGAAACGTTGTCAGTGATCCAAAAGTCACATTAGGATTTCAGGAAAGAAGAACTAGGCTATTGATCTGCACATTCAAGAAATATCAAAGATTCAGTGTTCCCCTGTGACAGAGTAAGTGAATGTGTACTGCCAAAACAATCCCTACACAGTGGTGTCATATGTGTGAAATCCTTCAACAAAAGACAGGTAGGCCACAGCCAAAGAGAAGATTTTGGCTCCAGTAATCACCCAGCTGGTGTTTTCTGACAACCTAATGACCAAATTGAACCATCTGCATAACCAATCTAATTGATTATATTGAAACAGATTATGAAGGTGGTTAAAAAAAAAAAAAAAAAAAAATATCCAGGCAGTCTAGGGGTACATTTGCATGTCCCTATAGATACCCAATATAAACCTAGATTTAAAAAAAAAAAAAAAAGACAGTATAGCTGTTTATTTGCTTCCAAACAGTTGGCTAGTATATGACCTGTAGACACATAGCCATATGTAATCAGAGTCCATCCTCACTGATCTAAAATATGAGAAAGGATTATTATTCATCTCCATAGCAACAATTTATTGAACAACTCTTTGTTGGGCACTGGGCTAAGCACATAAGGTATATTATATAATATAATCCTCACAACCCTATTTCAATGCAACAAGTATAACTATTACCTACATTACAGACAAGGAAAGTGGCTCAAAGACTGTAATTGGCTTTCCCAGGTCCACACAGCTGGTTTATTGGTTTCAACACTTTCATCTGCATATCAGAAAAACCTAAGTTCAAACTAAAGACTTTATTATCCCACGTAACAGAAAGCTTATTAGAGGCAGAGCGAGCCCTGGAGATGATTGATTTGCTTGACTAATAGCTTAATCATCCTGTTAAGGTCCAAAGTTCTTTTCTATTTCTCAGCTCCCCCTTTCACAGGCTGCAGCGGTTTCAGGTATCATATCTAGAGTCAGTTCCTGTGGATTTCTTTTATAAGACAGAAACTTTCCTCAGACACACATCCCAGTGCTCCCCAGCTTCTTTCATGTCTTCCGGACTCAGAATATGTGACATAGCCATTCCTAAACCAATTACTTAGGAAAAGGTACAGAATTATCATTAAACTAATTGGGCCGCATGGAGGCAGGATGATGCTGAAAAAAATATTGGTTTCAGATTATTGGATAGGAAACAATATTGGATGGGAAAACAAATAGCAGATTGACTCTTTGTTTTCCTCGGGTTGTTGGCTATAAATCAACAGTAATGGTCATTGCAACCAAGATATCAATAAAAGGCAAACACAGGTGTGTCCAAAGTAGGTGTTCTTAATTAATGAACTCTACCACATGGTAGGTTTATATTCCCCTGTCCAGATAAACCAGGGGCCTTTATCCCAGTGCTACCAACCCAGAGAAACTGCAAAACTCCTGTTAACTGGTCATCTTGGGAGGCAATCAGTGCTTCTAGACATAGATTCGACTGTGTCAGCCTTCAAACTGAACTACTTGCTTCTGTTCTTGCCACCTTCCAGTCTGTTTCTCATTATGGCTCAAGGGATCTGATTCAAATTTAAACCAAGTCATGCCATTTTATGTTTAAAATCCTCAGCAGATATCTACAGTTATTAGGATAATAGCCAGCACCTTGAACGTGTTCCATGACCATGCATGTCTGCCTCCTGCCTATCTCTCCAGTAGCCTGTCTCTCTTTTCTGGCCACACGGGCTTCCTTCACACTATCCTCCCATGATTTTCACATGCTAGTCTCTCTTGGTAATTATTCTCCCACTCTCTTTACCAAATCAACTCCTTATTCTGATCTGGGATAAACCATCATCTTCCTCGGAGAAGTCTTTCCTGACCCTTGATAATATCAAATCGCCATCTTAGAGCCTCTCACAGCACCACGTTCCCCTGCAGCGAACTTACATTAAGCTTGGACTATTATGCCCACTTACCACAGTTTCATTTTCTATTTATTTGAGAGGTTAATTGATTAAACATACGTGTTCGTTAGTCTATAAGCCCACTGTCTTAGTCCATTTTGTGTCACTATAAAGAAATATCTGAGGCTGGGTAATTTATAAAGAAAAGAGGTTTATTTGGCTTGCACTTCTGCCACCTGTCCCAGAAACATGGCATCAGCATCTGCTTCTGGTGAGGGCCTTAGGAAACTTCCATTCACAGCAGAAGGCAAAGAGGGAGCAGGTGTGTCACGTGGAGAGAAAGGAAATGAGAGAGAGGGGAGGAAGGTGCCTGCAGGCTCTTTTTAACAGTCAGATTTCACAGAGACAAAGAATGAGAACTCACTCAATCTTATGAGAATGGCACCAAGCCATTCATGATAGATCTATCCCCATGACACAGACACCTCCCCACTAGGCCCCATCTTTAACACTGGGGATCAAATTTCCACGTGAGATTTGGAGGGCACAAACATCAAACCGTATCAGCCATGAAGGCAGGGATGGATCCTGCGTTTGCTGGTTTGTATCCCTGGTTTTTAGCACGTTGCCTGGCACACGGTGAGTGCTCAAGACATACTGGTTAAATTAAAAACAAACTAGAGAACTTAACACTCCCACTCTATTGCCTTAGCCTCTTCACTACTGTAATTCATCTCCATTCATTCTCCCTCTCCACCTCCACCTAAGCAGATTCACATCTTGACCCCAATCTCCTCGCTCCCAATCTCTCTCTGTCTTTTTTGGTTCTGCATACTCTAAGGAGTTGGACTCACCTCCAGGATCTTTACAACTGATGCATGGTGCAGCCTGATCTCAGCAGCTGGATCTAGAAAACAACTAAAATGCTCCCAAGTTCCTAAGATGTATTAGAAGTAATGAATAAGCAAACAAGTAAATAAATTAGCAGCACAGTGTATGACTAAAAGCCCAAGCTTTGCAAGTTACAACAGTGAGATCTTAATTTACTAAATGTATACCCAGGTTAGCTACATAACCTCTCTGAGCATCAGTTGTTTCAGCATAAAATGGGGATAATGATATTGATTTCACAAGATTTTCATAGGTATTCAATAAGCTAATGTATGCAAACATTTAGCCCAGAAATGGAAGCTATTATTAACAAACCAAATTCCTATAATGACAAAAATGTTCCCCTCAGAAAATCTGTCTTTGAGCCAAACTCTTTAATAAAATGATGGAATGAATTAAGGAAGAGGGGGTTAAAAACTATTGCTATACAGATTTCAGGCAATGGATGTAGTTAATATAAACTGTTCGCAAGGCAAAGTGCTTGACTTTTTGAACCTAGTCAGTCCATGCTGTGCTCAGAACCCCAACAAAACTTTTAGGTCCAATAGAGTACTGAAATCCAGGTCAATTGTTCTTTTTCCAGAGTCCAGTCCTAGAATAGATTCTCTGCATTAAAACTTTTCCTGTATTGATTAGCTCACTCCCTTCTGCTCTGTTAAACTTGGTATTATTCTGCCACTTAGTTTTGACAACAAAGAGCAGTTGTCAACAGCAGTTTTGGATGTTTGCATATTCTGCTTGTCTTCTCTGTCACTTTAGCTGTATGTTACAAGAAAAGGCAAGAATAATGTTTTCCAGCAGCTGTGGCAGAGTCTTTGGCATATAAACCATTCACCAGCATTTGACACCCACAGCAGACGTCATTAATCAATTACAATGTTCTTTCCCACTGAAACGCACATGGAGTTTCTTATTCCTTTTCAATGCCAAACTACAGAAGCTGCACCACTTAATGAGAGTTGCTATGTAAGATATAACCTATTCTCCATGCTGGACTTAGGAAAATGTTCTACAAGAAACCAGAAATCTAGTTATCATACCAAGAAACGCAAGTGTAACCTTATAAAATATCACCCATGAGGACTAGCTTTGGAATGTTAACGCAATCAAGGAACTACAGTGCAGAAATAAAAAAGAACCGCAATCCAGAAACAAAAAATTATAATAATGGCAAAACTGCCCAAGTGCTTTACTTTATTTTCAAATGCCTTGAATGGAATACCAATGAGCTCAGACATACTCTATTTTAAATTTTCACTTTTCTTTCTTCTCTACTTCCTTCACACACTTCTTCCACGGCTCATTTGTCAAAATCCTCAAAATACTTGTCACCAAGCCCTATAACATCCCCTCTTGCCCTTGTTCTCCTCCCAATTTTCTCTAAATTTGTATCACTGAAGCACAAAAAGCTAGTCTGGAATGATATAGAAGGGGGAAATACTGAAAAGGGTCATATCAGCATCATTTTTCACAGCAGGGTTAAAGAGAGGATTCAGAATTCTCACCCATTAGAAAGGTTTGGATAGACCGAGGCTGTAATTTGGGGGCCATTACTTCACCCTTCCTCCATTTTGGGAATCAACGGTTCCCATTACCAGTGCTGGCATTCGCAAAACGAATCCCAACAAGCCAAATCTAAGCGCAGCTTTGACATAAGGAATGGCTTTTTTGAAGCTAATGCTCAGAATTCCCCACAGAGCTTGTGGGAAAAAAAAAACAGCCACTTCAAATGATGAGAGCCTATTTCCTCCTGTATAGCCACCTTCTGTCTCTGTCATCTCTTCATCATGTAACAGAAAATGTGAAAGGAGAGGAGACTGCTAAGAAGGAGACAGCCTTGATTTCATTCATTAAAAGAACCAAAAATTAGAAACAAGTGACAACTTCATTGGCTTCTACCTCATCTCAAAACATAAAATCCCTGAGCAATAAAAGATTCAATAAAAACACACAAAAGGACTGATAGAAAATGCGACCCATCACCATCAATTCCCTGACTTTAAAGGAATCTTGATCTTTCCACTGAATGCAGAATTTTTCTTCTAGCTTTGAGTTATATAAATTTTCATTACTGACATCCAATTTTATTTGAATTCTAAAACTTTTTTTAGAATATGTACCTCACACAGCTATGAAACCCAGGATAGCACAGCTTTCCCTAGGGCCCTCTGTAGTTCAGGACAACCAAGCACGTATGTTCTGATTCTATGAGGGATGAATAAGACAAAAGTCTGGAGGAAACAGAGTGCCAGAAAAGCTCACAGAAGTTCAGAAGCAAGCCTTTAGAAGAGAGAGAACCAACTGAGTCAGGGATTCTGAAGTCTACCAGGCCTACTTAGAAAAGACTTATATTCAAATCAGCAAAGTGCCCAATACGCCTCTTCCAACCCAGGGTTGAAGGCACCCAAGAAAAAGTCCCTATGGCTACACTCCAGCACCTCAGGAGATGGCTTACAGGTATTAACTGCAGCAAAATGATATTACATCAGCATCAAATTACATTAGATGGTCTGAGAGAGAGGAGAGAAAGGAAAGAAGGGATTGCTGGCCAACTTCGGTATTACTTATAGTAGGGAAGTACCAGACACTATCCAAAACAGATAAATGTTTTGTATAAAGGTATAATAAGGGTAACCATTAGACAGAGCATCCAGATCTTCCTAAATGCTGATCTATCAAGAAGAAAAAGGAAAGAAAAGAAAAAGAAAAAAGAAAGCAATAAAATAAACCCATAGTGAAACATTATTGATGTACACACACCCCACATCACATAAAATAAAACAATATAACACAACTAAGATCAAAGCTCTCAATCATATCAATAAATATAAATGGGCATAACAAATCCATAAAAAATGTTTAGGTTTGCTAGCAAACCAAAATTCAACACATCTGAGAGACACATGCAAAACAAACAAATTACGAAAGATTAAAAGTAAAAAATGGATATATGAATAAGCAAAATCCAATTCAAAGCCATCATTGGAAGGGGAAAAGCCTGTTTACAAGGACAATAACTATTATTATTATTACAGTAATAATAACACCTAAGTAAAATCCACATGAGAAAAAGTAAAAAATATTTCTGAAAAACACAGAAGCAGACTTGAACAAATAAGAAGGCTGTCTTTCCATATTCTAGACAAGGAAGTACCAACATCAAAAAGTTGGCAGCGCACACAAAGTTAACTTTTATTCTTCGTGAGTGCCAATAAGATGTCATCAGGTTTTTATTTTCCTAAAGATGAAGTTGATTATACCACTAATTTGGAAAAACACCAAAAAATATAAGAAATAGGAGGGGGAAGCCTAGCCCTGCTTGATATTAAGATGTTTTTCCAAATCTATAAAACTTTTAAAATATGGTATTGGTATTATTTTTTATTATACTTTAAGTTCTAGGGTACACGTGCACAATGTGCAGATTTGTTACATATGTATACATGTGCCATGTTGGTGTGCTGCTCCCATTAACTCGTCATTTACATCAGGTATATCTCCTAATGTTATCCCTCCCCCCTTCCCCCTCCCCACAACAGGCCCTGGTGTGTGATGTTCCCCACCCTGTGTCCAAGTGTAAAATGTGATATTGGTATTTGAATAGACAGAAGGACAAATGGAACAAATAGAAAATCCAGAAATAGATCTGATCACATATGAAAATTTAGCATTTAATAACTGAAATGTGTAAAATTAATATTTTTTATTAATTCAGATTCAGCATCTGAAATCAGTTGGGAAAAGATGAATGTTTTAATAAGTGGTATTGAGATACATGGTAAGTCACATGGAAAATGATAAAATTGGATCTATTCCTCACTCCATATACCAATATAAATTCCAAATGTGTCAGATTTAAATGTAAGACTATGACCAGGCATAGTGGCTCATGCCTGTAATCCCATAACTTTGGGAAGCGAATGCAGGCAGATTGCTTGAGGCCAGGAGTTTGAGACCAGCCTGGCCAACATGCCGAAACCCTGTCTCTACTAAAAATACAAAAATTAGTCAGGTGTGATGGTGCACACCTGTAGTCCCAGCTGAAGCAGGAGTATCACTTGAACCCAGGAGGTGGAGGTTTCAGTGAACCATGATTTCACCACTGCACTCCAGCCTGGACAATAGAGTGAGATTCAGTCTCAAAAAAAAAAAAAAAAGATACAATAAATGTAAGACTACTACTATATCAGTACTATTTTTAAAATGGTTGAACTTGGGAGTAGGAAACACTTTCCTATGACTCAAAATCTAGACGCAATAAGAGAAAAGTTAGATAAACTTGACATACAAATTAAAATTATAAAAACTATACAGCAAAAAATTCTTAATTTAAAATTTTTTAAACCCAGAGAAAAACACTTGCCACTTTTTGCAGGGATAACGAGTTAATATTATAAAAATAGAGGAAAAAATAGATCAATTAATTATAGTAAACTGGGCAAGAGCTATAAAGAGATATTCCACCAAAAAGTAATGTAAATGGCTCTCAGTCCATATGAAAAGAGACTTAATCTTACTAATAATAAAATAAATGCAAATTAAGATTATATATGCTATTCACTCAGAATGGTAAAAAAAAATCTAAAAGTTCAATAATCCACTCTTTTGGCAAGGTTGGAGGAAACATTCTCATACATTGCTGGTACAAAACAGAACAAACCCATTGAGAAGAGATTGACACTATCTAGCAAAACTAATAAGCATTTACCCTTTGACTCAGTAATCTCACTTCTAGGAGTCCATTCCAATGGCAAAAATAGAAAAAGATGTATGCAGAAAATTATCTGTTACAACACAATTTATTACAGTAAAAGTCTGCAAATAAACCAAATAGCTATCAATAGAGAACTGGTTTAGTGGTCAGCAAACCACAGTGCATGGGCCAAATCTCCAAGCCTGTTTCTATACAGCCTGGAAGTTGACAGTGGTTTTACATTTTAAACGATTATAGAAAAAAAAAAAAAAAAACTGTGACAAATATGTTATTATCTTGTTCTTTAGAGAAAATATTTGCTGAACTTGGCTATGACCCAGCAAGGTACATCTGCACAATGAAGAACTACACAATTGTAAAGAAAAAAGAGGACTAAAAATAACAACTGCAATAGATTGAAACACAACAAATATTTGAATTGATACCAATATTAAAAACAGTAATGTGGGGCCAGGTGCGGGGGCTCATGCCTGTAATCCCAGCACTTTGGGAGG
The DNA here is from genome assembly GCF_000951045.1 of Mandrillus leucophaeus. NCBI lineage: Eukaryota > Metazoa > Chordata > Mammalia > Primates > Cercopithecidae > Mandrillus > Mandrillus leucophaeus. The sequence goes on from NW_012108886.1 coordinate 1,135,572, forward strand.
CTGAGGCGGGCAGACTACCTGAGGTTGGGAGTTCGAGACCAGCCTGACCAACATGGAGAAACCCCGTCTCTACTAAAAATGCAAAATTAGCCAGGCATAGTAGCACATGCCTGTAATCCCAGCTACTAGGGAGGCTGAGGCAGGAGAATCACTTGAAACTGGGAAGCAGAGGTTGCGGTGAGCCGAGATCGTGCCATTGCACTCCAGCCTGGGTAACAAGAGTGAAACTCCATCTCAAAACAAAACAAAACAAAACACACACACAATAATGTGGCTCATTGTTTGTGTGGCAGTGGCTCACACCTGTAATCCCAGCACTTTGGGAGGCCGAGGCAGGCAAATCACAAGGTCAGAAGTTCGAGATCAGCCTTGCCAACATGGTGAAACCCCGTCTCTACTAAAAATACAAAAAATTATCCAGGCATGGCAGCAGGTGCCTGTAATCCTAGCCACTCAGGAGGCTGAGGCAAGAGAATCGCTTGAACCCAGGAGGTGGAGGCTGCAGTGAGCCAAGGTCTCGCCACTGCACTCCAGCCTGGGCAACAGAGCAAGACTCTGTCTAAAAAAATGAAACAACAACAACAATAACAAAACAACTCATTGCTCACTTTTGGAGAAGGCCAAGAAACAGGCAAAAAAAAAATGAAAGAATTGAGCATTTAACCCACTTTTCCTGAGAAACCAGTTGCTACTATCATGACAAAAAGAGGGACAATAAGGTATATGCTCCTTGATATAAATAAACACCGCCATCCATGAAATAATGTGGAAAACAAATCAAATCTTAATCTGAGTAAGCTTTTAAATCTGGTTATCAATTTATAGAATATACACAGGATAGAAAAAAATGCTTTTAATGACACCACAGAAATAAAATTAGCAAAATTTAGACTACGAGAAACTCTGCTGACAAAGTGACCAGATTTTTCAACAAATAAGTTGCAAAGAAAGAGAGAAAACCTTAGATCAAAGGAGGCTTAAGAGAACTATTAAACAAAATATATGAGTCTTATTTTCATCATAAGTCAAACTAATTATGAAAACAAATTGTGAGACAGCATTTCTGTAGCAACTGAGAAAATTTTAACGTGGAGTAATACTTGAAAAAATTAAGAAATTATTAATTATTTTAGTATAATGATTGTATTGAGATTATGTTTTTTGTTTTTGTTTTCTGGGTTTTGGCTTTTTGTTTTTGTTTTTTGTTTTTGTTTTTGTTCTGAGACAGAGTCTCGCTCTGTCATCCAGGCTGGAGTGCAGTGGTGCAATCTTGGCTCACTGAAACCTCTGCCTCCCGGGTTCAAGCAATTCTCATGCCTCAGCCTCCCAAGACGCTGGGACTACTGCCATGTGCCACCAGACCCGGCAAATTTTTGTATTTTTTGTAGAGATGGGGTTTCATCATGTTGGCCAGGCTGGTCTCCAACTATGGACCTCAAGTGATCCACCCACCTCGGCCTCCCAAAGTGCTTTGATTACAGGTCTGAGTCATCGTGCCTGGCTGAGATTATCTTTTTTAGGAGTCCTTATTTTTCAGATTGAAACGTTAATGGAAGAAATGATATCAAGTCTTGGATTTTCTTCAAAATAATCAAGAGGTAGAGGGGTTAGCAAGAGCAGCACAAATGAAGTTGGCCAAGAATTGACCATTATTGAAGCTGGGTGACACATTCATCTAAAAAGGCACAGGGGTTCATTGTGCTTTCTTACTTCATATATAATTGAACTTTTTCATAATAAAAGTATTATGTTTAAATAAAACCAGAAAAAAAAGAAAGTAAAAAACTGAAGCACCACCATTCACCTCAAGCACTGGGGATAAAGTGTGAATTTTGAATTTTGGGGTCAGCAATGGTCTGTGGTTTCATTAAAAATTCTCCACTGAGCACAGTGTTTGAGCTGAAGTTCTACATCATCCACAAAGATATCCCTCTTTAAATTCACTTTCCTTTTCTTTCCTTTCCATAGACTTTCCACGTCAATCACTGGCTCCCAAGTTTGGTTAAGAAGGAGAATCATCTAGAGAATCTATTTTCAAAATACAGATTTCTGAGTCTCATCCCAGTTCACAGAACCAGGACCTCTATGGGTAGTGCCCTTGATTCTATATTTTTTAAATGCTCCAGTGATTCAGGTGGAGTTAGCTCACAACTCACTGTGGCACTAAAAATTAAACCAATATTGCTCAAGCTTTTATAATCTATGTCCCCTTTTGCTAAACATAAATATATTATATCTACCTTTCATATTATTAATACAAACACTTGAACTTGAAGAACTTTTTCTAACTATGTAGAAAGCTTCTATTTTATACATATTTATATGTAATGTATACTGTATACATTTTACATATTTTATATATTATTTGTATAAATGAATTCTTTATATAAATGTATTATGAATGTGTGTGTGTGTGTGTGTGTCTGTGTGTATCTATATATATATAGATATATATACTAACTACCTCACCTCTCCAAACTCTCCATTCAAGCCTTGGGTCAGTCTTCAAATTATTTCTTGATTATTAACTCAAAATAGTTTAAGCAACCTTAAAATAAGTACTATGTCATATTTATTTCATCAACTTCATCACCATAAGCTTCATAATTGGGCAGAATAATTAATTCTTTTATTTAAGAAGTATTTACCAAGCATCTGATATGTGCCAGACATAGTGCTAAGGATACAATGGTGAATAAGATTTCTGCCCCTTGGGAGACTATATCCTAGCATGCAAAGACAATTAATGACTACGATAAGTCAAGATAGTGATGAATTCTATGAAAATAACAAAATAGGGTGAGGTAATTGGCTGGGATTGAGCATGGACTCTACTTTTGAAGGGATATTCTAGAAAGATCTCTACAAAGAGATAACATTTAAGCTAAGACTCATTGACATCTCAACTTTTGAGTTTCAGAAACTAAAGCAGAAGTTTCCAGATTCCTATATGACAACCCTCCCACGTGGCTTCAGGCTTCTATAGTTAGGAAGTCGGGGCAGAAAAGTTCAAATTAAGGGAGTGGAAGATTCCTCAGCCCAAGGGGAATAGGGAACATAGCAATTATGATCCTGGGAACCACAGCTAGAGAGTTTCAATCCTAAGGAGCCAAGAAGGGCTTGGAAGAGTTGATTAGTGATAAGCAGAGTAGACTGAAGTCCAGAGAGCCTTTCCCAAATGTAGAGGACTGCCTAAAACACATGGAGACTTTCCACATCTTTGGACTGTTTAGAGATCTCTAGAATACAACTGAAATTCAATTTCCATCCAAGGAAATTGAAGAGATCAATGAGGACACCATAAATGTCATGAGCAATAAAGAAATGTGAGTTTTCTCGCACTTGAGAGTTAAGCCTGAAAATTCATACCTACCACAATGAATAATAACTACAATGAAACAGATAAGGTTACTCTGTACTTGCTCTTTTCTATATATAATTTCTAACTCCTACAATCATCTTACAAAGGAAATATTATTACTCCTCCTCAACTCCCCAGTTTGCAGATAGGACATAGAGGCTCAGTGTAAGGTTTCCCAAGGTCTTAGCAAATGAATTTTAAAACCATTTACCTAGTGGCACTAAACACAGTACTAGGCATATTGATATTTATTTAGTAACTGGCCAGTTGAAGAATCTCTGGCTCAAAGAGTTTTGAACTCATAATAAGTTGGTCTGGTTTACTATGGGTCACTGAAGTGACTTATATATTTAGCATCATGATTTAGGAATTTACTGTGTATAAGGAAAGCACTATAATCAGTCTTAGGAACAATAAAATAAGGTAGATGCTATCCTGTGCAAGCAACAATCTACCAGTAGATAAAAGCACACAAACAAGTATAATGACGTTAAATAAACTAAAAGTATGAAGCATTTCTTTGGATATTTATAGGAGGGAAAGATCACTTCTGCCTTGGGATTCCAAAGAGGATCTGCAGAAAAGGCACGGGACAGGGAGGTAGTTTTAGGTTCTCAATGCCAGTGAGAACCACCCAAATCTTACTCATACTTTCATGAGGATGCCTAAGCAATTACCTTGTGTATTTGAAAATATTAGCTGGCCTAATTAGTTCAGAACAACCCAAGCCTCTTTACCCTCAGCATCAAGTTTTTGCCTGGATTATATGGATAGTTTCATTAGTCCTCTTTACACAGCACAAATGAATTCCATTTGTTCCAAGAAGCAAGAATGAAATTCTACAGACACTGCCCTCATATGGATAGTTAGCAAGTTGCACTGACTCTCAAGAAAAGATAAAACCATGTCACAGCATTGATTTACAAATATGTGGTTACCTATTGAATGCCTGTCCCACAACTTCTCCTTTTCTGTAAAATGCACCTCATCCCTAGGGGCTGGGGAAAGAATAAGGGCCTTTCTCTACTACCTGATCCCTGCCACAACCACAGCTGATTGGACCCAGCCTGGAATAAATCTGGCTTCTTTCTCCCAGCAGTAGAATTGGGGTCCAGTGTGAACTTCTTTTCTTAGCTCAAACTGAGAAGATGGGCATTTGGAGGCTATGGAAAGCCATATTCTGGCATGAATCTATGAGAAGAGACAATTTGTTAATAGGGAAAAGTAGACAGAGATGCAAAAACAATCAGAAACACAAGTCCATGTAATTAAGAGAGAGAATTGCCAAGAGGGTAATTAATTGCCTTGACTTCTGATGTTTTTGATTCCTGGGTATAGCCCTGAGATTCTTATAATAAATTCCCTTTTATTTGCTTAAGATAGTTTTAGTGCTTCTGCTACCTGCAACCAAAATACATTTTCAGGAGGCCAGAAGGAAAAAAAAAAAAAAAAGAGTATAACAAGACTGGGTATGGAAGAAAGTACTTCGTTCCATCGCTGAGGAAGGCTATGGTTCATGAGATGTCATGTTCCGACACTCAGCATCAGGCCCTGTGCTGTTTTTACGAGGAGCTCTGACAGCCTGTATCCAGCCAGAGCTGGGAAGGCGCTGTGACTTCCACACCCTCACGACCATGGCAATTTGACAGCAGAGGATAATGAACCCCACAGCTGGGGTTGGGATGCTTCTGTCTGCTTCAGCAATGGCCTCTTCACTCGGGTATTGGAAAAAAAAAGTACTGAGGGGGAAGCTGCTTCCCAGGTCAAAAATGATCCTCGAAAAATGCTGTCCAAGGGCCGCTTTCAAAATCATAATGTCCACAGTAGGCAGGAAACAGGGAGGCATGAGCAAAAATGGAAACCAGTGCTCCTCTGAGGACAAATTTTTCTCTCTACTGAGATGGAAATTTTTCTCCCTTTCCTTTGCTTCTGCTACCATGGAATGGCCCTCTATCTTTCTCTTTTCTGAATTCTCTTGGCTACATGATATGGTTGTTTGTCTTCTCTCTCTTCTACAGGAAGATAAACACTCTGAGAGTAAAATCCAGGTCAACTTCATTTCTAGACTTACACAGTGCCTCACACAGAAAACACGCTCCAGGATAAATGTTTATGAAGGCTCTGCCACTTACTACCTATGTGATCTTGGGAAACTTTCTTAACCCCTTCAAGTCTTATTTTCCTTATTTATAAATAGTGATAATATTCCTTTGCTTTCTGGATTATGTGTAAGTGAAGATTAAGACATCTGTAAAGTGTCTTGCATGGGATAAGCACACCATAAACGGTAGCTATTATTTGTAAGCTGTGGGCATGAGCAGTGGCAAAACCAAACTGCACTCCCTTCTCCCCTGCCTTGACTGTTCTACCTGGTTTCTGTTTCAACCCCAGTGTGCCCCAGTAGCAATAGTGCATCCATTCGTCCAGCAGAGGGAGCTAGACTAGAAAGTAACTACACTAAGTGAACCCAAAGCACACAATAAATAGCTGCATCATACCCGGTTTTGAAATGTGCAAAAAATTATACCTGCTCACGCCAAATTAGAAATGGCTTTCAAGTGCCTGATGCTACATTCATCACCATGTCCCAGAAAGATGCTGACTGAAGGTTTTCAAAAACTTCAAAAGACTCTTGCAATAATTGCATATTCATTAGACAAATTAGTTCTAGATTATTTTTAAAACCATAACTTGGAGGGAAAAAAAAAGACCAACAAAGAATTGAATAAAATTATGCAGGAGTGGTGTTTGGAATATAAAAATGTAGAATACTATTCATTCTGTATGAAAGCATTAAATGGAAAAAAGTGGGGAGAGGGAGGAGGAAACCTAAAAATAAAAAGCCCCAAAGAGAAAAATAATCTGTCTTTACAAAATTCAGTCCTTGGAAAGTGGATAGAATTTTTCTATTAGTTTTGGTTTGGAGGAAAATGTACAGTTTCCACCTCTGATGGGGGACCCTCATTGGGAAAATAATAACCACTATCATCATAATACTACATTGGCTGAAGTAGGTGATTAGCACAGTGCGACATCTACAATAAGTATCTGTTGGGATCTTGTTCTCTGAGGAGTCACAATCTGGTATAACAGACCTGGCTTCCTTTTTTGTAGGCTCCATTATATCCAAAATAAGCTGCTGCCACTTCGCCCTGATGTATTAACAGGGTAGAAGGTCAGGAAACGCAGAGAAAAGCCACCAAGGGTGCACCCAGGGGCTCAAGCTTCCTGCCTTGAAGTGCATTTCCAAATGGAAAAACAAGTCCGAGAATACCAGACCAGGCAGGGCTCTTCGTGACAGCAGCCGTGAGGAGGGAAATGCTGGTATTTGCCATGTGGGAAGGTTAGGTGACGCGCTCCCTTCCTGAGGCCACATGTGTACAATATCAAGGTATAAATTAAAGAGCCCAGCAGCAGTTCCTGTTACTTGCCAATGCCCATCGAGGTTGATCATTTCACCATATGCAAAGGGCTGGCTGGCTTTCACTTGGCATAAAAATCAAGAAGCTTTTCAACACTGCTGGTTCCAAAACTAACATCATCTTCATGATTATAAGCACAGTGCTATATCACGGGACTAGCAGCGGAGGACGGCATTGAGAAAATAACCACATAATTAATTTATAATTCTAAATTGTAGCTCATGCCCCAAAGAGGAAAAAAGACCAGAGAGCCATAGAAAAAAATTAAGGAGGATTATTTATATTGGGTGAAAGCAGTCACAGAAGACCAGTATTTCTAGGCAGTACAGAATAGTTAAGAACCTAGGTACTGGTGTCAGAAAGATTTAGATTTGAGCCCGAATTTGTCCTTTACTAGCTCTGTGACTTTGACTCTAGGTAAGTCATTTTCCTCTTCAAGCCTGAGTTCTCCCCTTTGCAAAATGAGGATAATACCTAGATAGTAACTAAAGATGTAATGATGTGTTCTACACTACCCCTAGAATAGACTCAGCAATCAACAAAACTTATTATTGAACATGACAGTCCAAACAATACCATAACCAGTATATTAGTTTGCTAGGGCTACTGCACCAAATACCACAGACTGGATGGCTTAAACAATAAAACTTTATCTTCTCATAGTTCTGAAGGCTAGAAGTCCAAAACCAAGATGTCAGGATGCTTGGTTTCTTCTGAGGACTCTCTCCTAGACTTTCAGACGACCACCTTCTTGCTACGTCCTCACGTGGCCTCTCCTCTGTGTGCATGCATCCCTAGTATCTCTCTGCGTATCCACATTTCCTCTTGTTAAAAGCACACTAGTCACATTGGATTAGGGCCCACCCTAACGCTCTTATTTTACCTTTATCACTCTTAAAAGGCCTTATCTCCAAACACAGTCACACTCTCAGATACTGGAGGTTAGGGCTTCAACACATGAATTGTAGGGGAGAGGGGGAACACAATTAAACCTGCAACGACCAGCTATGGAGCTAACCAATCAGAGAGGGTGCTGCTTGGTCACTGGCCAGTAGAACGAGCTGCCAATTGTATAGAACAGCAGAGTGCACTGATGCACATTGCTTATTGGTATTATTATTATTACT
>NW_012108886.1:1143531-1145840 GCF_000951045.1 Mandrillus leucophaeus
ACTTCGCCCTGATGTATTAACAGGGTAGAAGGTCAGGAAACGCAGAGAAAAGCCACCAAGGGTGCACCCAGGGGCTCAAGCTTCCTGCCTTGAAGTGCATTTCCAAATGGAAAAACAAGTCCGAGAATACCAGACCAGGCAGGGCTCTTCGTGACAGCAGCCGTGAGGAGGGAAATGCTGGTATTTGCCATGTGGGAAGGTTAGGTGACGCGCTCCCTTCCTGAGGCCACATGTGTACAATATCAAGGTATAAATTAAAGAGCCCAGCAGCAGTTCCTGTTACTTGCCAATGCCCATCGAGGTTGATCATTTCACCATATGCAAAGGGCTGGCTGGCTTTCACTTGGCATAAAAATCAAGAAGCTTTTCAACACTGCTGGTTCCAAAACTAACATCATCTTCATGATTATAAGCACAGTGCTATATCACGGGACTAGCAGCGGAGGACGGCATTGAGAAAATAACCACATAATTAATTTATAATTCTAAATTGTAGCTCATGCCCCAAAGAGGAAAAAAGACCAGAGAGCCATAGAAAAAAATTAAGGAGGATTATTTATATTGGGTGAAAGCAGTCACAGAAGACCAGTATTTCTAGGCAGTACAGAATAGTTAAGAACCTAGGTACTGGTGTCAGAAAGATTTAGATTTGAGCCCGAATTTGTCCTTTACTAGCTCTGTGACTTTGACTCTAGGTAAGTCATTTTCCTCTTCAAGCCTGAGTTCTCCCCTTTGCAAAATGAGGATAATACCTAGATAGTAACTAAAGATGTAATGATGTGTTCTACACTACCCCTAGAATAGACTCAGCAATCAACAAAACTTATTATTGAACATGACAGTCCAAACAATACCATAACCAGTATATTAGTTTGCTAGGGCTACTGCACCAAATACCACAGACTGGATGGCTTAAACAATAAAACTTTATCTTCTCATAGTTCTGAAGGCTAGAAGTCCAAAACCAAGATGTCAGGATGCTTGGTTTCTTCTGAGGACTCTCTCCTAGACTTTCAGACGACCACCTTCTTGCTACGTCCTCACGTGGCCTCTCCTCTGTGTGCATGCATCCCTAGTATCTCTCTGCGTATCCACATTTCCTCTTGTTAAAAGCACACTAGTCACATTGGATTAGGGCCCACCCTAACGCTCTTATTTTACCTTTATCACTCTTAAAAGGCCTTATCTCCAAACACAGTCACACTCTCAGATACTGGAGGTTAGGGCTTCAACACATGAATTGTAGGGGAGAGGGGGAACACAATTAAACCTGCAACGACCAGCTATGGAGCTAACCAATCAGAGAGGGTGCTGCTTGGTCACTGGCCAGTAGAACGAGCTGCCAATTGTATAGAACAGCAGAGTGCACTGATGCACATTGCTTATTGGTATTATTATTATTACTAACTGAGTTTTATTAACACCGCCTCTACTCAGGGATATACCAGGTTTGTAAGCAGAGTGACACAAAGTTTTCTAGAGGGGAGATTCCAGGAAGCAAAACAGTCTCCAATAAATGTTAACTTCTATATCCCGCTGTGCCTGGAACTGGACAAATACAGAGACGCATCAGAGCTACCTTGTGAAAAGAGACAGAAGGAGAAGATCAGGAGCGGGAAGGAAAGGAGAGTTAATGGTGACTGAGATTTAAACAAAGACAATGAGGAAGAACATGTAAGTAGAGGAGAAAAATCACATGAAAAGAGTCAAGAGTCCCGGGGTGAAAGAAGTCTCAGTGGGTCGGGCCCTAGCTTTGGTTCTACCAGGCTCGACAAACCAATCTGAACTTTTATGCGGTCAAAATAAACTCTTCTTAGCAGACCTTCTTCATGAAATCCTGCTAAAAGAGATTCTTCCTCTTCCTCTCTATCCAAATGGATGGTTTTGTTATCCTGTGTTGTTTCAGACTGTAAGTCATGGGAGGGAAAGGAAAAAAACTCACTAAAATCTATCACTCTCTTCTGTATTGTTTCCTTGCTCCTCTCTTTGGTTAGCTTTCATTTTGCACTTGCCCATGTGCAGGCACTGTGCTTCACATTGATGCTTTCATTTAATCCTCATAGTTGTTCTGTTATTATTTCACAGAGGAGAAAATGTGAGGTTCAGAGACATTTAGTGACTTGCCAAAGGTCAAACTAAGAGTAAGTGAAGAGCTGGGACTTGAACTTAAATCCATCCCACTTAAAGTCCCTGCTCTTAACCACCATTATCATCCTGTGGCTGTACATTCAGGAAGCAAACACATGGATAGACCAATCCTGGGGGTAGGTAATGACCAGCACCAGCATTTCGAGTACAGATTGTAGCCA
>NW_012108886.1:1148608-1150120 GCF_000951045.1 Mandrillus leucophaeus
AAAGTCTCGCTTCATGGCCCAGGTTGGAGTGCATGACGCAATCTCCACTCACTGCAACCTCCACCTCCCAGGCTCAAGCGATTTTCGTGCCTCAGCCTCTTGAGTAGCTGAGATTACAGGCACACACAACCACGTCTGGCTACTTTTTGTATTTTTAGTAGAGAGACAGGGTTTTACCATATTGCCCAGGCGGGTCTTGAACTCCTGAGCTCAAGTGATCCACCCACCTTGGCCTCCCAAAGTGTTGGGATTACAGGTGTGAGCCACCACATCTGGCAAGGGTATCCTCTTCCCTAACCCTTGGTGCTTACGGTGAAGTTCCAAATCAGTTTAGCAGTGGAATATAGGACAGCCTTGAGCCAATCAGAACGCCACGTGTTCCTGGCCACCGTGATTGGTTCAGGGTGTTGAGGTGATCCAATGAGACCCAATGAGACTAAGAAAGGGACTGTTCTCCATCTGAAACTTAAACTGGCATTAGAGAGTGGGGGAACTCCCGCAGCTACACAACAACCGCAAGAGGCAAGCTTGTTTGCATACACATACGCTACATCAACATGGAGAGCACAAAATCCAGAAATGGGTCCTGGTGCCATCATTTGAGCTCCGAGCTGTAACTGAAGCCAAACCTACTGTCAGGTCTTTTCAGTAGGGTGATTACTGCATTTCCTTTTTTATTTAACTCACGTGAAGTGAGATTTTCTTTCACTAGCTACGAAAAGATGCAGTCCAAAAAGATACAGCACCTGTTTCTTGCACTTGTCTCTCCACTCTTTCTCTTATGTGCAAGATAACCTCTTCTTGCCCTGCTTGTAGATCACAGTGCTAGCAGGAACATGACTTCACGCAATAGAAAATAACAATATTAAGCAAATGAAAATTGTTCAGCCTCACTAGCAATCAAAGAAATGCAGATTACAATGATCTCATCCTGATTAGATTGTCTCCCTAAAAAAAAAAACCACAAAAACTTTAAAAATTATAATAGCCAACTCCAACAAAGTTATGATGAAATAAGTATATTTATGCACTACATGTGATAGTGTAACTTGCGACACCTATTTTGGAAATTGTTTATAATAATCTTGTCAACTCTCTTTTGCCTATAACTGTTACTTAAATCTTGCACTGCAAGTTCTTTACATATTTTTAGCTCATCTCCCCAACAAGACAGGAAGTTCCTGGAAGCTCTCATTTTTATAACCATTCAACAACATTTCAGCCAACAAATATTTACTACCAACTAGAAAGTGGAAACTGTGCATAGTAGCTAACGTAGGACCAAGCACAGTTGGTGGTGGTCTTCCTGGAATATTTACCCTTAAAGGAATGAAAAGTAGAGCCAAGGCTAGCCCCAAATGAATCAATCAAGCCTAACTGTAGAATCCCAGACAGCTTCAGTAATTATTTAAGACTCGGCCGGGCGTGGTGGCTCACACCTGAAATCCCAGCACTTTGGGAGGCCGAGGAAGGGAGATCATGAGGTCAGGAGATCAAGACCATTCTGGGTAA
>NW_012108886.1:1151660-1154043 GCF_000951045.1 Mandrillus leucophaeus
GAAATAAGAAAGCTATGAAAAGGCAGAGTTCATTTAGGGTTAGTCTGAAGACTTTTTTTGTGTGTGTTTTTTTAAAGCAACATCTGGACAAATTTTAAAATGTACTTGTGGTCCCATTCACGAAATGGGAAGCAGACCATGGGCTCAGAGGACCAATTACTTGCCCTTTTGTTTCCTCCATTTCTTGGAGAAAATTTAGTGAGCTGACTTGCAGCATGTCAATATAATAAAGTACCCAACATTTGGGTAAATTATAGATTAGCTGCAGTAATTGTTCAGCTTTTAAAAAGAATTTTCCAAATAAAAAAATTTTTTTTATTTAATTTTAATGCATTTTGTTCAGTGTCCTACAGTTTTGAAAAATGCATCATAATAGAACTGAAATGATCTTATGGCATTTTACCCACATTTGATCTAATTTCCCTAATGATTTTTCCAGCTCTTCTATTAAAGCAGGACAAATTGTCATCTAGAGAGATGATGACAAAAAAGTAAGGAAATAATTACAGCTTTTTTAAAATTTGTCATTCAGACCTGGAGATGCTAAATGATGACCAAGAGGATCACCAGGTTACCTGGAAGGAAGTGTTCTCTCTGGTTATTACCATGTCGATACTGCTGTTCTTTAACAACCTGGCAGTGTTAATAGGACTGTTCTTTAGGGGATGAAGCTATGGGGGGTCTTCTGACCTCCAAGTCTCTTGGCAGTTTTTAAGAGAAAAATGCACAAGATGTGGGGTCAGGAAAGCCAGGTCCCAGTCTTAGCTCTTCCATTTGCTTCCTTCATGGCCTTAAAAAGCACATCGTCAAAAGACAATCAGACAAACCCAGGTTGAGATTCAATCTACAAGATAACTGGCCTGAACTCTTCAAAAATATCAATGTCATGAAAGTCAAGGAAAGGCCTAGGAACTTCTTCTTAAGTAAAGACAAATAAAGAACTATGACTGCTAAAATGCACAACATGTGATCCTGGACTGGATCCTGGATCACGAAATCAAAGTGCTATAAAGGACATGATTCAATCAACTAACAAAATTGTCATTTTTTTGTTTATCGATGTGTTGCCTTTCAGATTGTCTCCTTCCAGTAGAAACTCCATGAGAGCATGGACATTTTCTAATGTATTTGCTTACGCATCACTAACATTTAGGGGATGCTCAATGATTTTTTTAATGACTAAATGAATGAATGAGTAGAATCAGATCTGTCGATCCAATCATTGTCCACAAACTACCAGTATTTCCTAACTTTAAATCAATTAAAGATTTAGATGCTTTAAATCAATTATCTTACTTAAATAAATAAAGTCAGTGCTATTAGTCCCATTTTACAGATTAATAAACTAAGAATCTTATCAAGGTTTCTATCTCCCAGTGAAACTAGAGGCAAAGCCAAGATTTAAATCAAGTTCAGACTCCCAAGTCTTTGTTTCTTCATTGCATGGTGCAGCCTCAGAAAAGCAGCCACATTCACAATCTTCTCCTGTGATCCAATGCCTCTCATTGGCATCCTGAAATAATATATGCAAGGGCTTGACAAGGTTTCATTTTCTTCTGCCACTTGTCTTTGACACGATGCCTTGAGCTGCTGTGGGTGATAGGAAGGCTTTTAACCTGGTGAATCAGTAGCTGATCCCTGTCCACCTTCATCAATGGCACGACACATGGCAGCCTCAGAGACATCTCAGGTCTTTAAGGCATCTTGTTTGTTGCCCTCTAGTCTGACTTTGGCAATTTTCACAACATTAACTTGTCCTCTGGATGAGAGATAAAACCCTCAGTAGTCATTTAGTGCGTGACTTGCATCAGCAGTAATGGTAGCTCGAGTTTTGTCCTTACTTCATAAAAGTAAAAAGAAAGCATGGAAATTTTCTAAGGAAGTCCTCGTCAAATATTAATTCAGCTACCTATTGAGTTCTAGGCATTGCTCTCAAGCAGCTTGCAGTCCAGTGACAGAAACAGATAATCAAACAATATATGCCATCAGAAAGCAAGTACAGCATACCACAGGAAAGGGGGAGAAGCCAAGAAAGGTTTGGGACATGACATCTCTGCTGATGCATGAATAATACACAGAGATACACAGTTAAAAGGGTAAAAGATGTCAATGTTCTTAGCAAAAGGAACTGCACATTTAATGGCCTGATCATGACAAAGCATTACACATTGGAAGAACTTAAAGAAGACCCATGTACCTAGAGCATAAGGTGCAAACTTGCAAATGACGCAACTATAAAATCAGGCAGGAGGCAAAGGTATGTACCTTCTTCTAAAGGCAATGGGAAGCCAATATTAATTTTCTATCAGAATGATCTTCTTCAGGCTTCATTGGAATAATGGCAAGACAACTCAGGTAGACTGAGACGAAGACTGTTTCAATC
>NW_012108886.1:1156278-1158132 GCF_000951045.1 Mandrillus leucophaeus
GTGCTATTAGTCCCCTTTTACAGATTAATAAACTAAGAATCTTATCAAGGTTTCTATCTCCCAGTGAAACTAGAGGCAAAGCCAAGATTTAAATCAAGTTCAGACTCCCAAGTCTTTGTTTCTTCATTGCATGGTGCAGCCTCAGAAAAGCAGCCACATTCACAATCTTCTCCTGTGATCCAATGCCTCTCATTGGCATCCTGAAATAATATATGCAAGGGCTTGACAAGGTTTCATTTTCTTCTGCCACTTGTCTTTGACACGATGCCTTCAGCTGCTGTGGGTGATAGGAAGGCTTTTAACCTGGTGAATCAGTAGCTGATCCCTGTCCACCTTCATCAATGGCACGACACATGGCAGCCTCAGAGACATCTCAGGTCTTTAAGGCATCTTGTTTGTTGCCCTCTAGTCTGACTTTGGCAATTTTCACAACATTAACTTGTCCTCTGGATGAGAGATAAAACCCTCAGTAGTCATTTAGGGCGTGACTTGCATCAGCAGTAATGGTAGCTCGAGTTTTGTCCTTACTTCATAAAAGTAAAAAGAAAGCATGGAAATTTTCTAAGGAAGTCCTCGTCAAATATTAATTCAGCTACCTATTGAGTTCTAGGCATTGCTCTCAAGCAGCTTGCAGTCCAGTGACAGAAACAGATAATCAAACAATATATGCCATCAGAAAGCAAGTACAGCATACCACAGGAAAGGGGGAGAAGCCAAGAAAGGTTTGGGACATGACATCTCTGCTGATGCATGAATAATACACAGAGATACACAGTTAAAAGGGTAAAAGATGTCAATGTTCTTAGCAAAAGGAACTGCACATTTAATGGCCTGATCATGACAAAGCATTACACATTGGAAGAACTTAAAGAAGACCCATGTACCTAGAGCATAAGGTGCAAACTTGCAAATGACGCAACTATAAAATCAGGCAGGAGGCAAAGGTATGTACCTTCTTCTAAAGGCAATGGGAAGCCAATATTAATTTTCTATCAGAATGATCTTCTTCAGGCTTCATTGGAATAATGGCAAGACAACTCAGGTAGACTGAGACGAAGACTGTTTCAATCAGTCTGGTCAAGAAATAAAAACTGCACCAGTTATCTTAACAAAAATAATTTAATGTAAAGAATTATTAGCCAGGTATTGGACAATTGGGAGATCCAAAAGGAGATACTGAGATATCATAAGCATAGTAACCACAGGAAGCAGCTAATACTTCAACAACTAGGAAAAGAAAGAGAAGAGGCTGGTATTATTTAAAAAGTACAAATTTGGGAAAGAGATGCTGCAGAGATCGAGCCCAAACCTCTGAGGAGAGGGAGCTGCCTGGCTGGTGCTCATTTCCCAGGAGTTTAGAAGATCCAGCAAAGCTGGGATTTAGGCTTCCTAGGAGAGGCCAGTTGGCAGGAGCCGATGTCTCCAAGAGACCTCCGTGAGGCAGGTCCTTAGAGTGTTAAAAAAACAACAACAACAACAACTGCAAATAGGAACCAACTTCTGCTACTAGAAACAAGTGACACTGCCAAGGAGAAGAAGTACTGCTGTGTTACAGAAACAGAAAGGAACAAGGCCCCTGTTCCTCCTCTAGTTTCACGTCTTCTTCCGGCTTCCTCTCTCATTGGCAAAGCCTACCAGGGAGCCAACCAGTAAAGGAAAAATGTGGTTTGCAGAGCTCCAGCTCCAGTATCAAAAAGCTAAGTAACAAAGATGACTTTGAGCTGAGAAACAATAGCTTAGTATTCATCACGTCAGAGGTCTGCAGGCTTCTGTCTCCATAAATACCTTCCTGACAGCTCTGGGGATAGGACCAAACTGAGAGCCATGGATTTAAGCAAGTTCCAGGGAGAGGGG
>NW_012108886.1:1158182-1159676 GCF_000951045.1 Mandrillus leucophaeus
TGGTATTTTTGGTAGAGATGGAGTTTCACCACATTGTCCAGGCTCGTCTCAAACTCCTGAGCTCAAGCAATCCACCTGCCTCGGCCTTCCAAAGTGCTGGGATTGCAGGCATGAGCCACTGAACCCAGCCATAAACAATTCTTAAATTAAAAAAAAAAAAATAGAAGAATTAGCCAGGCGCAGTGGCTCATACCTACAATCCCAACACATTGGGAGGTCAAAGTTAAAGGGTCATTTGAGGCCAGGAGTTTGAAACCAGCCTGGACAACATAGCTAGATCCTGTCTCCAAAATAAAAATTTTAAAAATTAGCCAGGCCATGGTGGTGTGCACCTGTAGTCCCAGCTACTCAGGAGGCTGAGGTGAGAGAATGGCTTGAGCCCAGGAGTTTGGGGCTGGTGAGAGCTCTGACCAAACCACTTCACTCCAGCAAAGGTGAAAGAGTGAGACTCTATCTCTAAAAAAAAATAAATTATAATTATAAAAATTGAAAACTTAGGGTATCTATGTATTGAAACACTATATAGACTTTATAAATAACATTGGAGAAGAATATATAAGAGTTGGGAAGATGGTCTTGATATAGTGATGGGGAGGGAGCAAATCACAAGCAATATTTTGAGGCAGCAAAAAGAGTGATTACGAGCCTGGATTCTCAAGCCACACTGCGTTGGTTCAAATCCGAGTCCTATCAATCACTAGATGTATGACGTCAGGCAAGGTCATTAACCTTCTAGTGCCTCTGTTTCCTCCTCTGTAAAATCAGGGCAAATAGGACCTAGAGCATAAATTTGTTGTGAGAATTAAATCAATATAAATAAATAAATACATACAAATAAAGCACTTAGTACCTGAAACATAGTAAGTGCAACATAACATTGGCTCTTGTTAACATTTACAGTAGGTTTCTGTTTTTAAACAAAGTGTATGATATATTGCATGTAAAAAAAAATCTTGGAAGTATATTCCTCAAAATATTAGCCATGATTGTCTCAATGGGATTAAGGGTAATTTGGGGGAGGGGGCGGTCTTTATGCGTATTTTTTACTTTTCTCAAATAAAGATGCATGATTTCTAAAATATTTTAATATTGATGATTTTTAATGAAATTTACTTTTCTTATGTGCTTTTGCTTTTAAAATATTTTATTAATAAAACATAATGTTTAAAAAGATATATAATGTATTACAATAAAATATAATGTACAGCTTCAGACTTTGCTTGAAATTAAGTAAAAATTTATTGTATTTGAAGAACTTGAAGTCCACGGTATAAAGTAAGGTATGACTGTAGTTTTTGACTGTTGTTTTGTTTTGTTTCTTAATAATTTATTTCACAGATTCAACTTTCCTATATGATATTCAGAAATATCATTCATTTATTCACTTAACAAATATTTTAGTAACTACTGTGTGAATAGAATGCACAAAAATCATTGTTTCCTTTTTTTTTTTTCCCTGGTTGTCTTAAGGCTGAACATATTTTTTTAATCAGT
>NW_012108886.1:1159726-1160281 GCF_000951045.1 Mandrillus leucophaeus
CTGCAGGCTTCTGTCTCCATAAATACCTTCCTGACAGCTCTGGGGATAGGACCAAACTGAGAGCCATGGATTTAAGCAAGTTCCAGGGAGAGGGGTGCAAAAAAAGGAGATGAAGCCCGCCCTGACAGAATAACAGGGGGGAGTCTGAGCATTCAGAAGATCATGGCAGCCCTATTTCTACTGCCCACTGGAAGGGCACAGCCCAATCGGGAGCAGCCTAAGTCCACATAGAGCAAAGGACAATTTATCCTCAGGGCTTTGCATCTCCACTTACAACTTCCAGCATGGGGCCCCTTGCCAAACTCCAGCTTTCCTAAACAATGGCTCTTTGGTAATCCTGGAATACTTAAAGTGCCATTCACCTTACTTCCAGTTTCCTTCTGGGGGTCCTTTTTTTTTTTTTTTTTTTTTTTTGAGACAAAGTCTCGCTTCATGGCCCAGGTTGGAGTGCATGACGCAATCTCCACTCACTGCAACCTCCACCTCCCAGGCTCAAGCGATTTTCGTGCCTCAGCCTCTTGAGTAGCTGAGATTACAGGCACACACAACCACGTC
>NW_012108886.1:1161191-1163493 GCF_000951045.1 Mandrillus leucophaeus
AGACAGGAAGTTCCTGGAAGCTCTCATTTTTATAACCATTCAACAACATTTCAGCCAACAAATATTTACTACCAACTAGAAAGTGGAAACTGTGCATAGTAGCTAACATAGGACCAAGCACAGTTGGTGGTGGTCTTCCTGGAATATTTACCCTTAAAGGAATGAAAAGTAGAGCCAAGGCTAGCCCCAAATGAATCAATCAAGCCTAACTGTAGAATCCCAGACAGCTTCAGTAATTATTTAAGACTCGGCCGGGCGTGGTGGCTCACACCTGAAATCCCAGCACTTTGGGAGGCCGAGGAAGGGAGATCATGAGGTCAGGAGATCAAGACCATTCTGGGTAATACGGTGAAACATTGTCTCCACTAAAAATACAAAAAGAAAAAAAAAAAAATCCAGGCATGGTGGCACGTGCCTGTAGTCCCAGCTACTTGGGAGGCTGAGGCAGGAGAATGGCATGAACATGGGAGGTGGAGCTTGCAGTGAGCCAAGATCACACCACTGCACTCCAGCCTGGGCAACAGAGTGAGAGTCCATCTCAAAAACAAAACAAACAAAAAAATTATCTAAGACTCCTGGGTTTTCACAGAGTCCAAAAATCTTAATGAAAAGATGGCCAGTGGTTACTGTGGCCTCAGTTGTCCCTTCATGGAGCCCAAGATTGACCAGAAGAAGGGTTACTTCTCTAGCACCTCAGGATCCTCTGTCTCCAGCAGCACAGAACACCCTGCTGAATACCCTGAATACTCCATGCTCTTTCATGCCTCTGTGCCTTTGACCACTTCCTTCCTTTTGTCTGGAATACCATCCTGGCCACCTGATGAATGCATCCTTCAAGACCTATCACAAGCGAGTCCTCCTCTATGATGCTTGCTTGAATCTGCTCCCTCCCTGATCATGGTTGATGCTGTTACCTGCTCTTATTGTTATCTGTGACACTATCCCATGGATTCCATATACTTATTTACATGGCTCATATTTTCACAATGCCACACAGTCCTTGAGGTACTCATTCATCTTTCTATTCCAGAATTTAGAACAGTGCTGAGCACACAGTATGCCTAATTTATTGAGTTGAGGAGTAAATAGATCTTAAACTGATTGTACTTGAATGTTTTTGAGAGTTGCAGTCAGTGGGACAGGAAAGGTTTATATGTCTTTTTGTCCAGCCAATTCTACAAGCTTGTGTATACATGGAGGTACACACACACACACACACACACACACACACCCCTAGGCCTCAGGTGTAACCATACTGTGCGTTTCTGAATATTAGCAAAGGGAATACTTGACCAGCTGGAGCCTTTCTCCAGGAATAGCTCCATGCATCAATCAGAAGAGTCTGGGTTGACACTTCAAGAGGTAAAAATGCTCAGTGCTTAAACCCAAAGGGTGACATTTTGTCTAATGATGTTAATTTTGCACCATAAACACTTTTTATACTACAAAAAAAATCACAGTAAATGCCTGTCAGGTCGACAATTACAAATGGCAAAGGAGAGAGAGATTAATTCCTGCAAGAGTGAACTTGAATTATACTGAAAGACAAGTATTTAAAAAACAATTTGACATAGATTAATTAGCTCTGTGTCTTCATAAAGAAAGATCTTTGTTTGGCTTCAAATGCACTCCAGTTTCCTTAATGTTAAGTATACAGATTTGGTTTATTTTACTTGCTCAATTTTTGCCTGAAGTTTTATCCTGAATTTTCCATTATTATTTATAGCTCTTCCCACAGTCAAAATGCCTCAGTTTAGGAACACATTTTCACTCACACATGGTTACCAAGTGGATTTCTAGCAGAAGCAACCATTTGAAAATAAGAAGAGAAAATATAAGTGGATGTCACCTAAAGAAATTCATGAAGGTACCGCCTCAAACTACAGCTGTATAGAACTAAAAAATTATGTACTTTAAAAAATTGTTCCTCGTAAATTCCTTCAATTACCTACTTTTATTGAACTTTGATCCTAGGAGAAAAAAAAAAGAAATTTTTTTTTTAGTGTAGTGGTGTGATCTCGGCTCACTGCAATCTGTATACCTCCTGGGCTTAAGCAACCCTTCCACCTCAGCCTCCCAAATAGCTGAGACCACAGATGTGTGCCACCACACCCAGCTAATTTTTGGTATTTTTGGTAGAGATGGAGTTTCACCACATTGTCCAGGCTCGTCTCAAACTCCTGAGCTCAAGCAATCCACCTGCCTCGGCCTTCCAAAGTGCTGGGATTGCAGGCATGAGCCACTGAACCCAGCCATAAACAATTCTTAAATTAAAAAAAAAAAAATAGAAGAATTAGCCAGG
>NW_012108887.1:0-1245 GCF_000951045.1 Mandrillus leucophaeus
CCTAGGTCCTACAGCTTGGGCTGGGACCTCACCTCCCTAAGGATGGTTAGATGTGAAGAATGAGTGAGAGAGAGATTCATTGATGATATTGATGTCTGTCTCTTATACACATCTAGATGTGTAGGGCTAATAGTACAAGAAGAGAATGACTTGCCAGGTTTTGTGGATAACTTCACTGCAGAAGATTTGGATTCCATTTTCCTCATTGATTTGGTAAAGTTATTACATAGAGATGTTTAGATGCCAGCTTCTGACACTAAGGATTATAATTTTGCGTATATAAACTTTAAGTCTTAGATAATTTGCTTCTAAAGGAAAATTCAGTGTAACTTTTAAAAAGTAACAGATTACTAAAACTATACTTTTTATGTGATCTGATATCTTTGAATTTAATGTTTTCCCTCAGAAATTTATTGTTACCTGAAATTGAGACAGCAAGACTGTGGTTAACTAGGAAAAGGGAGAGCTTTCCTTTACTTCCCAGTCTTAATTTCTTTCTTTCATGTGACTTTACATTGCTTTTGAAAAGTTCCATCTTCCAGAAAGTCTTTCTTTGGATCATCTTAGAATTTTCTCAGGTAAATGACTAGATGTTTCTCCCCTTTTGTGTGTATACCATTTTGTTCTCATGTTATTTAAGAGGAGGGCTTTCTCTTAATTATTTTGGGACAACCTTAGAACCATATTGACACCCAGTAAATGTTGTCTAATATGTCTAATAATATATGAGATTGCACTTACTGCAAACATTTTTAATTACGTGAATTTCTCAGAGTAATTGACATATCTCAGTCTTCAAGGAATGGTAGAGTCTGAATAATTCGTACTGTTCTTCATTGTTACATAAACAAAACCAAGCACACTTGATTTAAGCAATGAAAAGAAGCAAAAACTGTATAAACTGTGTCACAGGCCTTTTTTTTTTTGAGAGGGAGTCTCACCCTGTCGCCCAAGCTAGAGTTCAGTGGCGCCATCTTGGCTCACTGCAGCCTCCGCCTCCTGGGTTCAAGCGATTCTCCTGCCTCAGCCTGCTGAGTAGCTGGGATTACAGGCGCCTGCCACCACGCCTGGCCAATTTTTGTGTTTTTAGTAGAGACAGGTTGTCTCTACTAAAGAGTGTTGGTCAGGCTGGTCTCGAACTCCTGACCTTGTGATCCACCACGTCAGCCTCCCAAAGTGCTGGGATTACAGGTGTGAGCCACCACGCCCGGCCTTTTTTTTTTTTTTTCTTTCTGAGACAGGGTC
>NW_012108888.1:0-1331 GCF_000951045.1 Mandrillus leucophaeus
CCTAAGGAGAGCTGAGCATGCATCTTTGTCCTGCTAGGCCAGTCTCATCCCCTTAGCAAAGAGAGACATTCCCTGCCAGAAAAAAAGAAAAAAAAAAAAATTGCTCTGAAGAACATTATTGAGGCAATTGATAAAATTATAATCTCTGTAGTAGATAAGAGTATTATGGCAGTCCCCCTCATCCACAGGGAACATGTTCCATGATCCCAGTGAATGTCTAAAGCCCTATATGCACTGTTTTCTTCCTATACATAGATATCTACATAAGTTTAATTTATAAATTAGACAATGTGTATTAATAACAACTAATAAAATAGAACAATTATAACAATGTACTGTTCAAATTTTGCAGATAAAAATTCTTTCTTACTGTAGATTTTACCAATTGCAGCATATGCTTCCCCCCTCTTTCCTTATTAAGTTGAGAAACTTTCACCTTTTCACTTAAAGGGAGCAGTTTACGGGTTCTTTTTGAATATCTGAATTGCCAGCATCATCATTCTTGCACTTTGGGGCTATTATTAGGTAAGATAAGGGTTACATGAACACAAGCACTGAGATACCTTGGTGGTGCATCTGATAACGGATACTAAGTCGCTAATGGGTGGGTGGTGTCTACAACATGGATACACTGGACAAAGGGATGATTCACATCCCAGGTAGGATGCAGCGAGACAGTGAGAGATTTCATCACATTACTCAGAACAGCATGCAACTTTAAATTATGAATTGTTTATTTCTAGAATTTGCCATTTAATATTTTCAGACCATAGTTGACCGTGGGTAACTGAAGCTGGGTAGGGAGAACCACTGTATATATGTGTTTGATATACTGAATGTAAAACTGTACCTTGATTATTTAAGAAAAGATCCTTCTTCTCAGCAGATGCACACTGAAATATTAAGGAGGAAAAGAGCACAACGTATGCAATATACTCTCAAATGCTTCAGAATATAGATATATGGATGTGTATACATGTATGTGTTTACAGAGAGAGAAAGAAAATGATAAAAAATAAATAGGGGAGCCTGGGCACAGTGGCTCACGCCTGCAATTCCAGTACTTTGGGAGACTGAGGCAGGCAGATCACTGGAGTCCTGGAGTTTGAGACCAGCCTGGGCAACATGGTGAAACCCTGTCTCTACAAAAAATACAAAAAAATTAGCCTGGCATGGTGGTGTGTGTCTGTCGTCCCAGGTACCCGGCAGGCTGAGGTGCGAGGATGGTTTGAGTCCAGGAAGTTGAGGCTGCAGTGAGCCATGATCCAACTGCTACACCCCAGCCTGGGCAACTGGAGTGAGAATCTATCTCTAAATAAATAAATAAATAA
>NW_012108889.1:0-1565 GCF_000951045.1 Mandrillus leucophaeus
TAGAGATGGGGTTTCACCCTGTTAGCCAGGATGGTCTCGATCTCCTGACCTCGTGATCCACCTGCCTCGGCCTCCCAAAGTGCTGGGAGTACAGGCGTGAGCCACCGTGCCCCGCCAGTTCTTAGAGATTTTATGGCTTGTGGCTTTTTGGTTCAGTACATTAGGATATGTTCATTTTTAATTTTTCTTTTCTTTTTTCTTTCGTAACTCTGTTAACTGACCATTATGTTATCTTCTGATGAATAGAATCAGTTGGTAATTTTAATGTCAAATAACCAGTGTTTTCTGTTTAGGTTTACACATTTCTTATCTTGTTTTGACTGTCCTTACATAGCCAGAAGTCATAATCTCCTGTGTAGTATTGTCTTCTAAAAGTTTTATCTTTAGATCTTTTCACATTGAGATCTCAAATCTGAAATTTTTGTTTTGGTATGATATAGGAGTCACATTTCATTTTTTTCTAATGGATACCCAGTTGTCCCAGTCCCATTTATTGACAAATTCTTTCCATTTTCCCCATGATACATAATGTCCTTAATCCCCACATTTGTGTCTGTTTCTGAACTCTTACTTATGTTCCACTCATCAGTCTGGCTAACCCTGTGCAAATCAATACACATTATCTTAATTACTAAAGCTTTAGAATAGTACCAGTTTTAATTGTTGGTTTATAGGTACATAGTTTTATATTTTGTATACAAATAGTAATATCATTTGTAAATAACAAGTTTTGCTGCTATCAAAAAAATAAAATTCCTTAGTGAAAGGTTATATGTATTTAATATTTTGATAGTGTTAAATTGCTGGCAAAAAGTTATTTTCATTTATGTTTTTACCTGTATTAGAGTTTGTTTTCCCACACCTTCATCAAAACTAGGTATTGGGCATTTGTGGTTTTGTGGATCTGCCCAGATAAAAGTGATGGATCATTGTTTCAATGTGCATTTCTTCATGAGTGGGAGGATGAACATCTTTTCATTGTTTATTGAGTATTCATAATTCTTTATACAATGAACTGCCAGTCTGTGTGTCTTGCTCATTTTTCTTTTTTCATTTTTTAAAAACGGATTGATAAGACTTTATTATAAATTTCAAAACTGGCCCTTTTGTAACGTACTTGCGCTCTCCCTCCTCCTGCCCTCCCCCCCAAAACTGGTTGGCATTTTCTTTTTAAATTGGTGTTACAAAAGTTAAATTTTTTGTATTCAAACTTTAAATTAGTCTTTTTTGTTTCTGGATATCTTTTTTTTTTTTGAGATGGCATCTCACTCTGTCGCCCAGGCTGGAGTGCAGTGGTGCAATCTCAGCTCACTGCAAGCTCCGCCTCCCAGGTTCATGCCATTCTCCTGTCTCAGCCTCCCAAGTAGCTGGGACCACAGGCGCCGCTGCCACGCCTGGCTAACTTTTGTGGTTTTAGTAGAGATGGGGTTTTACCGTGTTAGCCAGGATGGTCTCAATCTCCTGACCTCGTGATCCGCCCGCCTTGGCCTCCCAAAGTGCTGGGATTACAGGCGTGAGCCACTGCGCCCGGCCCTGAATATCATTTCTTACTTAGACTTCACCAT
>NW_012108890.1:0-1798 GCF_000951045.1 Mandrillus leucophaeus
TTTTTTTTTTTTTTTTTTGAGATGGGGTCTTGCTCTGTCGCCCAGGCTGGAGTGCAGCGGCGCAATCTGTGTTCAAGCAATTCTCCTGCCTCAGCCTCCTGAGTAGCTGGGATTACAGGCATGTGCCACCACACCTGGCCCACAGAGTGAGACCCGGTCTCTAAAAACAACAGCAAAATGACACAATAGTGAGGGCACAGGCCCCAGGTCACTGACTTAGATTCTAATCCCAGCTCTTCCCACTGCTGCTGTTCACTTGCTGAGCCTCAGTTTCCCCATCTGTCATTGGGGATACCAGCCCCTGCTTCACGGGTGCCTAGAGGATTCCCAGGAGATTATAGAGGTGCCTCAAGGTGCCTGGTGGGGCTGAGGGTGGAGGGTGTGGGGGTTCAGGGCCGGGTCCGTGGCTGAGCTGACCCCACAGGTTTCAGCGGGTGGACCCACCTGACGGAGGTCGACCCCGATGAGGAGGTGCAGGGCGAGATCCACCTGCGGCTGGAAGTGCAGCCAGGGGCCCGGGCCTGCCGACTACGCTGCTCTGTGCTGGAGGCCAGGTGAGACTCAGGGGCCTGGGGGTGGACAGTGGGTCCCCTGCAACTAGAGAAACCCAATGAGGAAGCTGAGCCTCCCCTCACCCCACCCTACCTCCTGGTCCCAGAGCTGGCCACCTCCAATCAAAGCCTGCTCTCAAGAGAGAGGCTTGCCAGGCCCAGTGGCTCACACCTATAATCCCAGCACTTTGGGAGGCCGAGGTGGGTGGATCACCTGAGGCCAGGAGTTCAAGACCAGCCCGACCAACATGATGATACCTTTTCTCTACTAAAAATACAAAAATTGGCCAGGCGCGGTGGCTCACGCCTGTAATTCCAACACTTTGAGAGGCCAAGGCAGGTGGATCACGAGGTCAGGAGATCGAGACCATCCTGGCTAACACGGTGAAATCCGTCTCTACTAAAAATACAAAAAAAAAAAAAATTAGCGGGGCGTGGTGGCGGGCACCTGTAGTCCCAGCTACTCGGGAGGCTGAGGCAGGAGAATCGCTTGAACCTGGGAGGCAGAGGTTGCAGCGAGCCAAGATTGCGCCATTGCACTCCAGCCTGGGCAATAGAGAAAGACTCTGTCTCAAAAAAAAAAAAAAAAAAAAAAAAGGAGATGGGTGTCTCACTCTGTTGCCTAGGCTGGTCTTGAACTCCTGGCTTTGATGGATCCTCCCACCTTGGCCTCCCCAAGTGCTAGGATTGCAGGTGTGAGCCACCATGCTCTGCCCAGACAGGATTTTGAGGGGTCAGCCCTGTGCCAGCCTCACTGTATATGACCTTGGGCAGCTCTTGCCTTCTCTGGGCTCTCTGAGGGTTCAAAGCAGTTCTTGGATGCTATGGACTCTGCCATCAGAGCCTTTGTGTCCTGCTCACTGGCCTCCCCCCGCACACACCTGCTCCTGTCTGTGAGGCTGGGCCAGGGATGGGGGCAGGGCGGAGGCACGTTCTGCTGACTCATGAGGCTTCTTGGCCCCTGCCAGGCCAAAGGCCTTTCCCACCTGCAGCCTTAGCCAGCGTCTCTGGGGTCTAGCGGCCCCAGTGAGGCTATTCCTCGGGGTGCCTTGTAGCTTCCCCATCCGGGCCTCAGACCCTCCTCCCAGCAGCCCTAGGGGAGGGCCACTCTCTTCCTATTTTAAGATGGGGAATCTGGCTGGGTACAGCAGCCCACGCTTATAATCCCAGCACCTTGGGAGGCTGAGGTGGGAGGATTGCTTGAGGTCAGGAGTTTGAGACCAGCCTGAGCAACATAGCAAGACTCC
>NW_012108891.1:0-1416 GCF_000951045.1 Mandrillus leucophaeus
TCCCAGGCTGGAGTGCAAAGGTGCAATCTCAGCTCACTGCAACCTCTACCTCCTGGGTGCAAGCGATCCTCCCTCCTCAGCCTCCTGATTAGCTGGGACTACAGGCACATGCCATCATGCCCATCTAATTTTTCTATTTTTAGTAGATACGAGGTTTCACCATGTTGCCCAGGCTGGTCTTGAACTCCTGGCCTCCCAAAGTGCTGGAATTATAGGCATGTGCCACCACGCCCGTCCAACTTATAGTTTTCCATTGAAATATAAAATTTATCTCCGTAGTAACCATCATTTTTGATCATAGATAATCAAAGTAAGATTATTCTTGTTTCAAAAATAAGTCTAGCCTTGTTAGATTTTGCCTGATCATTTATGTAAGTGCAGCAAGAACAAGAGTTGACCACATAGGTGCTTTCAAGCTTCCTTGCTGCAAATTTTCATACAGAATCTCAGATTGGACTTTTAAAGACCTTATTGAGGCTAAAAGCCAAGCCAAGAACATACTATCAAATTTCAGCTGCAGTCCTTATAGCTTTGTGTGAATTCCTCTCTGCTTGAGGCCCTCAAAATAGCCCCAAATTCCTAGGCCTACAAGGAAATGACCTTCCTTACTAATCTGTAAGGCTGTGAACCCCATAATCTAGGTATCAGACTGGCTTTTCTCAGAGTGCTTTGTAAGCATTGACTCCATAAAATTCAACCTTAGTTCCTTAAAATTGCTGGTCAAAACTAGTCTGAGGTACACTTCCTAAATATGATATTTCAGTAAAAGCCTTGATAATATAACCAAACTTTCCAATTATGTCCTGTTACAAGGTGAACAGATTCTTACTGGACTTTTGCTAACAACTATATTGTCATGAAAGTAAGAGTATTCAGTAAGAATTTCAAAATTCTAGAGAAATCAGGTGGGGAAAAAAAGATAAATGCTCCATTTCTGTTTACAAAAGCATAATCTACTAAAATTGTTGTGAGTTAGAGTTAGCTTAAGAGTGGCCAGGTGCAGTGGCTCACGCCTGTAATCCCAGCACTTTGGGAATCCGCGATAGGCGGATCACGAGGTCAGGAGATCAAGACCATCCTGGCTAACATGATGAAACCCCGTCTCTACTAAAAAATAAAAAAAATTAGCCGGCGTGGTGGCGGGCGCCTGTAGTCCCAGCTACTCGGGAGGCTGAGGCAGGAGAATGGCGTGAAACTGGGAGGTGGAGCTTGCAGTGAGCCCTCCAGCCTGGGCAACAGAGCGAGACTCCATCTCAAAAAAAAACAAGAGTTAGCTTAAGAGAAAGAGATTTCTTTTTTTTTCTTTTTCTTTTTTTTTTTTTTTTTTGAGACTGAGTGTCGCTCCGTCTCAATTTCTCAATGTGATAGGCAAAAATATGTTTATTAACAGGCCAAAATTCTAGTTTATCTGTAAAA
>NW_012108892.1:0-1295 GCF_000951045.1 Mandrillus leucophaeus
AGATCTGCCACTGCACTCCAGCATGGGTGACAAAAGCAAAACTCTGTCTCAAAAAAAAAAGGAAACAGAAAAGTACCTCTGAGTCCATGTTAGTCAGAGTCCATTGCCTCTGGCAGCTGTTTGGCAACTTGTCCAAGGACCTAGGGTTAACTCACCCTTTTGACTCTTTAATTTTTTTTTTTTTTTTTTTTTAAAGACAGAGTCTCGCTCTGTTGTCCAGGCTACAGTGCAGTGGCGTGATCTCAGCTCACTGCAACCTCCACCACTCGATTCCAGTGATTCTTCTGCCTCAGCCTCTCCAGTAGCTGGGATTACAGGCATGTGTCACCACACTTCGGTAATTTTTGTATTTTTAGTAAAGGTAGGGTTTCACGCCAGGTGCGGTGGCTCACGCCTGTAATCCCAGCACTTTGGGAGGCTGAGGTGGGCGGATCACAAGGTCTGGAGGTCAAGACCATACTGGTTAACATGGTAAAACCCTGTCTCTACTAAAAATACAAAAAAAAAAATTAGCTGGGTGTGGCGGTGTGTGCCTGTAGTCCCAGCTGCTGGGGAGGCTGAGGCGGAAGAATGGCGTGAACCCGGGAGGCGGAGCCTGCAGTGAGCTGAGATCATGCCACTGCACTTCAGCCTGGGTGACAGAGCAAGACTCTGTCCCAAAAAAAAAAGACAGGGTTTCGCCATGTTGGCCAGGATGGCCTCAAACTGCTGACCTCAGGTGATCTGCCCACTTGAGCCTCCCAAAGTGCTGGGGTTACAGGCATGAGCCACCATGCCCAGCCCCTCTTGACCCTTTTTGTCTTTTTTTTTTTTTTTTTTTTGAGATAGAGTCTTGTTCTGTCACCCAGGCTGGAGTGCAGTGGCACAATCTCAGCTCACTGCAACCTCTGCCTCCTGGGTTCAAGCGATTCTCCCTCAGCCTCCCAAGTAGCTGGGGCTACAGGCACCCGCCACCACGCATGGCTAATTTTTGTGGTTTTATTCAGTAGAGACGCAGTTTCACTATGTTGGCCTGGCTGGTCTCAAACCCCTGACCTCGTGATCCACCCACTTCGGCCTCCCAAAGTGCTGGGAATACAGGCGTGAGCCACCACGCCCAGCTTCTTTTGACTGTTATTTATTTATTTATTTATTTATTTATTTATTTTTCCGGAAAGGGTCTCAGTCTGTCACCCAGGCTGCAGTGCAGTGACACAATCTTGGCTCACTGCAATCTCTGCCTCCTGGGTTCAAGCAATTCTCTGCCTCAGCCTCCTGAGTAGCTGAGATTACAGGCGCCTGCCACCATGCCTGGC
>NW_012108893.1:0-1202 GCF_000951045.1 Mandrillus leucophaeus
CTCTGTTGTCCATGCTGGAGTGCGGTGGCACCATGTCGGTTCTATGCAATCTCCACCTCCCGAATTCAAGGGATTCTCCTGCCTCAGCCTCTCAATTAGCTGGGAGTACAGCCACATGCCACCATGCCTGGCTAATTTTCTGTATTTTTAGTAGAGACATGGTTTCACCGTGTTAGCCAGGATGATTTCGATCTCCTGGCCTCGTGATCCACCCGCCTGGGCCTACCAAAGGGCTGGGATTACAGATGTGAGCCACCGCGCTAGTCTGTAGTTGTTTCTTTTAATAAATGCTTAAAAGCTACTGGATATGAGTGCCAGAAAAATAAAAGCTACTGGGTATGAGTGTCAGAAAAATAACACTTTGATCTTTATGGTTTACAGAATATCTATTAAGGGTGTTCAAAAATTAGAAATATTAGTAAAATATACATCAAATAAAATATTCATTTTAACATGACAAAATGGATAAATATCAGCTATTTGTAATGGTTCAATATATTTTTACATTGGTTTAATAACTAGCATCAAGAGAAATATGGGCACCCCTCCACCACCATACATGAAACAACAGTTTTAAAGAATTAGTAGCTTACACCTAAATGTAATCTTTACTTAATTTTATTGTTTCTTTTTCCTTATGGTTGACTTAGTTCAGTAAAGAAAAAAAAATTCATTATCATAATTATTATTACTATTATTATTTAACAAATAATGTATTCTCTTTTTATGCTTTGAAACAAAAAAAATCCTAAGGATTATTGTGGGTATGTTTCAAATGTCAAATGTTTTAACATGATGACATTTACAAAATAATATTAATTTGTAGTAATATAGAGGATTCTAAAATATTTCAATATATTTAGTTTCGTAAACAAATGCAAAGTGAGCTTTTGGGCCTTCTGAGCACCATTATTCAAAGATAGTTTGGGAGACTATTATCAATCTTAGCATGACAGGGACTTGTTTTAATTTTACTTTGTCTACAGGAAATTTTACTGCATATCAAAGTTTGAGCATGTGCAACTTTCTTTACACTTTAACAGAAATTTTCTGTGTGAAGATGAATAAAAATAATCTATAACCCTCTAGTTTAAGCTTCTGAGTCTCTTCTATATCAAGAAGTATTTGAAGTAAGGATTTTAATTAAATTTTTTGTCTTCTTTTCTCCTGTCAGTAAATAGCAGTTGTTTTTGTTGTTGTTG
>NW_012108894.1:0-1867 GCF_000951045.1 Mandrillus leucophaeus
GACTATAGCATATCTTCCTAATATTGCCAGTGACTGAATAGGTGTTTTTTTTCTCTGTACGTATCTTTAAAATATTTCGGTGGGATACATTAATGTAGAAAATCCCGTAAGACATATAATACAATTTGAGAGAATAATGGGTGGGGGTGTGTGTGTGTGTGTGTGTGTTTTTAAGAGGATCTTGCTCTGTTGCCCAGGCTGGTTTTGAACTCCTGGGCTCAAGTGATCCCCCCTCCTCAGCCTCTCACATTGCTGGGCTTACAGGTGTAAGCCATCTCATCCAGGTGAGAATAATTAGAAAATAAGTAGGTTGGGCACGGTGGCTCACACCAGTAACCGCAGCATGTTGAGAGGCCAAGGCGGGCGGACCGCTTGAGGTCAGGAGTTTAAGACCAGCCTGGCCAACATGGTGAAACCCCGTCCCTACTAAAAATACAAAAATCAGCTGGACATGGTGGTGAGCACTTGTCCCAGCCACTCAGGAGGCTGAGGCAGGAGAATTGCTTGAACCCAGGAGGTGGAGGTTGCCGTGAGCCGAGATTGCACCACTGCGCTCTAGCCTGGGCAACAGAGCAAGATTCTTGTCTCAAAAAAAAAAAAAAAAAGTGTCTGCATGACCAAGCTGAAGATTTCCCC
This sequence comes from Mandrillus leucophaeus, assembly GCF_000951045.1. Taxonomy (NCBI): domain Eukaryota; kingdom Metazoa; phylum Chordata; class Mammalia; order Primates; family Cercopithecidae; genus Mandrillus; species Mandrillus leucophaeus. The sequence continues at coordinate 637 of NW_012108894.1, forward strand.
AACTGCTCATAACCCTCTCTCTCCCTCTTAGATTAGCACTGTCATGACATAGAGAAATGTCCTTGCTTTTAAAAAATATTTTACCATCTCTATGCATTCTGACAGTATCTTGTTACCTGTTTGAATAATACCTGTTTAGGATAATACTGTATCGTGTGTATCTTTTGTTTAACATTATGTGACCCGCATCTTTGTTACATGCAGTTGTAGGCCCTTTTATTGATTAGTTTTTTTTTTAATTGAATGATTAGTCTGCAGTTTATCCATTCGCTGTCCTTACACCTCCAGGTGAGTTGAGTTTGGGACGGTCAGAGTTCGTGCTGACAATCTTGTCTGTGAGTGCTGGGGCAGCAGTGTAAGGTGTGGAGGATATAGACCAACAAGTGAATGGATTTCCAGTATTCAGATTTTCTTTTCTTTTTTTTCTTTTTTTTTGACGCCCAGGCTGCAGTGTACTGGTGTGATCTAGGCCCACTGCAGCCTCTGCTTCCTGGGTTCAGCGATTCTCCTGCCTCAGCCTCCCAAGTATCTGGGACTACAGGCACCCGCCACCACGCCTGGCTAATTTTTGTATTTTTAGTAGAGACTGGGTTTCACCATATTGGCCAGGCTGGTCTCGAACTCTTCGGCTTCCCAAAGTGCTGGGATTACAGGTGTTAGCCACCATGCCCTGCCTCTTCAGCTTTCTAAAGAATGCCAAGTGTTTTTCCAAAGTTGTTCCGCTTTGTACTCCCTGTAGCAGTGTGTGAGAGTTCCTGGTGATATTAGGCTTTTTAAGTTTTCACCAATTCGATAGGCATGTAATGGGATTTAACTGTAGTGTGAATTTCTTGCTATATTGTGAAGGCTTGTGAGGATTCTGTGAGGAAAATAAACCCTTTTAAGAGTTTCTTAAGGGGAATTTAAACCATAATTGTATTATAGTTATTTTTGAACATGTATAAAGAAAAGGTTTCCAACACTGAAGCTTTAGTTAAGATAAAAGGTCATTAAAATGGGAAGGACCTTACCAGAAATTAGTCTTCTGGAATGTGCAAGATTTTGGAAGATGCAGTATTTAATTTTTTTCTAATTAATAATCTTTATCACATGAGAGTATTTTCACTGTGGCTGAATAATGTTAGCCAGATAATTTTCCTGCAGCTCATCTAACTTAGATGACTTTTAATCTAGGCATGCACACCACAGAGCGTGGCGATGGAACAGTGACCGGGCTTGTGAGAGGGCTCTA
>NW_012108895.1:0-2015 GCF_000951045.1 Mandrillus leucophaeus
ACTAGTAAAAAAGCTGCGATGATTAAATGAGATGATATTTGCAAAGTGCTTTCGATAGCAGGTCATTCTTATAATGATGGAAGGGGGAGAAGCATGGCCAGTCTTGCACAAGTGGCAGCCCTCACAAATGCTTCCTGGTGCTCAGGCACGATTGAATGAAGGGCAGTGCTTGCCTGAGTCCGAGGGTTGGTGGTGTTTCTTCCCAGTACAGAATGGACAGCGGGAAGAAGAGAGGAAAGACGGTAAGAGGAAGAGGAAGCCAGCTGGATTTCCAGCTCCTTCCGAGTCCCGTTCTCATGTGGATTCATAACGTGAAGTCCCACAACACGACAGAACACACACATTCATTTCAATAGTCATTTATGGAGCCATCACAGGGGCTCGACCCTGTGCCCAGTGTAGGGGGAACAGAGACAAGCAGGATGGCCTTGTCACTCCTTAGAAGCTTACAGCAGAGTGGAAGCGACAGATCAGAGCCAGGGGTTACTATACAGTAAGACAGGCTGGGTCCAGGCTCTGAGAGGCTCTGGGAAGTGTCTTGGGGAAAGGAAGATCCGTGAACACTTCCTGGAAAGGAATGCAATCGAAATTGGTGGCATAGACAGAGCGGATCCTCCTGTCTTCTTCAAGTTTCCTGCCTTTAGACACAGGGCTCATTCCAGGCACCCCCCACCCTCATGCTGGACACTCTGGTCAGTCACACTGCCTCCATGGTGCTCCAGCCACCTCGATGGCAACTCCCTGCTGTATCTCCAGCCAGGACCTTTCTTCTGGGCCCCACCCTCACATTTTTGGTAACCTCCTGCTAACCTCTACCCGGATGTCCTAAAGACTCCTTATGCTCCACACATTCCAAAGGGAGCCGACCTTCTTCCTTTTAAGCCTGAATTCTGTTTTGTATTTCACCTTCTCTCTCCCTCACCATTTAAGTCATATATTTCATCAGCACTTTCAGACTGCTCTCATCCCTCCAGTTCTCAAGGGTGCTAATTCTGCTGTGTGTGTGTGTGTGTGTGCGCGCACGCGCGTGCGTGTACACTAATGTACCTCATGGGTTTTGTTTCTCGTTTGTGATTGTGAACTCATCTTGGTCACACGTACCTCTCTCTTGTTTTTAGGGGGAGTCTTGTGTGCCCTAGGTTGGGAAAATGTCCTCATAAAGACCGGCCTTATTTTCTTTCCTGCTGGGCCTGAGTGTTTCACTAATCTTGAATATTTTATAGGCTAAATTTATAGTTTAGAGTTTCCATTCTACATGGGTGGTGTAAATTTAGACCCTACACCCAGAAGTGGCACAGGCTTAGGGTTTTAATTACTCATGTGTGAATTTTCTCTCTCACTGTCTGTGAATGGTTTCTTTGCCGCTTCCGCTAGGAAGGTTCTTTCTTTAAATTCCTGTAAGGATGGAATGGCCCTTCAAGGGTCCCTGCTGTAAAGTGGGTGCCACATCAGCTCCTTGCCATCCACAGGCTGAGGTCAGGTTGGTGGAGTTCACAGTGCGGTTTTTAGGCTCTGATCCCGGAGCCTCTTTCTTTTTTCGTCTGACTCATGGGATTCACGGATCTCCTCTATCTCAGCTTCTGCTTTCGTCTCTGGATTCCTTTTTTTGTTTCTGGCACTGTGTATCATACATTTTTTATTTTAAGCTTGGTTATATATTTATCTTTTTGGCAATATATGGCCCAGTATATATGTATATATGTATATATGTATATGTGTGTGTATATATATATATATATTTTTATGGAAAGGGATCCTTTAGCATAAGCTGAACACCCAGAAGCATGTTGTTATTACTATTATTTTACAATTGTTCAAATATTATTATTATTATACTGTTATTATTTTTGCAATTGTTTGTCTTATTTTTGTGTAACATTTCTTATTGTAGTAAAATATGCATAACATAAAATTTACCATTTTAACATTTTTTTTTTTTTTGAGACAGAGTCTCGCTTTGTTGCCCAGGCTAGAGTGCAATGGCACAATCTCGACTCACTGCAACCTCCGCCTCC
>NW_012108896.1:0-4294 GCF_000951045.1 Mandrillus leucophaeus
AGAGGCTACCTGGTCACCTTTAAAGGCATTGAGGAGAGGTGGCTATTGCCCCAGCATGTTTAAAACCACTTTTAGCTTTCTGGGAACACTAAACCCTATCTTTGTAAAAGTACCACATACACAGATCTCTTCTTTTTGATCAATGGCACCGCACAACTGATGGCATTACCGAGAGCAATATTTGTAATTACAAACGGCACATTCTGGAAATACTCTTATAATCTTATGTATGGGTGGTTTGCAAACCAACTGTAAACATTTTAGAATCTAAATCCTAAGATATAGGGAGTATCATAACTTAATTTGTAGATCTATTTTTTGTTTAAAAAAAAATAGGCCAGGCTTGGTGGCTTACGCCTGTAATCCCGGCACTTCAGGAGGTCAAGGCAGGAAGATGGCTTAAGCCTGGAGGTTCAAGACCAGCCTGGGGAACATGGCAAGACCTCGTCTCTATTAAAAATAATAACAACAAAAAAAGCTAGCCAGGTATGGTGCTGCGTGCCTGTAGTCTCAGCTACTCGGGAGGCTGAGGTGGGAGGATCACTGGCGCCCAGGAGTTCAAGGTTGTAATAAGCTACCATCACGCCACTGCACTTCAGCCTGGTCAACCGAGAAAGACTCTGTCTTTAAAAAAAAGAAAAAGCTTATTGCACTCCCCATGCCCACTAATAAGTAATACAACTCAATATAGGATATTTATAAGACACATAAAGGTAGGAGAAAAAAAAATAACATGTGTTACCCTAACTTAGAAACAGCCACTTTAACATTGTGGTATATTTACTTCTAATCTTTTCATGAATGTCTTCGTTTTATGTAGCTGTGGTTATGTTATATGTTAATTTTGTAATTTGGCTTGACTTTTTATAACATAAACATTTTCCATGCTTTTATGAACTCTTCATCAACATTATTTTAAAAGCTACATACCTAATGTTCCACTGAATGCATACACCACTGTTTACATAACCCTTCCCTTTCTTTTGGATATTTAAGTTGTTTCTGATTTTTCAATATTATAAAGAGACTAATAACATTTATGTGTAATTTTTTTCTATATTTCAAATTATTTCTATTGAACAGACTGTGAGAAGTGAAATTTTTCTACCTCCATTTTTTATAATACTGCCTCCAAAAAGTCACTTAATAAATATCAAATGACAATAACGTCTCTCTGCATATTATAAAGGATTTATTTCTACTCCTTACAGGAAGCGTTAGGCAAGAAAAATAGTTAAACTATAGATATCAGCCAGAAAACCTACCATCCCCTCTCTGTCCAACAACAAACACATGAGATAGATGCTTGCTTGCTATTAACCAGGCTGCATCAGTTATATTTTGATAATCCCTGGTGTTCCTTCCATAGACCAGTATTCGCTCTATAAACTCAGGATTTAGAATATAAGACAGCATACAAGAACTTTCCATACTTGAGAGACCCATCAAAGAAGCAGAAAGAAAAAAAAATCCAAAATAGTAATTCTGATATACAACATGTCCAAATGCAGAAATAAGATCTTCTAAATTCTGGAATCTTAAATAATTACTGATTTCTGAAACGTCAATAAGAGCCATATTCCTTAGCTTTAGAAATGTTACATTTGAAAAATTTAAATTATTTTTGCTCCTGTTTTAAAACAATTTTAAATTATGACAATATTTACATTTATATACACGTTACTACATGTTTATGTTCATATTTATAGTTACTGTGCATACAATTTTGTATATTGCTTTTTTCACATAACACACGTATTTTACTCTCCTATTAACAACACATTCAATTACATTTTTTACATTGCTTCAGCAATGGTATAGTCACACCATGTTTATTTTCTCTTAAGAATATAAGTCCAAAATTTCTCATATTTCTAGTCTAACAAGAAATTCAGGACTGGATTCCACCAGCAGATTCCACTGAGGTTACCTGTGTGTTGGTATACTATGAACCAGGTATAGTGAGGCTCTTTTTACATTTTATGTTTCACTGCCTTAAAGAGCTCAATATGATCTGACCAGACTTTCATCTCCATTTGTTTTATGGACTGGATATATTATCAAACAATAAAAATGTTACAGAGATTAGCTTCTAGAATTTTTTAAAAATTAGAATTCATTACGTAATAATAATGCTTCATGCAAGTTAAAAAGTACCATTTTGGGATGGGGGACAGGTCATTAAAAACATACACTGAAACATTTGGTACTTTACTTGCACTTAGCAAACTTACTATAAAAATCAAACATCTTCTTTCAAGCACAAATCCCTCACACCAAAACAGAACTCTATTTCTGAAAACTCTATTTCTGAATATTGTCCCTTTAACGATTTTAAAGGGTCTGAATTATTTTAAGAAAGAATTTTGAAATTAAGTTTCATGTTACCATGGACCTTTTCAGGTGGTTCTAATACTCTGTGATTTGAAAAGTCTGCTTACCGTAACTCGAGTAGTTAAAGTGTCCCCACAATATATGCCACACACTTACCAGGGAGGTTGACTTCCATCAAGTATTTCATACACAGTATGTTGGGATGAAGATAGCAGTCTTCAGTTATGTCTGGAAAACGAGGCAAATCTAAAAATGTGCCAACTTCAATTGTTTTTTTATAGATATCCTCGTAGTCAGGCCAAGACTGAAATAAAAGAGAGATCATCATAGTCGCAATTTTTGCAACAAAAATTATTTTAAAAAATATGTTCTGATTTAGAATGGCTATTATTAAAAAGTCAAAAAATAACAGATGCTGGTGAAGTTGTGCATAAAAAGGAACACTTATGCACTGTTGGTGGGAATGTAAATTAGTTCAGCCACTGTAGAAAGCAATTTGGAGATTTCTCAAAGAACTTAAAACAGACCTGCTATTCAAGCTAGCAATCCCATTACTGGATATATACCCAAAGGAATATGTCATTGATATATGCACATGTGTGTTCATCACAGCACTATTTACAATAGCAAAGACATAATATCAACCTAAATGCCTACCAACAGCAGACCAGATGAAGAAATTATGATCCACATACACCATGGAATACTACACAGCCCTAAGAACAAGATCATGTCCTTTGCAGCGACATGGATGGAGCTGGAGGCCATTATCCTAAGCAAATTAATTCAGTAACAAAAACCCAAATACTGCATTTCTCACTTATAAGTGGGAGCTAAACATTGAGTACACATGGACACAAAGAAGGGAACAGCAGACACAAGGGCCTACTTCAGGGTGGAGGGTGAGGATCAAAAAACTACCTTTACTGCGCTTATTACCTGGGTGACAAAATAATCTATACATCAAACCCCCACGACATGCAATTTACCCATGTAACAAACCTGCACATGTGCCCCTTGAACCTAAACTCAAAGTCAGAAAGAAAAAAAAATTTTCTGATTTAGCAAGTAATATGTTCCAAGCCAGAGTATTTAGAATGCTTAAGAAAACAAAAAGGAACAGATAAAACTAACATGCATTCGCTGAAAAAAATCTGGAATTTGGAGAAAAGTATGAAGGGAGAAAACCCCCATAAATCCTTAATATTTTAACTCAGCAATTTTAAATGATACATACTAAATGTTAAAAGCCACTAAAATTCCATTTCGTACAACCCGATCACAGTTAAAATGTTTTCATGACTGCTCTGATACACAACTTCCCTCTCACCTTTCTCACCTGCACTCTCTCATTACTCTTCAAATTCAGAGCTAACAAATGCAGATCACTGTTACATAATATTCACATGCTTTTCTATATGGGAGTAACGCCAGGCTTTAAGTCTAGTAGTTAAAAATCCACAATTCAACTTTATACTAAACTGGCCCACATAAAAGCATATAAAAAGTATATAAAAGTTCAGGAAAGCTATGAACAAATATTAATATATTAATTCTGTCTAGCACTTACTTTAAGAACTCAGTTTTTTGCATATACCATTTGTATTTTTGCAATTTATAAACATTCCTAATATTAATACTGCATGTAATTTTTCATTTACTCATCTATTCTCATAAAAAATTTAGTTTAGAGCGGCCGGGCGTGGTGGCTCATGCCTGTAATCCCAGCACTTTGGGAGGCCGAGGTGGGTGGATCACGAGGTCAGAAGATCAAGACCATCCCGGCTAACATGGTGAAACCCCATCTCTACTAAAAATACAAAAAATTAGCCAGGTGTGGTGGCGGGCACCTGTAGTCCTAGTTACTCGGGAGGCTGAGGCAGGAGAATGGCGTAAACCCGGGAGGCGGAGCTTGCAGTACGCCGAGATCGCACCACTGCACTCCAGCCTGGGCACAGAG
>NW_012108897.1:0-27560 GCF_000951045.1 Mandrillus leucophaeus
AAGATTGCATATGTAAAGCCTTTATCACAGTGTCTGGTCCATGTTATTAGGCAATGTGATACATATATGAGTCAGGAATGAATGGATTCATTTGTTTATTTTGGAGTAAGAACATAAAGGCATGAATTATTTTTATTGGCCATTTTTGTTTTGTTTTGTTTCATTGTGATTAAAAAATAATTGAATGGCTGCTGGTCAGCGATCATGACTTCCTTTCCCTTTTAGCTTTAATTCTGTGGCAGCCAGCAGAATTTTCCTGACAGGTATTCTAGCAGACTTCTCCCAAGAGACCGTTTCTGAAACTGCTTGACTATACGTGGTCTTTACCTTCTAGAAGTTCCCTTCAGGTGTTGTCAATATTTTTCTTTGTGAGGAGAGAAAAACAATGATTTCTTAAGTGTATTAATTCTCCAAGTAGTTTTATTTTATAGGAGACACTTAGGATTTGCAAGGAATAGACGTGTATTCAAATGGAGAAACTCATGAGTATTAAACCGAAGCCGTTGGGGAAGAGGAATTGCAAGGCAAGAGGGCAGTGGCTCACCTCCCTTCCCTTCCCTGACACTCCATTCTCCCCTCCAAGGTGAGGACTGGATAAGGATGTGAAATCTACAATGGACTGGGAGAGACTGGATAAGCCTGAGATGTGAACTTTCCAAACTTCACACCGAGGAGCCCCACTGAGTCTTTACAGGACACACCAGCTGTTCCCACCAAGAAAGGAAACAAAACTTTTTTTGTTGTTTCTTTCATGCTACTTCCCTCTGTGGAATCCCCTCTTCTGCATCATCTTTCACTCCTGTTTCATCAGGTCACAAATGCCACTATTCCATCCTTAGCCCTTTGTCCAAAATTGCCATTTTCACTCTGAGTTGGCACCTACGATGATGCTCACACTATCTCTTGTTCCAAAGTGGTCCTTTCCTCCACATCAACAAAATGTCCTCTCTGGGGTACCTGTACTGGTGGATTTTGATTTGATTGAAATAACTCACACTAGCATCTGAATCATAGACTCAAGGGCATAGTGGAGGTGGGGAACCTTCCACGAAGTTATTGCCACTATCGTTTTTTTAAGACAGGTAATTCCTCTGTGTACGTGTGAAGAAGGCTTCTTGGTGCTTGCTTTTTTGTTTTTTTGTTTTTGTTTGCTGTAGGGGTCAGAAACAATTGGATACAGATGAGGCGGGGCAGGCTGCATAACTGGGTTAAACAGGCAGAGTTAACAATGGGAGGGTAGAGGCTGTGATGACCTGGAGAGGGACATTTACATTAAACAAGAACAGCTGGAACTGTAGGCGGCTCATGCGCTGCCTTTACATATGAGGCTTGTTATTTTACAGAACACCCTCACTGCCTCTCCTACATGTGACTGTTGAGGAAAATGCATGGGATCTGCATTGTTTTATGGTCCACGGCTCTATTGGATCCATCCCCACCACCTCTACCAGTGTCCTGTACCCACACCCCACAAGGTACAGAGATTATTCCCAGAAAGAGACTTAGAATTTTGAGAGAATGCACCCTGTACTTATCACATGTTTCTCCCGATAACGCTCACATTTTTATCCAATATTGCAGAATCAAAATTTTCTATGTTAGTGCAAAACGTATAAGCCTTTACACTTATTCAGAGAAATAACAGAAATGACAGGCCTGGAGCAGTGGCTCATGCCTGTAGTCCCAGCACTCTGAGAGGCCAAGGCAGGTGGATCACTTGAACCCAGGATTTCAAGACCAGCCTGGGAAATATGGTGAAACCCCATCTCTACAAAAAACACAAAACTTAGCTGGTTGTGGTGACATGTGCCTGTAGTCCAGCTACTCAGGAGGCTGTGGTGGGAGATGGGCTTTGGATGTTGAGACTGCAGTGAGCCAAGATTGCACTACCACTGCACTCCAGCCTGGGTGACAGAGTAAGACCCTGTCTCAAAACAAAACCAAACAAACAAACAAAAAAGAATGACAATGTTGGAACGTTGGCATAATAAGAAATTCAAATTAAAATATTTGAAAACAAAATTTTAGCACAATATCCATGTCTACCTCAGTTCTTTGTCTTATTTGTAAAAATCACATAAACAACCTGGTGTTTCCAGTACCCTACCAAATTATCCAGTATATTTCAATATCCCCATTTCTTAACTGCCTTATAATTATTGCTTGATTTATTAAATAGAAGACTGATTGAATCGAGAATGGTTGATTTTTCTATGCCAAAAAAGTCGACGTCTATTAAAGCATATTCTACGCAAGACTTAATGTAAACTGGATTTCAAGAATGTGCAGAAGTGAGAGTATATGGACATATTGTGAACTTCTATTTGTGAAACTGCTGAGATTGTTTCTTAATCCAGCAAGGTAATCAGTTCCAAATTAGTGTTCAGATTAGATAATGACAACTTAAACATGTCTCACCCTATTTGTAAACATAAGCACTCTTTTCCATTCCAGAGTTTTCAGAAAAACACATATATTAAGAAGTGTAGGGTTAAACCTAATTTTAATTGTACTTTCTTTTTTTTTATTTTTCTTTTTTCTTTTTTTGAGACGGATTCTAGCTCTGTTGCCCAGGCTGGAGTGCAATCTCGGCTCACTGCAAGCTCTGCCTCCCGGGTTCACGCCATTCTCCTGCCTCAGCCTCCCAAGTAGCTGGAACTACAGGTGCCCGCCACCACACCCTGCTAATGTTTTGTATTTTTAGTAGAGACGGGGTTTCCCTGTGTTAGCCAGGGTGGTCTCGATCTCCTGACCTCGAGATCCGCCAGCCTCGGCCTCCCAAAGTGCTGGGATTACAGGCGTGAGCCACCGTGCCCGGTGCTTAGTTGTACTTTCTATCCTATTCACATCATAGGCAGGGTAAGTGAAGGGAAAGGAAGTAATAGTCGCCTTTGCTTTCTTCTTTTGGAAGAAACAACATATGCAAACTAGAAGGTAATCACCTTTAATGAACGCAAATATTAATATTTTAATGTGTGCAACAAAGCCCGAAAAAAGCAAGAATCATATTAAAATTAGGGGGGAAAACCCAAAAGATTAAAAAAATGTAAATAACATTCTTGGGTAATAGGAAATAATTAAGACCACAAATTTTTTTATAAACCTAGCAGTTTTACATTTTAGATGTTACTCCACAATCATCACAGAATTATAGCTAGCTCTTACCTAATTAACTAACTGATTAGACAGAATACAGTAGAGATGAAACAATTCTTAAATGTTCTTGACTTTTTTCTGATACATTTGTGTCCTTCACAAATACAACATATACATATACAGTTTTCCTGAAAAGTTCCAATTATATCTACTCTTAGCTCTAAAATTAACTTATTAAACTTGTAAGCACATTTAATTTTATGTCCTTATAAAAATTTAGCATAGAAGATGATTATTTTAGCAGAAAAATACCCAAATATGTTTTGAGGCTTGGAATAAAAGGTATACTACCAAATCCAGGGAGTACTGGAATCTCAGCTGTGAAGACACAAACCCATTGGCCTGGTAGAGATCACATTAATATTCACAGTGACCTCTTGCCTGGGTAGCCTGAAATCAAACTAGGTTCTAGCTTATGTCCCCGCTGGGAATACTGATCAAATCATGAGCGTGTTACCTGGGCCAGTGCCATCCATGTTGTCCACCCCAGCTTTGGTGCATCTCCCCTTCTTGCTCTCTGTTGATGCAGCACCATTCCCACAGGCTGTCCCTCTGGTGAGAAGCCTCAGTGCACATTCTCTGTTGGGTTTAAAGGAAGGTTGTGAGGAGAAATAAGTCAAATCAATAGCACCTGTTAGAAATAACCAAGCCGCCAATGTCAAGATTTTCCTGTTAACAGTGACAAAGGTCCATCACAGAGGATGGTAGAGGGCAGGAAACATTTCAAATAAGAGGGAAACAGTTTTGTTGGCAGCAATGTAAGAGTAAATGGAGTTACCATTTGTTGAATTATTACTGAGTCATGCCCTGGGCTAAGTCTTTTACTTGTATTATCTTATTTAATCCTCATAAGACTGATAAAAGAGAAGTATACTGATAATACTCTTATTTCACAGATGAGAAAACTGAGGCACAGAGAGATGAAGTGATTTGTCCCAACAAATAGTGGGAAATAATAAATTTAAATAGCATCTGACTAGAAGACCTAAACTGCTTAACATATGTCTTAAAATTTGGTCCAATGAAGTATGTGTGTGTTTTTTAAAAATATTATAGAACTTGAAGATTTCAGAATTCTCTTAACCCCCAATTTTAACTACAAACCAAAGCAACCACTGATCTCTGTTTTCTAGGATTTGTGTGATGTGTAATAATAGTTTGGTCACCAATTTCAATTTCAAAATTATACACCTCAATACATTTTGGTGAAGGTGGACATTCAAAACTCAATATATTGTCAGTTATTCTACCACCATATTTTAAAACTGAATTCATCATTGGGCTTTTAGTGAAACAACAAGAGTAATAGCTATAATTTATTAAGGACTTATTACTGTGGGTTAGAACCTGTGCTTAGTATTTTACAGCCATTATTTTAAATTAAATTCTCAAAAATAAGCATAATCATTTCCATTTTACAGATGAAAAAAGAGAGATTCAGAGATTAAGCAGTTTACTCCAAATTCATGCATTATTAATATGTTGGACCCAAGATTCAAACCCAGGTGTACCTGAATATGAAAGACATGAACTGCAGTGTGGGATGCTATGTTGTGACTCTGATTAAGACCTGGTTCAGGTAGGTGACCAGGTCTCTCACTCATGATGTTCTCACACATCTCAGGATTATGAGAATGCCTGATTGCTTTGTGCCCTTGTGAAAACTAAAGCATCCAGAAGTCACAGGACAGAATTATAGCATGTGTAGTGCTCTGCATTCTTGAAGCCTAACATTCTTCAGAGGGAAGAGGAGCACAGAGCCAATACTAACTCTGCCTTGCCCCATGGCTTTGCAGGTACCCAAGATTTGGAAGTAGCTTCATGTGTTCACCAAGAGACGGTGGTGGTTAACTGTCGGCCCAGAAGCCTAATTATGATGAAAGTGGGCTTCCAGGCCTCAACAAGTTTTCTTTCATAGTAGGTGCCCTGAGGAGAAAGGAGGGGTTTTGGGTATGGACTTATTGTTTGAGCCTGCCGTGCAGGTGCAGGTGCCTGCTGCGAAACAATGAAGTCCATTGATGGCAATGCCTGGTCTTACACATGCCAAAGCCAACACATACTGCTCTGGGCAGGTATGGAAGTCAACAGTGAGGCATAACCAGGTGGGGGTTCAGGATCTCAAATGGCCTCCTCCTCCTCCTCCTCAGAGCTGAGAGAATTAATCATGGCCACGCTGGAGAGCAGACTACCTACAACATACTGAAAAACTGATTTGTGAGTTCAGACAGACACACCAGTGTCAAAGCTCTGGCACTGGGGCAGATGCATCTATTTTCAGAAGTTTCCCCACAAATGGAGAACTGTTTGTCTTAAAGGTGGAAAATTACATGTATTTTACTATTTTAAAGAAGGTATATCTTAATTGCCTTTCCTGCAAAAGAGGAAAAGAAATCCTATGAACTTTTCTTTCTCTTTCTTTCTTTCTTCTTTCTTCTTTCTTCTTTCTTTCTTTCTTTCTTTCTTTCTTTCTTTCTTTCTTTCTTTCTTTCTTTCTTTTCTTTCTTTTCTTTCTTTCTTTTTCTTCTTTCTTTCTTTTTCTTCTTTCTTTCTTCTCTTTCTTTTTCTTTCCTTTTCTTTCTTTCTTTTCTTTCTTTCTTTCTGAGATGGAGTCTCACTCTGTCACCCAGGCTGGAGTGCAGTGACGTGATCTCGGCTCACTGCAACCTCCACCTCTCAGGTCAAGTGATTGTCCTGCCTCAGTTTCCCGAGTAGCTGGGACTACAGGCACACACCACCACGCCCAGCTAGTTTTTGTATTTGTAGCAGAGATGGGGTTTCACCATGTTGGCCAGATGGTCTCCATCTCTCGACCTCATGATCTGCCCTCTTCAACCTCCCAAAGTGCTGGGATTACAGGCGTGAGGCACCACACCCAGCCTATTTCTTTTCTTTTTGTTTTTCTGAGGAAATAAATATAGATAAGAGGGTAAAACATATCTTTAAAAAAAAATTTCTGTGATTTTTCAACAAGGAATTGTTAAGTGCCTTATTTCACATGGCTAAGCTTCATCTTCAGACTTGACACTTCTGCAAATCAAAAGCTTATAAGCAGAGGCCACAGACATGGAAATACATCCAGCCAACTAGAAAGGGGCAGAGTATAGGAGTGTAGTCCAGTCTTGCTTTGAAACACTCTTGAGAGAAAGATCATTTATGAATCTCATATAATCTGGCACTACACAGTGTCTTGGACATCAGTTTTTCAGACTTCTTGAATTCCAACTTAGGGAAGATAGTTCACTTTAAAGCAGGAGCCAAGATGGACCATTTTCATTTCTCATTTTCTCATAAAATCTTATTAACAACAACTATGCCAGCACCAGGATTTGTACTGGGGACACAAGGGTAAGCAAAATCGGCCCAAGCTTTCTTTTTCCTTGGTTCAGGGCAAGGCTTCTAATGAGTGTTTCCTGGTTAAGTAGACTCTGAGAGCAACTCTAGTTCAATAGAAATAAATGAGGCAAATGATGACAAATGCCCCAAAGAGAACCAAAATTTGTGGGTGAATTACTAAAATTCTCGAGACCGCTGTATCTTCATCTATGAAGAGGAAAAAATAAGACCTACCTTAAAGTTTGTTGTGGGGAATTAAATGAGATCATTTATTATGCCTGGTACGGTCGGGCGCGGTGGCTCACACCTGTAATCCCAGCACTTTGGGAGGCCGAGGTGGGCGGATCACCTGAGGTCAGGAGTTTGAGACCAGCCTGACCAACATGGAGAAACCCCATCTCTACTAAAAATAAAAAATTAGCTGGGCGTGGTGGCACATGCCTGTAATCCCAGCTACTCAGGAGGCTGAGGCAGGAGAATCACTTGAACCTGGGAGGCAGAGGTTGCAGTGAGCCAAGATCATGCCATTGCACTCCAGCCTGGGCAGTTAGAGCAAAACTCGGTCTCAAAAAAAAAAAAAGAAAAGAAAAAGAAAAGAAAAGAAATGAAAGAATTATGCCTGGTACATAATAGACCAGAAAGGATGCTAGACATTGTCGTGATCCGTTTTGGATCTCTCTCTTCTTGACCTTTTTATAGATGAATTTATGGACAGCCCCATAGATTGAGGCCAAACTTAGTGCCCCTAAGGTTCTAATTTCAAAGGGGATAAAAACAGACTTCAGCTTCTTAAAATTCTCAGACTCCTGTCTGATTAGCACTGTATTTCAGCCTTCCTTCCTCCAGTGCACCTTCATCAGGCATCACCTCCACATCACACTTTATTAATTTTCTCTTTCTTTGCACAGCAGGGATAGAGGACAGGGAGGGTTTCCCCTTTTCTGATTCCCAAGATCACCGTTGCTCTCAGTCCCTGCTGAGGGAGCAGGCTTGTCATTCGGGGAGATTTGAAAATCAAAGCCAGTATGGATGTGTGGGCGGCAGCCAAGCTGAGAAACAATCTGGACATCACATTGGCCAAGAAAAGGGGATGTCCCTCTGGGAAATATGCCTGGCTCTGTTTGTATTGGCTTTCAGAGAACTCTTCTGACCTGACATGGTGCTAACTTGGTATTGTGGGAAAGTCCATCTGACCACGGGCTTCCTGCAGTTGCCTTTTGATTATGCCAAGGGAAGGACCTAAGAAGCAGTGTACAGATATGGTCTCCAGGGAGAGACAAGATCCCTCCTTCTGTCAGCACGAGCACCCACCTCCCCTTGTTTGGATGAGAGAAGAGGAGACCAGGGAAGAATTTAACCCAATCTCGGGAATGTTGCATGCCCAAACTGAAAGTTAGGTTTTTCACTTCTTGGCTTAACCTAAAATGTAGGCGCTGGCCCTCCAGTTGGCTGCCACGGGACAAAGGTTGTTTTTCTGGCTAGGGTCAAAAAGAGTGGAATCTCAGCACAGAGTAAAATTTAACCTTGGTTTTTTTGTTCATTTGTTTTTTCCCCCTTATTACACCTTTGACCCCAAACCATGCTCCTCCTCCCCTCTCTACCTCTTTTTCTCACCAACTTCCTGATCGGTCTTCTCAAGTTGCAGCTATGAAACTAGAAATCCATTCCCTGCCTTTGACTTATTGGCATTCCCATGATTATTGGTTAATCGCACAAGAATTAAATGAGTTTTGCTTGGCAGGAGCAGAGAGGAGGAGCAAGTTTTAGGGGGGAAAAGCAAAGTTTATACGTGTTAAATTACCTAGGCCTTATCTGACCCCTTTGAACACTCAGTCCCCTCTTTGCTCTCCTCTCCCCTTCCCTCCCCAGTGCTTGGTAAAATGCAAATTCTGGTTCTCCAGAGTATCCCAACTGATCTCTCCCTCTGCCTGGTTCCTTCTCACTAACAGTAGGGGAGTTAGAGAACTTGTACACATTGAAGTATGAATGACACTAGTCACTAATCTCTTGGCCCCATGCTTTCCACTTTCCCCGAGGTATTTTCTTGGGCTGACTTCATTTAATCTCAGGATCAGGTAATGACACTCTGTAGTAGGTAAGAGTTAAGGACTGGCAATATGACATAGAAAGACATGAGTTACAGAGCCAGATAGATTTGGGCTCGTTCTAGCCTTGTGTATTTTGGGCAAGTTAACTAAACACTCTGAGCTCTGATATCCTCATTGACTAGAGATAATATACCTTTGCAAAAAATATAATATATGGAAAGCGTCTAGCTTGGTACCACATAGCAGATATTTAGATACTTAATTACCAATGTGATCATTATCATTGGGCAGCTGTGTGTCCTCATGAGTGCAGTGTTAGGTAAGGGATGATTGTTAAGGAAGGCTACAATATTGGGAGGTATTACCACAGCTGCCTTGACCTCCCCATTCTTTTTGTGTCCTGAGACTCCCTCTGAGGAAATCTGGCAGACCAAGTTTATGAGGGAGAAGCAAGCAGAGGGAATGTGCTGCTTGGCTTGGAGCCACCACCAAGGGGTAACTGGCTTGGTCACCCAGGGACATACGGGTTTTATTCACCTGAGGAGACCACAGGCACAGTAGTCCAAGGCTCTTGGATAATGAGCAAAATTAGCTGCTCTCTGTTGATGTTGGGGACTTACTTTCTGAGGGGTTCCCAGCTTCTCTGGTGACCCCCACTTCCACAGGCCACCATTTTCTTTCTATGCCAGTGATTCTCAATACTGGCTTCACGTTCAAATCTCATAAAGGAGTGGGCCTGGCTAGTGGTAACAGCTCCCCAGGTGAATCAAATGTGCAGAGTTGAGAATCACTGTTTGAGACCCAGCCTGAGCTTTTTGGAGCTTCACCTGCAGAGGCAAGCTTGGGTTTTTGGTTGTGCTGTTCTCCCCCAGATGGATCCCAAATGATTACTGAAGCCTAATGTAATTATTTATGTTGCTTAACTTGTGACATCCTTTAGAACCATGTATTGATTTACTTTTAAAGGCAGACACTCCTTATTCCAACAAGCACAGCCTAATATGGCATGGTCATATTGCTCAGGTAGTGTATGTCTTGCTTCCGATTTAAGAAAGAGGAGGAAGAAAATCATTAAGTTATTTTCTGGAACAACAGCAGAGAATAATCTAGAGTATTAAATATATCTTGATGAGGAGAAGTTGAGGAAACTTTCCTAAACGACTCTTCTATTTCTCTGAACTGGTCAGTTAACCCGGACACAAAGCCTCACACATAATGATGGACACCTTGTCTCCCATGAGGCCTCCATTGTTTAAGCTGCTCTTTGTGAAAAAGCAGATGGTCAACCATTAGTGTTCAGGTTCTGGTCACAGGTGTGTGGATTGGAGAGTTCCTACTCTCATTGCAAAGATGTAGCTGTGACATCCCCAATTTTTGGGAAACTATATTTTACCCTAAAGAGCTAATGTGAAAGTTACTGTAAGCACAGTAAGTATAAAGAAAAACTGAGCTTGATAATACTGTTGATATTTTATCTGAAAAGCTTATCTGGAAGGATTGGGTCATCCGTTAGTGTAAAATACTGAATTTCTATCACATGGAAGACTGATGTAACTTAGACTCAAGGAAACACAAGTTGAACTAAGGGTTAGAAGTTACAGGAAGACACATTTCCATTGAGTATTCAGGAGATCCTTTTGCTTGCTGAAGGTGGAATGAATGAGATCACACCATAGCATCTATTCAGCAATCAGTAGCTCGAAGGTCAGAATGGTGAGTGCCGAAAGGGGAGCACCTGGATTACTTGTTATACCCAAGACATTCACCTGGTCAATCAAAAGTTAATTAGCTTGATTGAGTGTTCCACGTGTATACTTATTTCAAAACATCATGGCCAGGCACGGCTTACACCTGTGCTGAGGTTACAGCTAACACTTGTAACCCCAGCATTTTGGGAGGCTAAGAAGGGCAGATCACTTGAGCCCAGGGATTCGAGACCAGCCTGGCCATCATAGCAAAACTCTCTCTCTACTAAAAATACAAAAATTAGCCAGGCATGGTGGCACATGCCTGTAATTCCAGCTACTTGGGAGGCTGAGGCATGAGAATCGCTTGAACCCAGGAGGCAGAAGTTGCAGTGAGTTGAGATCACACCATTACACTCCAGCCTGGACAACAGAGCAAGACTCTGTTTAAAAAAAAATCATATTGTACACAATAAATATATATAATTTGTATATATTATAAAATGTATTCAAGCATTCTGTCTTCATTGTCCAATATATATCAGAAACTTGAAAGGTTCTAGAGATTCATATATGAATAAATTATGGTACTTAGCTCATAGACACACTTAAGCGAAATAAATAAACAACAATACAGTATCAAATGGAGATATAACAAAAGTGAAAAGGGCAATACATTCTCTTAGGGCAATTCATTTTGGGCAATGCAGAGGTAAAGTAGGGCATCAGGCCTGAAGGAAGCTTCTAGAAGGAGTTGACATTTGAGCTAGGCCTTTAAGAACAGGTAATATTTAGCCATGTGGGGAACAAGGAAGGGCATTTTAGTTGGTGGTAAAAAGTGATGCACAGCATTGGAGTGTAGAAGTGTCCTTATGTTCTGAGAAGAACGTGTTGTGTATTGATTTCTCTAGTAAACACATGAGGTACATGAAGGCAGTGGGGCGGAAGATACCCTGCAAGCTTTAAACTCCAACCAAGGTATATAAATGCATCTTACTGGGTTTTTTTTACATAATTATTTTTATTTTTAATGTCCAGAATGTGTAATACAAGGGCCAGAGCTTCCTCCTGGACTCAATTTTATAAATTCTCGATTGGTTGGTGAGGCAATAGGGATACTTTTTCTTGTCTCATTTGGTGTCTGGAAAAGCTTCGTTCAGGTCCTCAGTGGTCATCTGATCAAATGGAATTAAGTTCCTTATCTTCTCCAGCTGTTTCTCATGCTCTCCAATCCTGGACTTTGACAGAGACACCCACTCAGCACAAATTTTCACATCTTCATTTTCTTCAGCATACACCTGGGCAGTATATTTATCCTCTGGTACAGGAAACTTCAGGGCATTAAACTTCTTCTCAAAGTCATCCACCAAGCCTGCCTTGGCCACATTGGTCTTGTAGTAAGTCCAGTCGATAGCTGGTGGATTCTTAGGTAAAATAGCCAATCTGGAGGTGAGAGTCTCATTCCAGGATGTCAGGGAATTAGCAATGGCCTTTTGGTTTCAGGGTATGATCTCCCAAGAAGTTACCCAGTTAGTGGTTTTTAGAGCAAGTTTTTGCCCAGCCATCTTGGGATCCTTCACCTACCCCAGCGGCCCACAGTCCACAGCAGCACCTAGCGGCTCTTACTGGATTTTTTAGTGCAGTCGTGGCTATGTATTAACATTTGGACTTTATGCTTCAGGAATGGGGAACAATCACGGGTTTTGGAGAGTAGAGGAAGCCATAATCTAGAAAAACGATGGAATTGCTCGGTACAGGGCACCACGAAAGCTTAACTGTCTCTGTGATAGTGATTTCTCCCTTACCCTCTGCACTTTTCCCCATAGTGAGTTTCCCCAGGCCCGTTGTTTTCCAACTTAAGAGTCTTTAGATTCCTTGTAGATTCATGAAGATGGAAATGAGGGATTCATGAACTATTTTCAACATTGCAATAAGCTCAAATAAATTATGCACTACCACTGTCACAGAGACAGTTAAGCTTTGGTGGTACCCTATAACAAGCAATTCCATTATTTTTCTAGATTATGGCTTCCTCTACTTTCCCTGTGCTTGTTCCCCATTCCTGAGGCACAAAGTTCAAATTTTAATATATGGCCACAACTGCCTTAAAAAAAAACCCAGTAAGATGCATTTATTTACTTTGGTTGGAGTTTAAAGCTTTGCAGGCTGTCTTCCAACCCACTGTTCACATGTACCTCATGCATCCATGGGAGAAGTCAACACACAACACACGTTCTTCTCAGAACACAAGGACACTTCCACACTCCAATGCTGTGCATCACTCTACCATCACTTAAAAGGTTAGCACCAACATTTTCACAAAGCAAAAGGACCCTTGCTTTAGTTACAACTCTTCAGTAAGGGTCCCTAGCCACCAACTTTGGGAAGGTCTTCCCCTTAAAGAACTTACATGGTATAGGATTTATAGGTATGCGCTTTAGAGGCAGACAGCCTTGAGTTTGAATATTGGCTGCCACTTATGAGTTATATGATATTGGACAATTTATTTAATCTCTGTAAGCCTCACTTTCCATGGTTAACTCATAGGATATATTGTGTATCTGTTGTATCTGTCAGTATATTCTTAATTCATAGAATATATTGTATATCTGTCAATTACACACTTATATTGTATAATCTGTCTTATGTAAGTATAGAGTGTTGCCTGCCTATAGAAAATAAAACTGCTGCCAGGTAAATCACAATCTTTTATGTGTCCATCAGCATCATTGGCCACTATTGGTCCTTCCTATTTGGGGTCTCCACTGAAGGTCTTTGAGGTAGGGTGCTTCTAGTATTCAGATGGCCACACCCTTGGCTCTCCGGTTTGCTGATGTGTCTGCTAATAACTGTATTTGAGTGCCTCTGTGCTCCCTGGTGATATCCCCAGTGCCTTGCTGAGCAGATATCCTGAGGGTGGTCGATTGCCTCCATCTTGCAGAGGCCAGAGGGAAACACTCTCAATGCCATTTTCCACCCAGCTCATTAGTCAACTTCAGGACTTCAAAAGACATGCTCTGTTTGACTCTGCTGTTCTCTATACATGACACGTATACAAATGTGTTCAATGCACACTTTCTATGCTTCGTCATGGCTTTGGAAGCCCTACTAGAGACTCAGTGGTGTTATGCTTTTTAGTCTACATTGCCTAAGAGAACTGATACAGAGGCTAAGCAAAGGGGTGGTAGATATGGATGTCATTTAATATTACAGTCATATGGCAAGTCTGAAAATGGTCTTGTCAAAGTTAGTGTTGTGCCCTAAATGGCTTTTTCACATACCACAAGTCTGTCTTGAAAATGATTTGAATTTTCACTTTCTTTTATTCAGTTGAGTCCTAGGAATATAGACACATGGACAACACGTATCCAGCACTGTTCATTGTACGGTGCTGGGTAAACATAAAATCATTCTCTTTGGACAGCTGCCCATGTACTTTACTGTTCATGTGCACTTTCCAACCTTTCAGTGCTGGAAAAACATAAAAAAGTCAGGAAGTCTCACCTGAACAAGCTTTCTTGGGCAGATTTTTGGCAGATAATGCTTCCTGTTACATAGGAAATGCTTTTAAGCTTAGCTTCATTTTTAGTACTTTGGTTTGCCTGCTAAGCTATGAATTCTGTTTGGTTGCTAGTAACAAATATTAGAAAGCAAAACAAACAACAGCAACAATGACAAAATGGTGGCTTGGAGACATTGGGAGTTTATTTTTGTCTCATGAAAAACACATTTGGAGATGGGCACTCAGGCTGAGGCCCGCCGTGAAAGACTTAAGGCCTTTCTAGCTTTGTGCTCTTCCATTCGTAACACTTTTTGGTTTGTTTGTTTGTTTTTTGAGACAGGGTCTTGCTCTGTTGTTCAAGCTGGAGTGCAGTGGCACAATCAGATCTCCCTGGCTGAAGTTCAAGTGACCCTCCCACCTTAGTCTCCCAAGTAGCTGGGACTACAGGCTTGTGCCACCATACCCCATTAATTTTTGCATTTCTTTTAGAGACAGGGTTTCATCATGTTGCCTAGGCTGTCTTGAACTCCTGGGTTCAAGTGATCCATTGTCCTTGTCCTCCCAAAGTGCTGGGATTATAGGTGTGAGCCACCGCACCCAGCCCTAGGCTGTAACTCTTATTCTTCTGCTCTCAAGATGACTGCTGGTATGCCAACAATCATGTCCATGTTCAGACAGGAAAAACTGGGTGAGTAAGAGGCAAAAATGTGCCAATTTTTGTTTGAAGAGATATTTGGGGAGTTCTTCTCTCGTTTATACACCTATCACATTGATCATAATACAATCACGTGACATCCCCCAAATGCAAGGGAGGTCGGATACATACTTGGATAAGCCCATTTCCTCCTTCAGTAAAACTGATGTTTGTTCACAAAGAGAGAATGGCCATTGGGTAAGCAAGTAGCACCCCCTGGCACATCTACCTTTAAGCCTAGCTAGACTTTTTACTTATCCTTTGTTAAAAAGTCTTAAGGGGAAAATGGAAAAGTAAATTAACCTTCTAACCATAAGCAGATTTGAAATACTTTTCTAATAATGAAGAGCTAATTAATTATTTCCAAATCTACAACACTATATTTGAGACGACTTCCCTTATTTGGTTTTCACTATCCCCTAAGCACTTGTAATCTTAAACCTACGGGGTCACATTGTATTAATTTGTTCTCTTGTACATGTTCAGTGAAAGTTTCGTGATGTTTTGATCTTATTTTAGGGAAGAAGGACATTTGGATGGAAGATAACATGGAAACTCTAGGCTCCAAGCACAATGCCTAAAATCATTTTATTGCTTTCTTATAACAGTTGCAATGAGTTAGGTAATAGGAAGGAAACAAATAATACAACCTGTGACAGAAACGCCATGGTGGTATAGTGCAGGGTTTTTCAATTATCTTTAGTGGTAAAATTGTGTCTTCAAGTGAAATTATACTGAGGACGTTTAACTATACAAAAGAGATAAAAAGCTGACTTTCTCTAGTTGAAGTAAGACTGGAGGATCCCTCCACTCTTTTCATCCGCTCCCTATCTCCTTCATGATCTTTGGGGTGCAAGACTACAGAAAGAAAATTTGAAAATCACCATTTCATTAGGTATTTGTCTCAGCTCTGCCGTTAGCTGGCTGTGTGACTGTGGACAAATTACTTGCCCTCTCTGGCCCCCAGGTTTCTGATGTAAAACACAGAAGGGCTGGGTCAGTTGATCCTGAAAAGTCCATCTAGCCTATGTTTCTAGGATTTTCCTGGCTACCAGTGTGTACATAGTCAGCTTCTAGTGATGAGTGTTATCTGTGCTTTTCTCATCAAAATGGCTGGAGGCAAAAGAAAAAAAAATCCATCCGTTAGTACTGACTACAAAGAAAAATGGGAAACAAGAATGTTTTTCTCTTAAATATTTTCCTGCTCATAGGAAAAAAAAAAGAAGGAAAGTTGAAGTGAAATTCAAATCCCACTGCAGCATTTATGACATTGATCTAGATCTATAGAAGGAAGCCAAGGCTAGTGAAAACTGTCAATTTCAGAACATCTATTATCTGCAAAATACAACAATAGTTCTTTCATATTTTATTTCATTTAAATTACACAAGACTAATCAGAGGTGATATGATTTCTTTTATTACACAGGAATCCGAACCAAATTTATTCTGGATTAGAACTTACATCTTGTTTCATTAATGTTTCCATTGAATGAGTTGCACCTGGGGCTAGCTACTATTAAAAGCTCAGAATCCCAAACCTAATAAGGCTGCGGGTCTGTCCTAAGGAGCTTTAGTAACTTCTGCCCTTTAAGTCTGGTGTGTTTTCCTTGATACTGTAGATCTCAATCTTTGTCTCAACTTTCGTTTTACGTTTACATTAATGGGGGAGGGGTTGATTAAAATTCAAGTGTTTCTGTCCCCCTCCCACTCTACACTACTTCATTTGGGCAAGATCTGGGGTGGATTCCAGGCATCTGCATTTTAAACTCACCGCTCATAGCTCTGTCACCTGGCAAAGTTAGGAAACCACAGCTTTATACTGATGAGGGTTATTGATGTGAACTTCCGCCTTCATAGCCAGATGGTGGGCCCTGGTTGGTTGAGCACTGGGCCTCTTTTGTTTTTTGTATACTTGGCATATTGTAGGCATTTTCAAAAATATTGCAGACTAGAAGAAGAAGAGGAGGAAGAAGAGAGAAGAAAACTTGTATAGCACTGAATTTACTCACACCGTTGAAAAATAGACTCCGTAACAGGACACACGAAAAGAGAAGGGGTCCATTCCAAGGGAGAAACTGTTATGGGCATTTCAGGATTTTGATGAGATGGCCAAGACACAGCCCTGTCTCCTCCCACCCCCATTCATTCTTCTTATGCTGATTTATTTTGTGTAAGAATTTAACACCTGCTTGTTCTGTCCTGCTCACCAAATCCACTACTACTAGTATAAGTTGCTCCAGAGCCTGAATCTGGTCTACTGTTCACTTTTGTACTCCCAGTACGTACAACAGTCTCTGGCACATAATGAAGGGAACGAAAAAAGAATTATGTGATGGCCTGAACCACAGCAGGAAGGAGTGAGATTGGAAGGGATACAGGCTAGTCTTGAGTATTGCAGGACTCATGAGGCAAAACGCTAAGTTACTCCAACACTTAATTAGCTATTTTTATTAAGTGTCCAAGCCTCCTTCATTTAATGGGTGTTTTACTGCTTTTATCTCAAGAAAGATGGCAGAAGTTTGTGTCTTTTGGCTTTGATCACATTATTTCTGGGTTTTGTTACTTAATAAGGCAGAAGTTTAAATTAACATCATTCTCCGTTGCCTGTTTTTGGGTTAGCTGTACAGTATAGAGTGCTGGCAATTTTTCAATGGAGGAAAGAAAAGGAAACCTCTGTTTGGGAGCTTTAGGGGGAAAGGAGGGAAAGCCATTTACCTGAGCCCCTGGGGCTACATCTGCTTCTCAGAAAAGATCTGCCATCAAATCAAGTCACCTGACCCCTGTGGGGGTTACAGCTCAGGGACAGGTTGAAGGAGGACTGGGCCAGCTATAGCCTTCAATTGTCAAGGGGGCAAAGAAGGTTGGAAGGTGAATTCACAGTCATTTCTGTGTTCAGGGCCTTCTTACACTTTATAGCTGAGGTAAAAAATGTTGTCAGACTGAACAAAAGCCACCTCTGCAAGTCCCCTCTTAAAATGTGAAATTGCCTGGGCTATGATCTGAGATTTATGCCAACTGAATGTGCATTTATTTTTTTTTTTTCCCTCTTCAGTCACTCACTGCAGGGTTAGCTTGATGGTTTACAGAACATGGTAACACTTACTTGCTGCACTTTGGATCACTTCAGCCAAAGGTTTGTTGCTGTATTAATTGGCTTCAAAGAAAACATCGCCTTCACTTAAACGGTTTGAATACCTCTTGTTGAATCATAGGCCTGAGTCAAGTGTTATTAATTCAAGAATCTTTTGTCCATATCAGATAAACGTTGCCATAGCAAATGTAGCGTAAACAGATCTGTTCAAGTCACAACAACCTATAGAAGCCCACAGACAAAGCAGGACCAGTTTTGTCTTCACAGAAGGCCTGGTGCTGCATTAAATGCTATCCAGTTGGCCTGGTGTATAGCCACATGAACCACATGCTGATGAATGGAACCTGGGATCCACAGATCCCAGGCAGAAGCCTTTGTCATCAGGTTTTATCAAATGTGAACAGTCAGTGGAACATCTGGCTTTAATACTGATAGAAACTGTAGGATTTTGGCTGTTCTCTGGCCTTGCATATTTTCCATCCTCTCTATCAGCACTTGTCAGTGATTTGATGAAGTTAAATCGACTGCATCTGATTCTTTGAGTGCAAGAAAAATTGCAGAATGCTTGCTCCTATCTCTCACCCTCACTCATAGTAAGTTTGCAGGGAGTTGGTTTGGGTCATGAGCCTGAGAATTTAAGGAGGAAAGGGGTGAACAGAGAACCTTCCAAAGCCTCGTCTCAGACGAACACTCCTTTTGCTCAACAATCAAAGACAGCTTACTTAAACTGCAAGGGCGATGCCACTGAACCAGTAACAGCCTTTGCTGGTTTGATTGCAGCCAAGGAGAAAAACATGGCAAGAGAGAGGCCCATGACTGAAATGAGTTTCCAGGGCCTTTTGCTCTCAGCTTTCCCCGGAGGACCTTGTCAATCTCACCAACCCTCTGCCGGTCCAGTTGATGTTGTCTGGCACAACTGGCAATCACAGTGCAGAAAATGACAGGACCCAAGTGAGGATGGAGATTGAATTCACACCTCATCACATCCCATAAAGGGCAATTTTTCAAGGTCAGTGTTTAGGTGAATTAAAGGAACAAGGTTTGGCAGAGGGCCCTCTGCTCAGCCCTCCCAGACCATCCATCCAGCTGCTGCTCTTTGTGTGCCTGAACTCTTGTGAGAGCACTCAGACGCATGCGCAGACCTCATGGGTTCTGTGCGTCTGAACACGTCCAAGCAAGCTGGTGGGTTTGGGTGCAGCTTGTTTTTGTTAAAAGATGCCCCCATGATGTCTCAAAATGGAAAATTGAAACAGTGACTCTAAATACGTCACCGACAGGAAAATAAGCTTGAGAAGAAGGACCAAATTATTTTCATCTGGGAGCGGAAGATTTTTCCCTC
This sequence comes from Mandrillus leucophaeus, assembly GCF_000951045.1. NCBI lineage: Eukaryota > Metazoa > Chordata > Mammalia > Primates > Cercopithecidae > Mandrillus > Mandrillus leucophaeus. Next base: position 18,849 of record NW_012108897.1, read on the forward strand.
TGTAAGGTACACAGATTTCTGTAATTTACCTAAATGTCAATGGGGTACCTGTGCAGCAAGTATTCCCCCTTGGGCTACTGGCTGTTTTCTGGGGAGCAGCAGCCTCTGATGTGCAGGACTGACTGCCCAGCTGCCTCTGGGAAGAAAATGTTTGGGGGTTTTAATTATCTGAGAGTCTTGTAGTGTCAGAGCCCAAGATCACCTAGCCCCACCCCTTCATCTTGAGGATAAGCCAGGGAGGTCCAGAGAGGTGGAGTGAGTTGCCCAGTGTCAAGCAGCTAGTGAGAAGCTGAGGCAGGGCTCAAACCTCACTTTGCTAATTCTCAGTCCTGTGCTCCTTAGTCCTCACACTGCCTCCAAGATAAGGATAAGCAGCATCCCTTGCCATTTCCATTGGGGTGGGTGGGGGAGATCAGCCTGGCCATTTGAAATTCCCTGGTTATATTCTATTAAAGTCAGTGAAACCATCATTTGTTAAATATCTAAATGTTCCTGGTACTATTCCGTGTCCTGAGGAACAGGGAAGTACAGTCTAGCATGGGAGAGAATGTAAGGTACACAGATTTCTCATTATGCCATGGTACTATTGTTCTCACGTTACGGAAAATGAAACTGAAGCACAGAGAGGTCGCTAAAAATGTTAGCACTAAAGGGGAGAGGGCTAGAAAAGGCTTTTGGGAGAGATGTTTAAGCTGTTTCTTGAGGGATTTGGGAGAGGATTTTGGTGGAAAGAGGTGGAAGAAGACAGCATGGCATGTCAAGAAACAGCATGAGAAATAGCATGGATTCTGGGACCTCGTGTTAATATTGTCTTTTTAAGTGAGAAGTCAAAATCCATTCTCTTTCCCAGTATTTCTGCAAGATCTAACCTAAAGAAGTTGAAATTTGTTATCCTGGAAGCTGCTTCTTGTTCTATGTCTCTGTTTGGAGGAGAAACAAACAAAAAATATTAGTTAAAAAAGGGCTTTGTGTGTATTTATGAATAAATGATGCAGCAAGAAAGAGTGGAGCAATGGGTTTTAGGCAGTTTAATTTTGAAGTGTTTATAACTTTTGTTCAAATGAAGAGCCTTACTTAGAAGAGCAACAGAGAAGAGAGTCTTGGAGACTCGTATCCCATCTAATCCCCACTTCAACACGCAGCATACATGTACACAAATGCATGCATGCACATTAGCACCTGAGGACGAGGCATGCAACACTTTTAGCTCCCAGACTAGAGTGTGCAGATAAGTGGTGTGTGTTCAGGATTGATTTTCCAGTGTTACAGCCATAAGTATGTTTATTGCTTTCCTCCAAACTACATTGAACACACTAACCACTACCATCCATCACATACACACACACATCTGTCCTTTATAATTTTTTAACCATGATTAGTACTGCTTCCATGATTCATTTTCTATATATTTTGGCAGAAAAATAGTGTGAAAAGAGTGAACAAATTTATTTAAAAAAATATTTGAGTGCCCTGTGCCATGATACAATTTAGGATATTCCTAGATTGTAATATAGGAATATCCTAAAATTAGGATATTATATCCAAGTTCAAAAATGAAACATAGTCTAGTTTAATGTTCCTTGATCCTCATAATTCTGCAGTTGGAACGTTTAAACACCTTGTTATGAACTGAACGTGTCCTCCCAAAATTCATATTTTAAAACCCTAACCCCCAGTGTGATGGTATTGGGAGGTAAGGAGCTCGGGAGGTGATTAGGTTCATATGAGATCATGAGGGTTGGGCCCATGATGGGACTGGTGTCCTTATAAGAAGAGGAAGAGAGACCAGAACTTCCTCTCTCTGCCATGTGAGAACACAGCCAGAAGGTGGGCATCTGCAATCCAAGGAGAGGGCCCTCACCAGAATTCAGCCATGCTGACACCCTGATCTTGGGCTTCCAGCCTCCATAACTGTGAGAAATAAATGTTTGTTGTTTAAGCCACCAGATTTATGATATTTTGTTACGGCAGCCCAAGCTAAGACATACCCCAAAGTGTTTTTTACTCTCTTTGAGCTTGTAATTTACATTAAAGAAAAAAAGACTCATAGCTTTAATGAGACCTGCTTAAGCTTCCTTATTCCACCCTTTAAAAACTCATTTTAAGCTGTGTGGGCATGATGGCTCACACCTGTAATCCCAGCACTTTGAGAGGTTGGCATGGGAGGATCAGTTGAGGCAGGAAACACTTGCCTCTGCCTCAGTGTTTTCATCTGAAAGTTGTGAATTTGCTCATTACTTTGTAAAGTAATTCAGGGAATAGCATGCCTTTTATCCATTGATGGCAGAGAAACTCTGTTATACCCAGAGGCATCTTATTTTCTTAAATTTGGTGTGGAGAGGTAGATATTTATATGTAACCATTGAAATGATCATTTGATACTCTTCGGGAAAAAGAAACTAGTTGACTGTTGCTTGGTGGCTTTATGAAATTGAAATACCTGGGTTATAACTTTTTCTATTTGTTTATTTTTAATCAGTAAGCCAGAGGAAAGGGAGATAGAATTTTAATTACTGAAATTCCCAATTAAATTCTTAATGGCACAAACATCTCAGAATGTTTCAAAGTTTCATTTGGCACAAAGGCAAATCACTGAGACACTTTTTCAAACATCAGGTCGAGATATTGGGCTGGACACCTCAGAGAATAAACTGATGAAGACTCAAACATGGAGAAAAGGTGCTCCCTGTATAATTCTGATAGAGGCATGGGAGCTGAGATTTGTGAAAAAAGAGAACTTGGCAAGTTTGGGTGGTTTGGTCACCAAAATGAGTAGACTAAAATGAGGCTACTTTTGTTTTTTTTTTTTTTTTTTAAAGAGAAGTTTTATGTATGGGTATAGTTCCTAGGTTGGTCCATGTTTTAACAAATGCTGAAAGGAAGAGAAATCTTTCTGATTTCTGTGCCTCTGTAGGGTACCATAATTTAATGTAGTTGGTGGCACCAGACGCTGGTTACTGCAGCCAGCCATTATGGGCAGGGGTTTCAAACATATGGCCTGTGCATTACACCCCCACCCCCTTCCCTCCATGAATTATTTTTATATTGGATGCCAACTTAGGAAATGCCTGGATCTTGATGCACACTGCCAGCCTATTACCAGCCAGCCCCCCTCCTTCCCCTCCTCTGCCATATCCTGGAACCCTTCACCCTCCTAGGCCAGAATCGCATGCTGAGTCCTTGTGGTGAACCAAGCGAGGTGACACATGAGAAGATGTGGGCTGGTGGCACCACGGGCCTGCCCTTTCTGTCTCCAACTCAACCCCTGCTCAGCGTGCATGCCCTGGACCTGGCCAACCTTTGTGCTCGGTTTCTCCAGCGCAGCTCTCTGCTGGGCTGCTGTTAGAGTCACACAGTGACCTGCAGATCTAAGGGAAAAAACAGATGTCCCAATAAATTTTTGTCAAAACGTAATTACCTCGGGATTAGAAAACCACATGGGGGTGGGGAGGGAAAGGAACAGATGTATTTCCTTCAAATATGCAATCATTATTCTGCAGAAGTTTAAATAATCAAGAGGTTTAAATGATGGCAGTTGAGTGTCTTCTCTCCTCCCCCTGCCTCCACCCCCACTCTGGTTCCTCCTTTACCTTCAGCTCTGGGCAGTTTTGGAAGCCCCTCCTATTCGCCTTGCATGGATGGAGCTCCAAGCAGGAGGGGGACATCTTGCACAACAGTATCATCCTGAATACTTTTTCATACATAAATCTCAGCAGATATGACAGGCTATCTTTCCCTCAGGAACCTGGCCAAGTCTTTTCTTCCTCTCCAGCCGACAGAATATGATAAGCTATGAATTTTCCCAGTAACCATAAAAGATTCTTATTTTCATGATTTGAACTGTTAGGTGCAGGTCAAGGCAGTATATCATACAGGAATTCTTGCGGGGAAAACCTTTTTTCTGTTTTGCACATTTTCTCAAGTGGGAGGGGTTGGTGGGTGCTGATTGAAGTGTCATTCGGTTATTTGTTCACTAGTTGTCATAGGCCTCTTAAGGTGAGATACTGATCTCTTTTAAGTATTCACCCATAGGCCTTAGTGAGGAAGTTGATTGATTAGGAAACATGTGAAGCCCCAGGAGGTCCAAGGTTTAAGGAGTTTCTGTTGCTGTAGTTCATTGGATGGTGTCTTTATTGGGCAGAGGTTGGGTGAGGTATTAAATAACTGTTTTCAAGCCTGTCTTCAAAACAACTGTAGCTGAAGCCTGGGCTGAGAGACCCGATGCACTCTTGGATTATAAAATTCCAGTTACAATTTTAAAGCTTTTACTATTATAAAAAATCGTTTTTGCTTTGTAACATATAAGTTGATATTTAGAATAGTTGCCAATTATTAAGGGCCTGCTTATTGCCAAGGTGTGTGCTAAGTGCATTATGTATAAACTTTCTGATCCTCCTATAGGTTTCAGCAGGAAGACATTATTACCCCAATTTAGAGATGTGGTAACTGAGGCTCAAAAATATTAAATAATTGCCATATTCAAAAACCTAGTAAGTGAGAGGACTCAAATTTGAATCCACATATAAATGTCTATAAAGACTTCATCTATCCGTTGGTTCGTTATGGCTTGGGAATCTTATCTTGCATACAACATACCTGAATAAGCTTTGAAGATGGAAATTATAAACCAGCAAGAATAATTCATGCCATGCTATTCTTGTCATGATATATACATCTTCTGTATGAAGCAAGATCTATGGAGCCTCCCTTGGCTGATACTAGACTTAGGCTAGGTTCTTGCTAGCTCACAATTTTGGCCCATTATATTTTGTGCAGAGCTAACATCCTTGGACATGAAAGAGTTAAAAAGGAAATCTTCAGCAAGGCAGTGAGCAGAGAAGGGTTAGTTCCAGCTGCTTCTGGGGATATCTGATAGAGGGAGTCAGTCAGGAAAAGTCTCTGGGGAAAGGGATTCTGAGTAATGGAGGTGTCTTCCTGTAAGCCGTCAGCCTGAAAGTAGTCTTTTCCCACCTAAGTCCTGAGAGATTTACAAAACTCCATACTCCACAGCAGCATGGGAAGGGTCATTTTGCAGAAAGAACTGACAGAACACTTTTACCCTGGAAGAAGTGACACCTTTGGAGCATCCAGCATAATGTGGCTTTATAAACTAGCAAATAGAAATCGTGTTGAGGAAGCTGTAGTGGCTGCAGTGGGATGACTGAGAACTCTGCAGTTGGTTGTTAGCTCCGATTTCAAGAAAGGATGAGTCCAGTATGAGATGCTGATGCGGATAAGGTCATTCACAGGGCAGTCCTGCCTCTCAAGATGACAAAAGGCGATAGTCTAGGACAGAACCAGAACAGAGACCTTCTACTACTCTAGACTCAGCAGACCTAGTGAGGTGGTTTGTCTTTTTAAATCTTTAAATTAAAAAAGCTAACACTGCAGTGACAGTGTGCATATATTTATATAGAAAATCCTCATTACATAAGAATTTATTAGTTTCCTGAAATTAGAAGTTGTATAGGGAAATGGAAAGGGAAAGCAACAAACAACAACAAAAAAAACAAAATAAACAGTTGCAATCCTCAACACATGTAAAATCTGCCTCCATCTGAACATTATTCGACACCAGCATATTTCACATTGATCTCTTGATTGGTCAGACTCTTACAGCATCCAGCAATAAAATGCAAAATACAGTAAAGAATTTCTGGCAAAGTTAAATTAAAAACCTTGCAAATGGTATGAAATTTCACAAAAATGATGTTGGAGAACTACTCTAATCACAACACTGGAGCATCAAGCAGGCTTAGAGCCTTAGATCTCTTCTCTTTATCACAGAGAAATATATTAACAATGAATATATCTTGTTATTGACTGAATATTTGTGTCTCCTGCAAATTCATATGTTGAAACCCCAACCCCCAATGTGATGGTCCTTGGAAGTGCTGCCTTTGGGAGGTGATTAGGTTTAGATGAAGTAATGGGGGTGAGGGCCCCATGTTGGGATTAATGCCCTTAAAAGAAGAAAAACAAACTGGAGCCCACCCTTGCTGTGCCATATGAATGAAAGGTGACAATGTGCTAGCAGCCCTCACTCTTGGTGCCTCCTCTGCCTCGGAGTCCACTCTGGCGGTGCTTGAGGAGCCTGTCAGCCCGACATGGCACTGTGGGAGCCCCTCTCTGGGCTGGTCGAGGCCAGAGCTGGCTCCCTCTGCTTGCAGGGAGGTGTGGAGGGAGAGGTGTGGGCAGGAACCAGGGCTGCTCGCAGCACTTGCGGGCAGCGCGAGTTCTGGGTGGGTGTGGGCTCAGCAGGCCCGCACTCGGAGCGGCTGGCGGGTGCTGCCGGCCCTGGGCAATGAGAGGCTTAGCACCTGGGCCAGCAGCTGTGGAGGGTGCCCCGTGTCCCCCAGCAGTGCCGGCCTGCCGTGCTGCACTCGAATTCTCACCAGGCCTCAGCTGTCTCCCCAAGGGGCAGGGCTCTGGACCTGCAGCCCGCCATACCTGAACCACGGTCCCCCACCACACGCCGTGGGCTCCCGTGTTGCCCGAGCCTCCCCAACAAGTGACGCCCCCTGCTCCACGGCGCTCAGTCCCATCAACCACCCTGGGGCGGAGGAGTGCGGGTGCACCTGCGTGAGACTGGCAGACAGTTCTGCCCACCGCCCAGGTGCAGGATCCACTAGGTGAAGCCAGCTGGGCTCCTGAGTCTAGTGGGGACTTGGGGAACTTTTATGTCTAGCTAAGGGATTGTAAAGACACTAGTCAGCACTCTGTGTCTAGCTAAGGGTTTGTAAATACACCAATCAGCACTCTGTGTCTAGCTCAGGGTTTGTTAATACACCAATCAGCACTCTGTGTCTAGCTAACCTAGTGGGGACTTGGAGCACTTTTCCGTCGGGCGCTCTGCCTCTAGCTCAGGGTTTATAAATACACCAATCAACACTCTGTGTCTAACTCAGGGTGTAAATACACCAATCAGCACTCTGCCTCTAGCTAACCCAGTGGGGACTTGGAGGAATTTTATGTCTGGCTAAACGATTGTAAATGCACCAATCAGCACTCTGTGTCTCGCTCAGGGTTTGTAAATGCACCAATCAGTACTCTGTGTTTAGCTAACCTACTGGGGGCTTGGAGAACTTTTCTGTCTAGCACTGTGTCTAGCTAAAGGATTGTAAACACACCAATCAGCACTCTGTCAAAACAGACCAATCAGCTCTCTGTAAAATGGACCAATCAGCAGGATGTGGGTGGGGCCAGATAAGGGAATAAAAGCTGGCTGCCCCAGCCAACCGGCAGCAACCTGTTCTGGTCCCGTTCCACATTGTGGAAGCTTTGTTCTTTTGCTCTTTATAATAAATCTTGCTGCTGCTTGTTCTTTGGGTCCATGCCACGTTTATGAGTGGTAACACACTCAAGGCAAAGGTCTGCAGCTTCACTCCTGAAGTCAGCGAGACCACAGTCAGCGAGACCAGGAACTCACCAGAAGGAAGAAACTGTAGACACATCTGAACATCTGAAGGAACAAACTCCGGACTACCATCTTTAAGAACTGTGACACTCACCATGAGGGTCCATGGCTTCATACTTGAAGTCAGCGAGACCAAGAGCCCACCAATTCCAGACACATTTTGGTGACCACGAAAGGATTATTGCCTATTGCCAAGCGCTGAGACTATTGCCAAGAGGTGAGACTTTTGCCTATCGCCAAGCAGTGGGACATCGACTATCGCCGAGCGGTGAGCACCAACAGACCGCTTTTGCTTGCTATTCTGCCCTATTTTTCCTTACAATTTGGGGGCTAAATACTGGGCACCTGTCAGCCAGTTAAAAGCAACTAGCGCAGCCACCGAACTTAAGACACGGGTGTCAGGCTTTCTAGGAAAGGGCTCTCTAACAACCCCTGACTGTTTGGAATTGGGAGCATTGGTTTGCCTAGGACCAGCTTACGCTTTTCCTGTACTTCTGGGCTGAGCTGAGGGTCGCCTGAGAGGAAAGCCATGCAGCTCCAGGGTTCCAACAACAAGTTGGTTGACCCTGCGGCCATAAGCGGAACTCTCAAAGGCATGTCGCCCAAGTGAGACTCACCCATCTGTTCTGTCTACCCTGATCCTTGCCCCCTGGGTCCTAATACCTGCCAGACAAACTTCCTCTTGCCTCTTTTCTCTGAGGTTAGTCCCGCTTCTAAAAATCACTCCCTGTCTCTGACGCTTTTCTAGTTTCTCCTATAAGCATGACTTCTAGTATAAACTCCAAGAGTCTGTTACCTTCTCTAGGCACCTGGGCTCACCAATCAGAAAGACATAATTTTTGCCCAAATCCCTGGTGTAGGGGGGACTATCTGGAATTTTAGGATCCCTCCTCAGACTAGCAGGCCTAACAAAAGCTATTCCTGAGGCTGGGATGTGGGGAGTCTCAGAAATTGTATACTTCCTATTCACATAAGTGAGGACAAAAGGTGTCACTATTCCAACCCTGGAGATCCCTTCCCTCCCTCAGGGTATGGCCTCCACTTCATTTTGGGGGCATAACATCTTTATAGGACAGGGATAAAGTCCCGATACTAACAGGAGAATGCTTAGGACTCTTAACAGGTTTTTGAGAACGCGTCCCTAAGAGCCACAAAATCTGACCTTCCTCCGTCCTCCATGTGGTTTGGGGGAAAAACTAGTGTTTCTGCTGCTGCATTGTTGAGTGCAACTATTCCGATCAGCAGGGTCCAGGGACCGTTGTGGGTTCTTGGGCAGGGGTTGTTTCTGCTGCTGC
>NW_012108897.1:27610-61129 GCF_000951045.1 Mandrillus leucophaeus
CAGGGTCCAGGGACCGTTGTGGGTTCTTGGGCAGGGGTTGTTTCTGCTGCTGCATTGTTGAGTGCAACTATTCCGATCAGCAGGGTCCAGGGACCATTGTGGGTTCTTGGGCAGGGGGAGAAATAAAACAAACCAAAACCGCGGGCGGTTTTGTTTTTCAGATGGGAAACACTCAGGCATCAACAGGCTCACCCTTGAAATGCATCCTAAGCCATTGGGACCAATTTGACCCACAAACCCTGAAAAAGAGGTGGCTCATTTTTTTCTCCACTATGGTTTGGTCCCAATATTCTCTCTCTGATGGAGAAAAATGGCCACCTGAGGGAAGTATAAATTACAGTACTATTCTGCAACTTGACCTTTTCTGTAAGAGGGAAGGCAAATGGAGTGAAATACCTTATGTCCAAGCTTTCTTTTCATTGAGGGAGAATACACAGCTATGTAAAGCTTACAATTTACATCCCACAGGAGGACCTCTCAGCTTACCCGCGTATCCTAGCCTCCCTATAGCTCCCCTTCCTAGTAATGATAATCCTTCTCTAATTTCCCCTGCCCAGAAGGAAATAAGCAAAGAAATCTCCAAAGGACCACAAAAACCCCCAGGCTATCGGTTAAGTCCCCTTCAAGCTGTAGGGGGAGGGGAATTTGGCCCAACCTGGGTACACATCCCCTTCTCCCTCTCTGATTTAAAGCAGATCAAGGCAGACCTGGGAAAGTTTTCAGATGATCCTGATAGGTACATAGATGTCCTACAGGGTCTAGGGCAAACCTTTGACCTCACTTGGAAGGATTTCATGCTATTGTTAGATCAGACCCTGGTCTTTAATGAAAAGAATGCGGCTTTGGCTGCAGCCGGAGAGTTTGGAGATATCTGGTATCTTAGTCAAGTAAATGATAGAATGACACCCCAAGAAAGGGACAAATTCCCTACCGGTCAGCAAGTCATCCCCAGTATGGATCCCCACTGGGACCTTGACTCAGATCATGGGGACTGGAGTCATAAACATCTGTTGACCTGTGTTCTAGAAGGACTAAGGAGAATTAGGAAAAAGCCCATGAATTATTAAATGATGTCCACCATAACTCAGGGAAAGGAAGAAAATCCTGCCTTCCTCGAGGAAGGTAGGGGAGACCTTAAGAAAGTATACTTCCCTGTCACCCGTATCACTTGAGGGTCAATTGATTCTGAAAGATAAGTTTAAGCAACAAACTCTGGACTACCATCTTTAAGAACTGAAACACTCACCGTGAGGGTCTGCAGCTTCATTCTTGAAGTCAGCGAGACCAAGAACCTACCAATTCTGGACACATGAGGATACAACAAGAAGATGGCCATCTGTAGTTCAAAGAGAGCCCTCACCATACACCACTCTGCCAGCACTTTGACCTTGGACTTCAGGTCTCCAGAACTATGAGAAATAAATTCCTGTTGTTTAAGTCACCAAATCTATAGCAATTTGTGATGGCAGCCCAAACTAGCACACTTGTGGGGACAAGAATTTAATGAGATGGTCTGTGGTTCTTTTGGTTTTTATATTTCACTAAATATGTTTGGAATAATGTTAACAGATAATCCAATTCCTCTTTTACTGAAAACCACTATCAAGAGTCTGAAGACATTAAGCAATACTCTAGGTCTCTGTCTGTTGAGAGGAACATTACAGGCCAGTGTTTAATCTAACTCTAGTTTGGTTAACTACCCCAAACAAATGTTTAGTTATAAAACAGTCAGTGAAAACTAGAATGTTGCTTGCCTACTGCTTTTCTCTACATTTCCTTAACAGACGTCAAAGGAAGCCCAGAGTTTTAGGCAATGGATGCAAAGAAGGGGGAATTTAATCTATAAATTATGCTGCTGCTTCTTTTACTTATAAGTCGTTGAGTAAAACCCATCAACTCTCTGTGAGACTCTCTAAAAACGTTTTTAATGCCTTTTCCAGAAATAATATTAATACTAAATTTTTCTCAGAGGTAACACAGTTGAGTGTAAAAGGACACATGTTTGAATAAATACTTTAGATTGCCAGAGAAGTTTTAAAACTTGGGCAGTAAAGGCAATTCTCTCTCTTTTTTCAAAAAAATGTCCAGTTTTCCCTTCCAAAACCTTTTTTACAAAGCGCACTGTAATTTCTTACCCCTCCCAAAACATATACTCCCCTTTGATTTCATTTGCCAGAATCTGATTTTGACTGTTCTTGTAAATTTGTACTATGAAAGCAAACAAAAAAACAACACACACATACATACATACACGCACAATCCCCCCAAAACCTTCTATGCTTCCCCAGAGAGGTCTCTCTTGGGAGGACCCTTTACTCAAAGGGGCTTTGGCAATCCTTTTAACTAGATTAAAGATTCTAACAGGCCAGGCACGGTGACTTACGCCTGTAATCCCAGCACTTTGGGAGGCCGAGGCGGGTGGATCATGAGGTCAGGAGATCGAGACCATCCTGGCTAACACGGTGAAACCCCGCCTCTACTAAAAACACAAAAAATTAGCCGGGCATGGTGGCAGGCGCCTGTAGTCTCAGCTACTAGGGAGGCTGAGGCAGGAGAATGGCGTGAACCCGGGAGGCGGAGCTTGCAGTGAGCGGAGACCACGCCACTGCACTCCAGCCTGGGTGACAGAGCGAGACTCCGTCTCAAAAAAAGAAAAAAAGAAAAAGATTCTAACAATCCTGCCTTACAAAACTACACTTTTAATCTCCTAATAAAGTTAACTTGGGTAAAAGTTTCTTTGATTAGCAGGAAAAGTAGCAACAGTAAATAACAGTAGTCTTGCTAGTTCCTAAAATGGCAACAAATGAACACATCTAGGTGGATGCTGACTGTTGAGCACTTTCTATCACCATTTCTTCCTAGGGAACAGGAGTTCATTGGTTTTCTTTGTTCACTCACAAGAGCACAGGAACATCAAAGCCTCAACCTGCCTTAAGCTCTTGGAGTGTTGCCTCAGGAGGGAACAAGAAGAAAAAGTTTCCAGAGTGTTCAAATGCAAATAACGTTGACACCTATTTCAGGGTAAGCCCCGGAGGAAAGAAAACTTAGCAGACAAAACTTTTCTTGCCTAATGCTTAAAAGTGCTGGCGCATTTCCTGCTAAAGTTTAATTCGTTTTGAAATTTCAAGGACTAGGTTTGATGGTGTGAAATGGGCATCGTTCTATAAGGGCGTCTAGGCACTTTGTTTTGCTGTTTCTGGAAACCAACATTTGGTTATAACGCCAGTCCAGCTATCTGGCAATATAGGTATTATCTAAATATCAAGATATTTAGATCAACATCTAGATATTTTTATTTGGACTTTATGAAACCAAAAAAAGGATATTTAGAGAATGACAGAAACAATATTCTGCAATGTTCCTTCAGCAGAATTTATTGAAGATGTACAAGTATCACAAAATAAATAACAGCTACAACAGAATTCTTACTCTTTCTTTCTTACCAGTTTTTCTTTTTCTCCTCTTTTTTCTTACTCTTGTAGGAATACATGATTTACCAGTGTCTTCTGTAATTTAGATGACCATCTTTAACATCTGTATGTGCCTTGATGTTCTCTCTCCATATTGTGTGTTGTAATGTGTTCTCACATTGTGGCCCTTTTTAAAATAAGTGGCCCTTTTAAAATAAGTTGTAGTTTTATTTCTGTAGCTGCTCAAAGTTTACACTTCCCACACTGCCTCGAGACGGAGTTTGGCTCTGTTGCCCAGGCTGAAGTACAGAGGCGTGATCTTGGCTCACTGCAACCTCTGCCTCCCGGGTTCAAGCAATTCTCCTGTCTCAGCCTCACAAGTAGCTGAGATTACAGGCACGAGTCACCACTCTCGGCTATTTTTTTTTTTTTTCTGTATTTTTGAAAGAGATGGGGTTTGACCATGTTGGCCAGGCTGGTCTCAAACTCCCAACCTTGTGATTCGCCCACCTTGGCCTCCCAAAGTGCTGGGATTACAGGCAAAGTTTGCAGTTTATGTATAGAGTGTTTCAATTATTTTCTACAGAAGATGAGCTTCTCTGGCAAAGGCTTAATGAGACTCACCAGTATGTTGTGGGTTTATACTTCACTGCCTACTCCCTCACACTCGCATGGGACAGTGTGACTAATTCTAGCCAGTGAGGCATCAGTAGAAAAATCATGTGTCACTTAAATGCCAGAGCATTGCATTGGCATTGTTGAACCCTTCAACTTGCTCTTCTTTTGCTACGATGACCATGGGAGTGTGTGTTGATGTGGAGGGACTGAAAGATTGAAGCTGAACGGTAGACTGAACCAACACAGAGGACACCTGACTTGGAGAGGTTCCCTGATCTGCAGCAAACTTTGCCTAAATGAGAAATACATGTGTGTTTTAAAACACTGAGGTTTTTGTGGCTGTTTGTTATCACAGAATAACCTTTCCTGTTCTGACCTGACTGATACAGCTTTTCTCAACTGTGTTCTACAAATATTTGACCATTTCATCTGGTAGCTAAAATTCTCTAACTTGAGAGCCACTGTTTTCTTTCAGTTGTATTTGCTTTCACTTTAGGTACCTGGGTATGGGGCAGATGAAGACCTTTGGTGAAAAGGAGGTAATTGCTTCTCAGAGATTCTGCTTGAAACACAGATTTTCCTTCATCACCATGGCACTTCTTGTATAACACCATTCTGCATTCCATAGATGTATATTGACTTGAGTATTATTTTTAAACACTCTTGTGCTTTATGTCATGTGAGCTCCAAAGGTTGATTTCTTTTGAGTGTAACAGGGTTATTCTAGATGAATACTAATTTATGAACTCTCAGCCCCCTTCTACATCTTTTTAAAACCTAATTCCAGATATTCAATTTCTCCTTGGGCATTCTGAATGCTTAAATGGTTGTATATGCATAACATGTGTTCTGTGGCATGGATGTGGCCATTGCCTTATGCTGTTCTCTCTCTCTGCCCTGCTGTGTTCAGAAATGAAGATTTTATTAACAATAATGAGAGAATGTTAATAAGTACTATGGCATTAAAGCAGCTACTTTGTAGTTACAAGATGAGAAGCTGCTCTTAACAACAACAACAAAAACAATACAACAAACCCACAACAGTCTACTTATTGTTCAATAGCTCTTTTACATGCATTACCTTGATTGACCTAAAGAAAGATCTAGATTTTTACTATCACCATTAAAAACTGGGAGTTAGAAGTAGTTTGCTTTTTAGCAAAGTAGAACTGCAAAATATGCCTTTAGATTGAGTTTTTCCTATATTTGCTTTTCATATTAATACTTTAATACTTTACTTCTTTAGATGTAACAATGAAATAATAGAATTTTTCAGATGTAATCTATATTTCACAGCCTGAGTGAGGATCAGTTGGCAATTTATATCTGAATCGAAATAAATTATAATCCTGTATATTGAGGTTTTGCCTTCTTTTCCTCCTTCTCCACAACCCCCAGCCTACATCCTTGTCCATCCCAACATGATGTAGACTGCAGCATGGTTTTTCATGAAATGTGAAACATGCCCTCTAAGCTGTATGGGGAAATTCTGACTGGACTCTGGTACTGGGAGGAAAGAAAAAGAAATGGCTGTTTGTAAAGTTGTCATTCTAGATGAGTCGGATTGAAGAAACATCCCCAATGTTCCAAAATAAACAAAAGTTGAATTGTTATATCTTATTAATAATTTAAAAAGATAAGACAAATTAATCTAATTTGAAATATGAATGATACACTAGTTCAAGTGATATTTTAGTTTTTGTAAGAAAACTGTGTGACTTGTGCAGGCAATCTGTCTTTCTAGGTCTCAGTTTCTTCCTCTGTAAAAGGAGAAAGTTCAACTAGATTACCAGTATGGGTTCTCTAGTACTGATATTTTGTTCCTTCAGCATTCAAAGAATCTAATGGCACATCTGGAATTGATTCACAAAAGAAAGTGTAATCATACCATTTGCCCCCATCCCTATAACCTCAAACTACTATACCTTTTCATAGTCACAGAATATCCCTTCTCAGATGATAGCATAAATTCAGAAGATTACACTGGGCTTCTCTGTAACTTTGCACTAATGGGCTAATGGAAATTACTCCAGTTGAATTTGCATGCTTGCAAACAACCAATCTGTGAAATCAGTGAACTTCACCCAATATCTTTGTCTTTAAAAAAATGTTTCTTAAAGGGCCCATAGTCTACTTATGGCCCTGGCATAATTTCACTAATTTATAAGGCGAAGAAAAATTGTTTCTTCCTTTTGTCTATGTAGAGAATACTCTAAATGTAAAGCAAATGTAATCTAGATGCATTGTTCAAAATGTTATCCTATTATGTTTCGAAGGGTACATTTTGACTAAAACTGTGGCAGTTCTGAAAGATGCTGTTTCTTTTGATAATTTTTGGAAGATATACTTTTTCAATGTTGAAATAACTATATACTGCAAGTTGCCAAGAAATGCACAGAGAGACACAAACTTTCCCATGTGTTTTCCATAGGCTATTTGTTGGCTACAATGTAAGAGCAGACATTAATACATACAAGAACTAGGAACATTAAGAGCATAACATGATATACATTTAATTGTGCTAACTGAAAAACAGAAGTGACAGCATTAAACCTCTGAACATAATAGTTGAAAACCATCTTAAGAATAAATTATTGTGAGTAGGTGCCGTGGCTCACACCTGTAATTCCAGCAGTTGGGGAGGCCGAGGGGGGTGGATCACTTAACGTTAGGAGTTTGAGACCAGCCATGATGAAACCCCATCTCTACTAAAAATAAAAACATTAGCCAGACGTGGTGGCACACATCTGTAATCCTACCTACTTAGGAGGTTGAGGCACGAGAATTGCATGAAACCAGGAGATGAAGGTTGCAGTGAGCTGAGATCGCGCCACTGTACTCCAGTCTGGGCAACACAGTGAGACTCTGTCTCAATAATAATAATAATAATAGATTGTTAAAAGATAACTAACAAATATGGAAGAATTTGAGTACATGGGGATTTAAAAACGTTAGAATGAAAATGAATAAAACAGAGTTATGTGCTTTGGGAATTCAAAATTTAAAATACATCCTGAGGCTGTTGTAAGGAAACTTAAAAAAAAACACACATTATTAAAAAGACACAAAACAAGAATCAGGAAATGTTACTTTTAAAATTATTCAATAAACCACAACTATCCTCAAAAATATAAAGCTGCATCATATTGTTAACAGCAATTTCCTCTCGATTATATTACCTGAGTAAGTCTAACTTCCTAAGTTTCAATTTCTGTAATACTCTAATTTTATTAAAAAACCAAACATTTTCCATTGTTATCAAAGCAAAAAAGAATCTAGCAAAGAGTTATATAAATTATCTACTTCATTGGCTTTGTAACTTGGATAAAGGACCATTCAGTCTGCCTTCTCCAGTGTTGACACCTTGCATGAGTATAGTACGATGCCAAAACCAGTTGATTGCATTGGTACAATCCACAGAGCTTTTTCAGATTTCACTCCTTATACATAGACTCACTTGCATCTGTGTTCAATGTAATCGTATCATATATAGCTTCATGAAAATGTATTTTAAAAATAAAACTATGAAGAAATTTGTATTTGGGGCCCGTACAAACATCTATAGTGTTTTTCTCTAACATTAACTTCCTCAACAAAAGTTCTGCTTCCAATAATAATTGAACATTTCAGTTGATCAAACCTGGAAAGTTTGCAGTGATAATAACTAAGGAAGATATTTGTAATTGGGAATAAAAAACTGTTTTAAACCGCAAAGGTCTACTAAGACAGCCAGTGTATGTGGGTTTAAGATCTTGTTTAAAAAAAAAAGGAAAAAATTGAGATAAACCTGGTATTCTAGGCAACTTTTTCTCCTTGATAGATGCACTTATATATAAGGGGCGTGGGGAGAAATGCTGAGATGCCAAGCATAAAGCATCGTTTAGGCCGGGCGTGGTGGTTCATGCCTGTAATCCTAGAATTTTGGGGGCCAAAGTAGGTGGATCACTTCAGCTCAGGAGTTCAAGACCAGTCTGGGCAACATGGCAAAATCCCATTTCTACAAAAAATACAAAGATCATCCAGGCATGATGGTGCA
Organism: Mandrillus leucophaeus; assembly: GCF_000951045.1. Taxonomy (NCBI): domain Eukaryota; kingdom Metazoa; phylum Chordata; class Mammalia; order Primates; family Cercopithecidae; genus Mandrillus; species Mandrillus leucophaeus. The sequence continues at coordinate 35,675 of NW_012108897.1, forward strand.
CACCTGTGGTCCCGTGTACTTGGGAGGCTGAGGAGGGAGTATTGTTTGAGCCCAGAAGGTTGAGGCTGTAGTGAGCCGTGATCATGCCACTGCACTGACACAGTGAAACCCTGTTTTTTCCTTAAAAAAAATTGTTGAAAGACCCATTGTCTGGAATGGGATAAAATACTAATTTATACTAGATTCCTAATTTATAGTAGATTACATATAGTGTAATCTTTTAACCGCTTTAAAAAGGGTAAAAGAACAAATAAAGCTTATTAATAAAGGGGAAAATTAAATAATAAAATGTTAATTAATTAAAAAGAAAGCCAGAAAGTAATGAAAAATAAACATAAAATAGGTAGAAAAACGAAAAGTATTAGATGACAGATTCAAACTCAGGTAAATGAACTAATCTCCAATTATAAAATAGAGATTGTGATCCAATTTCATCTCAATAGTTCTGATTTCTTTATCCTTGTATTGCAGTTTTTCAAATTTGGATTTTCCCTTCTTCCAAATTTTTAAGAGAGTATCCTCTCATCTCTTAGCTTTTCCTGGAATTCCTTTGCTTGGTGAAATCTAATCTATGAGACAGACCAGGAAAATGGGAGGAGAACAGCATTTTGCATCTATCTACGACACTTTGGCAGTGAACATGGAAAAAAAAAAAATCTCTTTACCTCCTTAGGCTTCTATTCCTTCATGTAAAAGATAAATCCACCACAATCAGTTTTCTCCAAGCCTTTTTCAGGCCTAGAATCCCTTTAAGCATGGACTCTGCATCTATGCCATGGGGCTAAAGTTTATCATAATCTCTTATATTTTTGAATGCTTTTGAGAGGAAGTGCCAAGAAACTTAAACCTCAAATGTCATCCCTCTCTGGTCACATATTCTGTACCTGCAACACCTCAAGTACAAAAAATAAAGATGAATTGTGCGGCAGAATTGTGGTAGGAAGGTAAGACATACTGTGGTGGAGGGATTCCTGGCTTTGGGTTCAGGAGAACTAGGTTCTAAGCTCGATTCTGCTCTTAATCAGTCATGCGATATTGGGCAAGTCATGTGAGTTCTTAGCTTTGCCAGAGAATTAGAAAAGTATATTGGAAATCATTTTATATGTCATATAAAGAACAAGAACAAGTACAATAAAAAATTAAATTTTTTATTACAAATGAGTTCAAATTAAAATACATGTAACAGATTAGAAAACTACAACATATCTAAAGGACAAAGGGTAAAGTTCTATAAAATATACAGAGATATTACAAATCAATAAGAAGCAGGCAAATAAATCAATAGAATAGTAATAGAGGATATGAACAGGCATTTTGTGGCTAATTTGAGACTTTGGGACAATGTTACATGTAGAAATGTCCAATAGGAATGTTGTTGTTCATCAATAACCATATTCCTGCTGTCAGATATAAGTTCAACTCACCTTATAGAATATAGAAGTCTATTAACTACAGTATTTCGATTCAAGGAACTTCACTCTGGTGTTATATGAAAGCAATGGAAGTAGGAACAAGAGGCATGGATGAAGAGTATACTTGCTCTACAATTTTAGAAAATCCACTGAGTCCTACCTCCTTCCCTAGAAAACCGTGTGTATAATATTATTTGCTCAATTTTCCTGATCAAGGACAAAAATAAATAAGAAATTGCTTTGTATTTTACAGACACAAAGTGTTATTATTATTATTAAAGTATTTTATAAAGTAAACTCTAAAGAAGTCTACAAATGTGATTGGTGCCAATAACAAAGAACTAGAGGCAAGAATGGAATAATTGTTTTTTGTTCACCAGTTACTGTGTTCCGATATCCTAACTCTGCCAATGAGATATGTGACACGTCAAAAGGCGGCTGTGGCTGGGCATGGTGGCTCACACCTGTAATCCCAGCACTTTGGGAGGCTGAGTAGGTGGATCACGAGGTGAAGAGATCGAGACCGACATGGTGAAACCCCATCTCTACTAAAAATACAAAAATTAACTGGGGGTAGTGGCGCAACCTGTAGTCCCAGCTACTTGGGAGGCTGAGGCAAGTAGCTGTGCTTGAACTCGGGAGGCGGAGGTTGCAGTGACCTGAGATCATGCCACTGCACTCCAGCCTGATGACAGAGCAAAATTCCATAAAAAAAAAAAAAAGTGGCTGTGATGCTTTTTTTCTTTTAATGTTCATATATGCTTGTTTTACTTTATACTCCCCTGCATGTTCAAGAACTTAAAGTTATACCAATAATCCAAATATGTATTCTTCAAATAAACAAACTAAACTAGGCAGAATATATAAAAAGTAAAAGTTTCCTTTATCCTTTCTCATCCAACTTCCCCCTCCTTGGAGAAAAATTTGGAGTGCATCTTTCTACGTCTTTTTTCATGTGTTTACATAAGTATTTAGGTGTGTTTTTTCCCTCAAAAGTAATTATACTGTACTTGTGTTCTGCAACTTGCCTTATTTTGCTGGTTAACTTAAGAACACACTTTACAAATCATTTAAGAGTAGTAAATACAACGTATTTGATTATTCTTAATTGTTGCATATTATTCCATAAAGTAGATATACTATTAAGGTTATTAAAGATGTTTCAACTAATAGATGTACAGTTAGGTTGTTTAAGGTTTGTGTAATTATGTGAAAGTATTTTTGAAGGAGAGACTTCTAAGAATGTAATTGATCAAGCAAATATTTATTACATGTAATTAGATAAATATTGCCAAATTATCTCCCAGAGGCAGAGTTTAGGTTTTCCAAATTGCACTATCATCAATGAAACATGAAATGCCTTTTCTCCCACACCCTCACAACAATGCACATTCTCAAAATTTACTTTTGGCTCATTTGATGAGAGAAAATAACTCACTGGTTAATAGTGAAGTAGATCAAAATTTTACACATGCTTTCTATATATCCTTGCGTTTCTTCTGTGGATTGCCTGTTCATATCCTTCACCTGTTTTCTGTTGGATGATTTGTCTGCTGCTTACTGATTTGTTAAAGTCTCTTTACAGTTTTTGAATCCTTATTTTTTGTCCTTTATATATGTTGCAAATATTTTTTTCAACCTATTACATGTGTTTTAATTTATTGATATCACTTGTCATAAAAAGTTTAATTTTTCATTTTTTTTCCTTTTCTGTGATTTCTATGTTTTCCAGTGTGCTTTTCCAATATTTTTATTGTTTCGTATATTAAGGAATTACTTACTAATTTGGAATTTATTTGGGGATATGATAGCAATTAAAAGTTTAACTTTTTTTCCCAAATTGATATCAAATTATTTCAACATGGCTATAAAAATTAATTTAGTCCTTTCTATGGTTGTGGAACATAGCATTTTGTGTACTAAATTTCCATTGGCACGTGATTCTATCTCTGAAACTCTCTATTCTATTTAATTAATCTAATTGCATAAGCTTGCATTATAGTACAGTTTTAATTATGTGTCTTCTTGAAACTGAAAATTTATCTTTTTCTTAAATGATTTTGCCATCTTTTAGATCATTAAACATTTTTCTCCTTTAATCTATTAATTTTCTAGAATTATAGTAATGGAGTTCCTGATGTTGAACTATCCTTACACTTATATGAAAATCCTATTTGGTTGTTGTTTTCATACAATGCTGGATTAGATTTTCTTGCATCAAAGATTTTTTTATTCATGTACCAAATGAGATTGGCCTCCAGCTGGAGTATATTCTTCCAAATCTTTCTCTACATGTTTGCATAAATGTCTTTATATTTTAAAATAAAGATTATTATGCTAGATTTTTGGATTGAGCTGGGAAGTTTTCCATCTTTTTCTATGCTTTGGAAATGATTACACAATACAGCAATGATCTGTCCTTTGAAAGTTAGATATATATTACCCATTATGTTGCTTGGGCTAACTCCAGTTTTAGAGATAGATTTTAATTTTGATAGTGATTATTACATTTTAGGTGGCTATATTTAAACATAATTGCTTGGTTTTGAATGTTTTTATGTTTTGTATATAAATGCTGCTTAGGGTTTGCTGGTTTCATTGCTTTACTAGCCAGTACATCTCCTGTAAATACCGTACTATGATCTTACCACTTCTCCATCAATTATGTCACACAAATAACTCAATATAGGACTCATACTTTGGAGTAAAACAAGCACTAAGCCTTTTAGTCTTCATTTTCTCAGTATCAGCTTTGTTATTATTTAGTTTACTACTACTGTTTTCAGAAAAAGAATGAATCTTTTCTTGACTCTTCTCCCAAAATTGTCACTGAAGATCACTTTAGTATATTAAGGTTAAAAATATAAATATTACTTCCCTAATTTAGCTAATAATGATGAAACATAAACTTAAAAATACGCTTGATTAAAAATGAAAGTGGTTACAAAAGAACAAATTATAAAAGTAAATACATGCTCTATTCTACAAGTTTTTATATGCTTTTGGCATTCAGTTAACGAACTAACAAAATGCCAGGTGTTGTCACATGTCATACCACATGTGATTCATCATGCAATTCCAACAACCCAGCTAGTTTGTACACTGTTCAAGGAGATTTATTTCCTGATCATGGTCTTGGATGTTGCAGCAAAGTCAAATTGTTTCCAAATACTTACTTTTACTTTCTGTATTTGTTGTGGTCCAGTAATAATGCATTTGTAGACTGGCACCAGAATGGGGGCCAGTGTGGTGCCATACTGTTGTAGGTCACCCCTTTAAGTGATAGAATCAAGATTCTAACCAAGGAGTGTGCACTGTTATCTTGCTTTCTCAGTGGGGTGCTTTTGGACTCTTCGGAATCCTACTCTGCCATGATTAGCTATTTTTCCAGCTCCTTCCATGTACACAGGCTTGGAACCAACCAGACCCTCTGTAAAAGGTTCAGTCCTGTTATGCCCTTTTCGCTGGAGGTCATCAGATCCCCTTAGGTGAACATTTGGGGACTTAACTTGTTTCCTAGACCATTATTAGCTGGTGGCAAATACTCATTTCCTTTTCTCTGAATTTAAAGCCAAAGACAATCTCCATCTACTACTTGCTCAAACTGGGTTCTAGTCCTTCAGCTCACCATCGAGGAGATGTCAGGGATTCCAACAGAGAGAAAGCATTGCTACTGATGCTTAACTGTGCCTCTTGTTACAATTTTCTTTTCATTTTTCTTTTTTAGATAGAGTCTTGCCCTGCTGCTCAGGCTGGAGTGCAGTGGCACAATCATAGCTCACTGCAGTCTCGACCTCTTGGGCTGAAGTGATCCTCCTACCTCAGCCTCTTGAGTAGCTACGACTACAGGCATGCACCACTGTGCTTGGATAATTTTAAACATATTTTGGAGAGACAGGATCTCAGTATGTTGCCCAGACTGGTCTTGGACTCCTGGTCTCAAGTGATCCTCCTGCCTCAGTCTCCCAAAGTGCTGGGAGTACAGGCATGAGTCACAGTGCCTGGCCTGTTATCAATTTCTTAGTACTAGAACTATGAAAAGGATTAGATGTTCCTCTATTTATTCAACACCCATCTACACCTGCTTAGTTTCATTCTCCCATGATTCTTCCCTTCCCTTCTTATATCGACTATTAGAAACTATGACCTTTTTGCAAAATTTTTTATTTTAAAAGCAGATTCACTGCAAATAACTATAGTTAAAAACTCAAAATTTTGATTAGACTTCATGTTTGGTAGGAACTGATTTATTTTTCTTCTTGCAATATCTAATAAATATTTATTTTATCTAATAAAACTCCAAAGATATATTTAGGATAAAAAATGAAATGCTGCTGGCCAAATTAGAGTCCTTCAGATTATTTAATTCAGTCTGTCTTATTTCAAAGCAGTGGCCATCAGGAGGAAGATACTGTAGATAAATATTGAATTACTTAAAAAATATTTGTGTGCCTCATCCTCCCCTTTTTAAATCACGGAAGTAATGAACATTCTTGACAAAGTAAAATGTATTTTACTAAGAAGTAAAAGGGAAATAAGTTTAATCATCCTAAAGCTACCACCCAGAAAAAATAATTTACTATATAACCTGCCAGAAAATTTGTGCAAGTTGACTTATAAACATATTGAAAACTGTCCACTTCCTCTGCGTGTGTATTTGTATCCCAAATTTTTCACTCACTGTTATGAACGTATCCGTAAATAAAGGTCTGCCTCATAATGGTGGCATGCTATTCCACTGTGTGAACGATTACAATTTATATAGTCATACTCCTATTATTGGATGTTTACATTGTTTCTTATTTTTCATTACTTTAAACACACTGTAACAAAGATAATTGAAGCATTTTGTTTTAAATATTTGGTGCTAATTTTATAATGCATCTCTGGGAAAGGAGGATCCACTCAATCTATTAAGAACTCCTGCTCTACTGGCGGGATTTGATGACAACATGCCTCACAGGAAGTTCTCTGCTCCCAGATATGGGTCACTGGGCTTCCTGCCTGGGAGGCATGGCAGCAGGCATCATGGGAAGGTGAAGAGCTTCTCCAAGGATGACCCTTCCCTAGTCAGTCCACCTCATGGCATTCCTGGTTTACAAGGCTGGCATGACCTACGTTGTGTGGGAAGTCCGTAGGCCAGGATCCAAGGTGAACAAGAGGGAAGTAGAAGCTGGGCCATTGTGAAGATGCCACCCATGGTGGTTGTAGGCACTGTGGGCTATGTGGAAACTCTTTGAGGCCTCCGGACCTTCAAGACCACCTTTGCTGAGCACATCCAGGAATAGTGCAAGAGGTGCTTCTATAAGAACTGGCATAAGTCTGAGAAGAACTGGCATAATTCTTACAGGCCTTTACCAAGTGCTGTAAGAAATGGCAGGATGAGGACAGTGAAAAGCATCTGGAGAAGAACTTCAACAGCATGAAAAAGTACTCCCAATTCATCTGCATCATTGCTCACACCCAGATGTGCCTGCTTCCTATACTCCAGAAGGCACCTGATGGAGATGCAGATGAATGGAAGCACTGTGACTGAGAAATGAGAGTTGTCCCAGAAAAGTCTAGAGCAACAAGTACCTGTGAACCAAGTGTTTGGGCAGTATGCAATGATAAATGTCACTGGGGTGACCAAGGGCAAAGGCTACAAAGTGGTCACCAGTCATTGGCACACAGACAAGCTGTCCTGGAAGACCCACTAAGGGCTGCACAAGGTTGCCTCTGCTGGGGCATGACATCCTGTCCATGTCGACTTCTCTGTGGTATGTACTGGGCAGAAAGGCTACTACCACTGCCCTGAGATCAACAAGAATACCTACACGATCATCCAGAGCTACCTTATCAAGGATGGCAAACTGATGAAGAACAATGCATCCACTGATTATGATCTGTCTGACAAGAGCATCAGTCCTCTGGATGGCTTTATCTATGGTGAAGTGACCAATGACTTTGTCATGCCGAAAGGCTGGGTGGTGGGAACCAGAAAGTGAGTGCTCACCCTCTGTAAGTCTTTGCTGGCACAGAGCAGTGGCCTCTGGAGAACACTAACACCACCTCCAAGTTGGCCATGGCAGTTTCCAGACCCTGGAGGAGGAGAAAGCGTTCATGGGACCACTCATGAAAGATGGAACAGCAGAGGAAGAAGGAGATTAATGTCAGGAACAGACGGTGCAGCCAGTGAGGTCTAAATAGAAGTTATTTTTCTACTGAAAAACAACCCAAAAACTCTGAATTACAAGGTTGGTTGATGTCATTCATTTTACTTTGTGCTTTATAACTTCCATTTATAAGACAAAACAAAAAACAATAAAAATACTCCAATATTATAACAAACCACTCCCTATATCTAGAACTGCAATAGGAGTTTGAAGGTGGACAAACCTATTTCCCGGCTGCTCCCACCCGTAATTCTCCACCCTACCTTCTCTTATACTATCTAGAATCATGTGGCCTTAATTTTTAATCATTTTTTTCTCCTTAAAAACTAAGAAATAAAAAAATTCAAAGCAGAGATTTGATATACAGGTTCCTTGTTTTATTGTACTTCACTTTATTATATTTTACAGATATTGCATTTTTTACAAATTGAAGTTTGTGGCAACCCTGTGTCAAACAAGTCTACTGGTACCATTTTGCCAACAGCTTGAGCTCACTTCATGTCTGTGTGTCATATCTGGATAAGCCTTGCGGTATTTCAAATTTATTATCATTATTAAATCTGTTATGGCGATCTGTGATGTTACTATTGTAATTCTTTTGGGGTACCACAAATCACACCCATATAAGATGGTGAGTTTAGTTGATAAGTATGTCTGTTCTTACTGCTCCACTGACAGCTCTCCATCTTTCTTCCTCTCCCTGTATTTTCATATTCCCTACAACATAAAATATTGAAATTAGGCCAATTAATAACCCAACAATGACCTCTAAGTGTTGAAGTGAAAGGAAGATTCACATCTCTCTCACTTGAAATCAATCGCTAAAAATGTTTAAGCTTAGTGAGGACAGCATGTTGAAAGCTGAGGCAGGCAGAAAGCTAGGGCTTTTGTGCCAAAAAATTAGCCAAATGGTGAATACAAAGGAAAAATTCTTGAGGGAAATTAAAAATGCTACTCTAGTGAACACATGGATGATAAGAAAGCAAAAGAGCCTTATTGCCTGTATGGGGAGAGTTGTAGTGGTCTGGATAGAAGCTCAAATCAGCCACAACATTCCCTTAAACCAAAGCCTAATCCGGAGCAAGGCCCTAACTCTCCTCAATTCTGTTGAGGTCAAGAGAGGTAAGGAAGCTGCAGAAGAAAAGTTTGAAATTAACAGAAATTGGTGCATGAGGCTTAAGGAAAGACACCATCTCCATAATATGAAAGTACAGAGTGAAAGAGCAAGTGTTGATGTGGAAACTGCAGCAAGTTATCTAGAAGATCCAGATAAGATCACCAATAAAGGTGGCTACACTAAACAACCGATTTTCAATGTATATGAAGCAGTCTACTCTTGCAGGAAGATGCCATCTAAGACTTTCATAACTAGAGAGGAGAAGTCAATGCTTACCTACAAGGGACAGGCTAACTTTCTTTTTAGGGGCTCAGTGCAACTGGTGACATTAAGTTGAAGCCAGTGCTCATTTACTATTCCAAAAATCGTAAGGCCCTTAATTATTATGCTAAATCTACTCTGCCTGTGCTCTGTAAGTGGAACAACAAAACTTAGATGACAGCGTGTCTGTTTACAGCATGGTTTACTGCATAGTTTAAGCCCACTGTTGAGATCTACTGCCTAAAGAAAATATTCCTTTTAAAATATTACTGTTCATTGACAATGCACCGGTGTCAGCCAAGAACTCTGATGGAGATGTACAAGATTAATGGTTTCACGCCTGCTAACACAACATTCGTTCTGCAACCCATGGATCAAGGAGTAATTTCAACTTTCAAGCCTTATAATTTAAGAAATATGATTTTTAAGGCTACAGCTCCCATGGATAGTGGTTCCTCTGATGAATCTGGGCAAACTAAATGGATAACCCCTGGAGAGACTTCACCATTCTGGATGCTATTAAGAACAATGGTGATTCATGGGAAGAGGTAAAATATCAACACTAACAGGAGTTTGGAAGAAATTTATGTCAATCTTCATGGATGACTTTGAGGGGTTCACGACTTCAGTAGAGGAAGTAACTGCAGATGTGGTGGAAAGAGCAAGATAGCTAGAATTAGAAGTGAAGCCTGAAGACGTTACTGAATTTCTATAATCTCATGATAAAATATGAACAGATGAGAATTTGCTTATGGATAAGCAAAAAAGTGGTTTCTTGAGATGAAATCTACTCCTTGTGAAGGTGCTGTGAAAATTGTTGAAATGATAGCAAAGAATTTAGGATAGAAATAAATTTAGTTGATAAAGTAGTGGCAGGGTTTAAGAAGACTGACTCCAATTTTGAAAGAAGTTCTATTGTGGGTAAAATACTGTCAAAGATGACATGCTACAGAGAATCTTTCACACACAAAAAAGAGTCAATTGATGTAGCAAACTTCACTGATGTCTTAGTTTAAGAAATCGACACAGCCATTCCAACCTTCAGCAACCACCACACTGATCAGTCAGCAGCCATCAACATAGAGGTGAGACCCTCCACCGTTAGTAAGATTATAACTTGCTGAAGGCTCATATGATCATTAGCATTATTTATCAATGAAGTATTTTTAAGTTAAGCTATGTATATTACTTTTTTGGACATAATGTCATTGTATATTTAATGTACAGTACAGTGTAAACGTAACTTTTCTATGCAGTGGGAAACCGAAACATTTGTGTGACTTGCTTTATTGTGTTATTTGCTTCATCGCAGTGGTCTGAAACCAAACCTGAAAAATCTCCAAGATATACCTGTACTCAGAGCAATTGAACAAATAAATAATTGGGTGCTCATCTTGTGAGGATGCTAAGATGAATAATGGGACAAGAAGCTAATATTTATTGTTTCCTCTGTGTCAGCTTTTAAATACTCATATTTTACTCAATCTTTAAATACCTCTGCAAAGCTGATGTCCCAGATGAGGAAACTGAGTTCTGGGAAATCATGTGATTTAACAAAGATCAAATCTAGTAAGTGACAGAGACAGATTGGAACCCAGGGCTTCGTGGCTTCACTATACCTCTTTCCTGTGGATAAGCACAGCACCTAACCTCAAAGAGTTCACTAAATGGTGGCATAATGAAGAAGTTATGGCTGACTATAATGCATTTTCCTACATACTTGCAACTTGCCTGTTTACTTTTCTCTAATTTGAGGGGGAAACCCAGGTAGTTCCTTACCATGAGGAAACGCTATTCTTTTTTTTTTTCTTTTTTTTTTGAGACGGAGTCTCGCTCTGTCACCCAGGCTGGAGTGCAGTGGCCGGGAAAACGCTATTCTTAAGCAGGATTGAAATGGAAATGATTATAATGAAAATATGTTTGTGGAGACAATACTGGCCTGGTGTAGCAAACGATGTATCCCTAGGAGACAGGCACCTTCAAGATTTATAAAAGCAGTCTTAAAAATTAGCCAAATACATGTGGTCACCACTTATTCAATGATGAGAAGAAGAATAATTATAATTTTAAAATTCACCACTACCACCAATAAGAATAATTTACTCACCATCTTCTAAAGTTGGAAAGGAGCAGGGATCAGATGAACTTTGGAAGTAATCAGCAAGTATAGGATAGTTTAAAAGGGTCAGTTCACTTTAGTAAGTTGGGAAATACCTTTAGTATATGATGGTATTTTTTTTTATTTTATTTTCTCTCTCTCTCTTTTTTTTTTCTTTTTGAGATGGAGTCTCACTCTCTTGCCCAGGCTGGAGTGCAGTGGCACGATCTTGGCTCACTGCATCCTCCACCTCCTGGGTTCAAGTGATTCTCCTGCCTTAGCTTCCTGAGTAGCTGGGATTACAGGCACTATGCCACCATGCCCACCATGCCCGCCACCATGGCCAGCTAATTTTTGTATTTTTAGTAGAGATAAGGTTTCACCATATTGGCCAGACTGGTCTAAAACTGACCTCAAGTGATCTGCCCGTCTCAGTCTCCCAAAGTGCTGGGATTACAGGTGTGAGCCACCATGCGCGGCCCATGATGGTATTTTCATTTCAGCAACTATACATGAGCAAATGCACACATATATATATATTTGCTTTTTAAAATTAAAATCTATATACACTTAAAGCAAGACCCTTAGTTAAGATCCTCCTGGCTGGATTTGTTGCCCAGGAAGCCAGAGAGGGTTCCTGCTGAGTCCTCCGGGAAGGAGAGTGTATTAGTGTATTAGGAATCTTTCCTCCACGTCTCTGTTTTTTCACCTTTGGACCTTCCTGCTTGAAAGAAATGACAATGCTTAGCTTGAAGAAGAGATGCCTTTTAAATAAGGTATTAGGCAATTCAAGTTCTGTTTGAAATGCAACACACAAACAAATAGGAACTTTTTCTTTTCCTGTTTAAATCTGGAGATCAGAAATAATACCACCAAGTGACAGTTGTAAATAGGCAAATTTTATTTCAAAAGAGAGCTCAATATACCAAAAGCTATGTTACGGTGAAAAGAGGACCAAGGTCAGGATTAGAAGTTTCAATTCTATGTCCTCCCCTCAATAGTCATTTCTTAACTTGCCTGGACCTCAGGTTGTTTATCCAGGCAACAGTGAAAAATACTTGCCCCATCTACTTCTCAGGATTGCTAATGATGATGAAATGAAACAATATATGTGAAAGTCACCTGTGAACCCAGAATGGTATATACTATTTGTTATCATAGTTATAGTCAATATTATTATTAGCTTCCACAATGCTTGATATAACTTGGTACTTGGTTACAACTTGTTTCTGTTGGTTTAGTAACATTCCCATAGCCAAGAGCTGGAGTTTTGGAGCTCTGTGTGTTAGGGCTGGGAGGTTATGTGAACCTATTGAAAAATGATGGCTGATAACCAGAAAGAAGAATATGAGAAATTTGTGGGCTGCTCACCTTTAGTCTGGATTTATCACTCTTAGCCAGCTGGCCAGATTCTCTCTATAGCCCTGACCCCTATGTATCAACAGGAGTTTCTGTGCTCAGAAAAGAGGAAAAGGTAGGAGGTTTCTTAAACTCACATTAACATTAAAGATAGACAGACACACACCAAAAAACCCCAAGCAAGGATGCTGACAAAACAAATTACAGCTGGTCTGCAATTTCCAGAGGACCAGGTTGCGTTGGTAGCCCAGTGGTATGTTTTTTGTTTGGGTGGAGGTGAGGTGGTTAGAAAGACCTTTTCTCACAGTTGGATGAGCTGAGAGACATTGGCCTGACTACCCAAGTCTAGATTGAGATCTGCGACCCAAGAAGAAATACAGATTCTTTGGCCTTATGTATGCCCTGGCATTTTATACTTCCACAGTAATCTACCTAAGGATTGGTCAGGACTTGATGGAAAATTCTTTCTCTGAAGCTGTTCCTGAAATGCCACAGAGTAAGAATACAACCTGTTCACACAGTAGATGACCTTCTATGTTTGGGTTTAAGAAAAGTCCCTACACTCAGAGAAGGGCCAGCCTGGTATGGTCCCAGGGCAACAAGGCCTTCCGAGCTGAATGTCTGGGAAATGTCAGTGTTGGTCTTTCCTTTTGAATTACGGTATTGGATTATTTTGCCTGCTTGCTTCCTCTTTCCTCTCTTTATACATTAATTTTCCCCTCATCCTTATACATTTTCACTCTTCAGAGTCCCACTCCTCTTTCTTTCTTTCCTCTTTCCATCTGTTACTTAATGGATACACACCTTCTGCAAGTGGTGTGTGTGTTCTTGTTGTTGTTTGTTTTGTTGTTTGTTTTGAGACAGTATCTCTCTCTGTTGCCCAGACTGAAGTGCAATGGTGGGATCATAGCTCACTACAACATCAAACTCACAGGCTCAAGTAATCTTCCCACCTCAGCCTTCCAAGTAGCTGGGACTATATGTTTGCAACAATGTGCCTGTCTAATTTTTAAAATTTTTTTGTAGACACATGGTCTCACTATGTTGCTCAGGCTGGTCTTGAACTCTTGGGTTCAAGTCATCCTTCTGCCTCAACCTTCCAAAGTGCTGGGATTACGGGAATGATCCAATGCACCTGTCCCTGCAAGTATGTTAACTGCTTTGTGTCCCATTTTCCTTGTCTGTAAAGTGATAATAAGGATCCTCACTTACTAGAGGTTGAGGGCAATTTATACCTGTTGATTCCCTTTCCTTCCTTTTCTTGTATTTTCCTTATCAGTTTTCTTTAAAGTTTTCTTTCCATTTTTCTTTCATTTCTTTCTTTTTTTTCTTTTTCTTTTGAGACAGGGTCTTGTTTTGTCACCTAGGCTGGAGTGCAGCGGTGTTACCACAGCTCACTGCAGCCTCTACTTCCTAGGCTCAAGTGATTCTCCCACCTCCACCTCCTGAGTAGCTAGGACTGCAGGTGCCCACCACCATACCTGGTTAATTAAAAAAAAAAAAAAATTGTAGATATGGGGGTCTCACTGTGTGGCCCAGGCTGGCCTCAAACTCTGGCTCAAGCAGTCCTCCTGCTTTGGTTTCTCAAAGTGTTGGGATTACAGGTGTGAGCCACTGTGCTTGATCCCCCTTTTGCTTTTTTTTGTTTTTTCTCTACCTCTCCCTCTCTTTCTTATGTGTAAAACTGTCTCTCACCAATTTAGCTTTATGCTTTCAGTAAGCCACTTTGGAACATTCTTTTCTATGGTCTAACCATCTCTCCTTGGCTGCTATAGCAGGTGGTGTGCCTGCCCTGAGTAAGCCTTTCAGAATTGAAGGTAGAGGCTGGGCACAGTGGCTCACACCTGTAATCCCAGCACTTTGAGAGACTGAGGTGGGTGGATTGCCTGAGCTCAGAAGTTTGAGACTAGCCTAGGTAACATGGTGAGACACCATCTCTACTAAAAACACAAAAGATTAGCCAGGCACAGTAGAGTGCGCCTGTAGTCCCAGCTACTTGGGAGGCTGAGGCAGGAGAGTCACTTGAACCTGAAAGGCAGAGGTTTCAGTGAGCCAGGATTGTGCCACTGCACTCCAGCCTGGGTGACAGAGACTCTGCCTCAAAACAAAACAAAACAGAACAAAATAGAATTGAAGGCAGACTTGCATTTATCTGTGGAAGAAGACCACAGATAAATGCAGTGTTGCTGAACCCAAGGATATCATAAATGCAGAGTGGGATTTGATGGTTTACATGTCTTCCCATGCTCAATTGCAGCTGGTGGCATTTTCTTTTTTCAATGAGAATTAACCAAATAGGAAGTAGTTTGGAAGTTTTGTCAACAACTAGAATTATTTGATTCTTGACACATTCAGCAAAAGTCTTTCACTTTTGAGGATGTAGCTTGCAAGACCCTTTGTTTCCTAGCAACAAATCTAACTCCACCTTCTCCCAGCTACTTCTCAGTGTCCAATTCATTGGAGCTACAGAACATTGACACTTCTATGTACCTTAGAAAAAATAGGTTAATGTTGACTCACACATTTAGGGAAGTGTTCTCTGCCAGGAATATGATATGGTTTGGCTGTGCCCCCACCCAAATCTCATCTTGAATTGTAACTCCCATAATTCCCACGTGTTGTGGTGGGGAGCCTGTGGGAGGTAATTGAATCATGGGGACAGGTGTTTCTCATGCTATTCTCGTGGTAGTGAATATGTCTCATGAGATCTGATGGCTTTATAAAGGGGAGTTTCCCCACACAAGCTCTCTTGTCTTGTCTGCCACCATGTGAGACGTGCCTTTCACCTTCTGCCATGATTGTGAGGCCTCCCCAGCCATGTGGAACTGTAAGTCTAATAAGAGTCTTTCTTTTGTAAATTGCCCAATCTCGGTTATGTCTTTATCAGCAGCATGAAAACAGACTAATACAAACAGTATAACTGATTAAGTTAGAAAGTGAGGCTCCATGCTTAGAGCTGCCTGGGGCCACTCAGGGTTTGCTCAATCTGTGTTCCCACCACATGCTGGGTGCTGAACCACGCACCAAAGTTACAATGGTGGGCAAGGAATCTTCTGTGCTCCTAAGTGGTCACCAACTAGTGGGAGTGAAAGCAGGTAAATGGACAGTTTCTCTATCTGTACTATAGGTAAACTCAAAATTTGGGAAGAGTACCAGTGGTCGTGGGCAACTTCTCTACCTGTACTCCAGGTAAATCTAGGATATTGGGGGTATACTAGTGTTGGTGACAGCCGGACATCCTGGGTGTGTTGGTGAGCAAGACTTCCCAAGAAGAAACACCTGACTTGAGTGCAAAAATAGATGAGGCGAATTTAGATTTGAAATGTACTAGGCAGGGGGAAAGAGAATTTTCTAGGTGGAAGGAGCAGCCCGTTCTGAGGCCTTGATATGTGAGTGAGAGAATGGTGCATGTGGGGGTTCAGGTGGCTCCGTGGGACAGGATTGGGGAGTGTGGAGGCAGGGATTGGCAGGAAGATAGAGAGGGACATGGAGGCCAGGAAGCTTTGACTGTTATGGGAAGGTATATGGACATTTTTTTCTGTGGGCAGGAAAGAACCCTTGAGGGCTATTAAAACAGGGAGAAAACATGACCATATATGCTACTTGAGTAACCTCACTCTTAGTTTTAGTAGAATCATCCACTGACAGGAGAGCAAGACTGGATGCAGGAATCCCAGCCAGGAGGGTGACTACTAACATGGTTACACCTGGAATTGCTGGAGAGCTGCACGACGTACGGATGCCTCTGTTCTACCCACAGAGACTCTAATGTAATTGGTCTGGGGTGTAGCCTGGGCTTTGGAATTTTTAAAAGCTTCCCAGGAGATTCTCATGTACAGCCAAGCCTGAGAACCACTGATGTAAGAGAGGCAAAAATGGAGATACTGAAGGACTGTTAGGCTGGCTGGGCTTGGGCAGGACCATATTCCAGTGCTTCCTTTAAAAAGAAATTTCTTTTCTTTTAGAAGCAGTTGGGAGGTCCAGTCTGGAACTTGATGGTCAACTGCAAGTGGGGTCACAAGTGACTGTGAGGGGACCTGTGAGCCTCTGAGTTTCATTCGTACAAAGCCTGAGACTTTCTTTGATGGAAATTAGCAGAATCTCAAGAATGAATTGGTCAGTGACAATTGGGGTTGGTGGAGTGGGGAAAGAAACACATAATATACTTAGAATATATGTTATTTGTGAATTAGCATATGTATATATAACCACTTATACATTTTGTCTAAATTTGGCTTTAATTTTCTTCTTCAAATTGATTGAGATTGGACAGAAACACTTTAAATAAACTACATTGCAAATTTTATATTTAGCCTGCCCAAACTATGGCTAATTTGTGAACAACCAAAACAACAACAACCAAAAAGCAGCGTTTATTTTAAACTTCAAAAAGGATTTATTCAGTTTCTTTCTTTTGTTTTTCCATGCATTGTTTCTCGCAGAGAGCACAATGCCACACCGCACACTCCACATTTCCCCCGTTTCTATTTAGCCCTTCTAAGAATTGCTCAGCCCGAGAACACTGAGAACATTCGGGCACGTCCAAATACCATGGACTTAACCCCTCCGTGCACAGAAAGGCTCACCGGCTTCTTAGCAATGGCTTTGCTGGGAGCTGCAGTGTTCCAACAGCCCCTAGTGTCGGCTGGGATGATGTGACTTAGGGGTTAAATGCAGTTTGCAGTTTCAAAAAAGAAAAGCATGATTTGTTGAAAGAGGCTCCTGAAGAACATGTGAGTCTGAAAGAGTTTGCAACATCTGAGAAGGTGGGAGTGCATGCTCAGGGGCTCTCAAAAACTCGGATTTGGGCCTGAAATCAGGAGAAAGACTCTACTGGGGTTTCTATGACTGTTGTCAACGTATAAGCCTTCCTGTTGAAATCCCTGACAGTACTTTTGACAGCATGTTATTATCTTACAATAAAATCTGTCCCCAACCCCCCAGTCCTGCTGCCGCCTCTAGTTTCTAAGAAGGTGTGGAACAGTTAACCATAGGGGGATGTATAGTTAAAAAGCAGATTCTAGGAGTTCCTGGTGACTTGACTCTTTCAGGCGCTAGGTTGAGATAAAACTCTCTAATTTTGTTTTCATTTTCACTGGAGTTGAAGTAACAACAGCAAGAGAACGCCTCCAGGTTTACAGTTGTATGGCTTATTGTGTATATATCCTATAAAACCGAAAACCATATGGAGAATTCTGCTTTCTTGGCTTTTTGTGTGTGTGTACCAGGAAGTAGTAAAATGTTTTGAGATGCTATTAAGTCCTTAAGTTACAAAATCAAGATTCCACCTTAAAATTTTTCCATACTTTAGTTTGTTACATAGCCTGGGGTGCTGACTGCCTGCCAAATATCTATCAGAGAGTGATTTATGATATATGATACGGTCCCCAGCCCAAATGGAGACTGCGTAGCTGAAACATGAGAAAGGGGAGGCCTTGCTCTCTCGAAACCATGATGACTGGTTTCTGTTTGGCTTTTCCGAGAGAACATACAGTACAAAACGTGCCACAGTTTACAGCACTAAAACTTATGTAAGAAACGAAACACAGTTCAGCTAGAAAGACTTAATTTCTCTTTGCCATTTGTTAACTGATGATTGTTTTCACTCCAAGTGGCCGTTGTTCTTTTTCCTCCATTTCCCCTCCCTCGCCCCGTCCCCGTCCCCCCCTTCCTGCTCCCCCCACCCAGGCCCCGCCACTGCTCATCTACAGAGCTGTGAAATAGAATCAAAGAGCTCTGTTCTGGCAATTAAAATATTTAAAAATGAAATCTCCACTCCATGTTTTCAATATTTCATGTACGTTCCATTCTACTATGACTAAGAATGTATTGTGATTTCTAGTGTTTTCTGTTCTGCAAATGTTTCCTTTGCAGCTGGGAAGAAGTACATCTCCCATATGGCTTTTAGGACACTTTGCAATATGCTCAGATAAAGCAATATGGACCTGAAAAGGAAAAGAAAGCAACCAGTTCTTCATATCAAAATCTCTGTGGCATTCTGGGTAACTGCAATACAAAGAATAGTGTGATGGTTTGGCTTTCAAAGATACTGTTAGTGATATTTCTACAGGTTGTTTTGATTGTGAATGCTGAGAGTTTTTATTGGTATAAATGTTTATTGCTTTTTTCTAAATATAAAATAAGTCTATGTTCACTAAAGAAAATTTGGTAAGTGCAGGAGAGTACATGGAAGGCAATGTACAATAACCCATTTGGTTTTCCAAGTTGTCTTATATCCTTATTTTATTCAGTGTCACCAATTTTTTTTTTTTCTTTATGGGATAGAGTCTTGCTCTGTCACCCAGGCTGGAGTACAGTTGTACAATCTGGGCTCACTGCAGCCTCCACCTCCCGGGTTCAAGTGATTCTTCTGCCTCAGCCTCCCGTGTAGCTGGGATTACAGGTGCCTGCCACCGCACCCAGCTAATTTTTATAGTTTTAGTAGAGACAGGGTTTCACTATATTGGCCAGGCTGGTCTCGAACTCCTGACCTTGTGATCCACCCTCCTCAGTCTCCCAAAGTGTTAGGATTACAGGTGTGAGCCACCATGTCCAGCTGAAAACTTGGTTTCTAATGGCTGCATAATGTATAATAATATTACCATGTGCCTGTTTTCTTATTACAAGATATTTAGGGTATTTCTATTTTTAATGGAAATATTGTTATAAATAATGTGATAACTGTGAATATGGATATTTGACTATATTCCTTATTATTTCATTTGGATAGATATTCCATAACTGGCATTACTAGGTCAGAAATTATGAATCTGTTTTTATAACCTTGCTACATACTTTTGTATTGGTTTATAAAGTCTCTACTATATGTTACTACCACCACTCTATGTGGAATGTATGTGAATTTCATCCTCAAATTCTTCAATATTCTAGTAGTTGGTAGGTTTTTTTACATCTTTGCCATTTCAGCACATATAAAATAATAAAATTAATATCTGTATGTTCCTAATTATTAAAACAACATATTTTTCCCCTTATATGTAGTCCATTAATGCTGAAGTTTAGTGACTTGGTTTAATAACCTTTCCCAAACCCATACTCTGTATAACAGAAATTTCTTTGGAAAAATTTCAGAATATACATCTCTTTATAATAACCTGAGAAGTAATTTTTCTATTAGGGCATTTGCATACTGCATGGAAATCTGGCCAGGACTTGAACAGATGGTTCCAAAACTTGGGGTATGTTAAACTTAAACATCAGTGTAACTTGGGATCTTCTGCAAGGTCTTCCGCAAGGTCTTCCGCAAGGACTGTGAAAGTCCTGCTTCTTGGTATCATTTCCTGACAGGTGTGTGTTAATGTTTCAGGATATACTGGGGTGTACTGCTTTTTGTTCCTGATTCTGCTCACAAACTTGTCATTTATTTGACCACTGATTGTTGAAATTAGGATGCTCTCAATAAGGCATCTTTGGATCATGTTTATCTCAAAACTGTTCCTACTAAAGGTTTTTGTGACTTGCTTTCACATATCAGGGTTACTGCTAATGTGTCCCTAATACTTTGTTGAGAAGGTGAAAGTGATAGTTGAAGTCACTTTAAAGTCAGTCCTAGGAATGCCTCTCAAATTCTCCCTGGTTTTCTATTTTCTAAATTACCATTTACTGAGCACCTCTTACATGCCAGGTACATTTCACACTTGATTTTGCTTAAGCATTATTACAATCCAATAGAATTTGGATAATGATGCATTTTCACAGGCAAAAATAACCTCAGAGAGATTAAGTCGTTTGCCCAGAGACGTAGAGATTATAAATAATAGTTGATAAATACACAGAGACTCAACATTCCTGTTTGGTAATTACAGAGGCTGTAGAAATAGACATGTCAAGGGCTCTCAACTACTGAGTCTCCAAAAGTCAACTGGGAATCTTTTAATTATTTACATCCAGGAAAAATCTTTTACCTATTCCCTGAATAAAATATAACATGTTTTAAGGTCATTTTCCAAACTTTCTTGCTTTAGGTTAATCATTAGTGAGAGTCCCCAACATTTCTCAGATTGTGTGCAAACCCTGAAAGGATAGCAGAAATTTACACAGTGACCCCAGACTGTTAGATTTATCCTGTAGCTTGAGTTGAGCACCTTGAATTTATATCCATATATGTCTTGCAAATTCTTTTGCTTTGTGGCTTAGTAGCAAGGCATTTACCCTCTGGACAGCGCAGTCAGGTGTGCCCATAAAAACAGGAGTTGATCATTTATGAAAGCTGACTGTGGAGTAAGCTAAAGGTGCTTTGAGGACATGCTTTTAGTGTCCACTCTTAGAAACCTGTATTTCAACTTCCCTGGGGCTCAGAATTTTAAAGATCAAGCTTCTTAGCCTCTTCAGCCTCTGTAAGTTCAGATAACCTGTTGCTATTTTTGAATATAAATAGACCTTATTAGGAATTAAAAGAACTGCCCAAAGGTTTTTCCCCTTTTCTCATTTTGGTGTTTGGATTGTCAGCGGAAGTCTTGAGCTTTGAGACTTGGCAAGGCAGCGCCTTCAAATAAACATCCTGTGGACAAAATTGTCTGGCCCAGCACTCGGTGTTCCAGGATGATTGACAGGAAGCAGCATGTGCTGAGAGGAGGGAGGATGGACACTCTGAGCATGGTGGCTTCCAGTTCCCTCAAACAATAGCCAAGCTCCCAGGGAGCCTCACACCTTCTTTTTCCCATCTACTGGGGTGGTGGGGGTTAGGGAGGATGTGGGCTGGGCAAGAGGTGAGAGGAGCCTTGGAACTCAACTCAGCAATTACAAATAACCAACCAAAACCTCTCGATAATGCTTCCACTGGAGGGATAGAAAGATATGTGCAGAGATCTGGGATGACAGCTTGAATCAAGCAGTGGCCAAAAAGGAGCCATCCAAAGCTAAAGCCAGCACTGGTCACCTTGGGGAACGGGGCTTGATGAAATGAGCAGAAGTGAGGAGAGATCTGGAAGGGTGAAAAGAAGTGAAATGAAACTCACATGTAAAAGAAAATGAACATTAAAAAAAAATCCAGTTATGTGCCAGGATTTTGCATATGTGTTTACTTTTGATCCTATTGCAGGTATTTGAGGCAGGTATTATATGAATTCTTTCAGATGATGAAACTGAGGCTCAGAGAAGCTAAATAAAATTATCCAATGTGACAAGCTTAGACCATGGCACAACTAGAATTTGAGTTCCAGTCCTTTGGACCCTCCAAACCCATGCATTTTCCTCTATCACATTTCCTCCCTAAACTTGTCTAAGTCCTACCCTCTTGTTTCTCTGCTTCAGTCCTGGTGGAGAATATATAGAAGAGAATTTATCACCCTAGCTCAGTCTCCTACAACTTCCAATTTATATCTTCCATTCCTGTCTTCCCAAACCTTTTGCCATTGTCTTAATCATCAGGTATTTCCATATCTCTGGGTCTTTATCATGTCGTTTTCTCTGCTACAATGACTATCTCTTCATTCACCCTAATACAATCTACCATACACCCTTCAAAGTACAGTTCAAATGCCAACTTCTTCAAACAGCTCATGTATCTTACTGTCACTCACTCTTCCAAGGAGGATCAGTACCTTCCTAACACTGTAGTCTTAACAGTAATTTGTGTCTACCTCTGTTATAATTATCACATGTTACTTGGAATCTGAATATCCATAGTTATTACTAAATCATGAACAACAGTAACTGAAATCACCATAAAATCTAGACCTGTCTTTTGGTGACTTGATGGCCCATTTGGGTAAGTGTTAGGCTTCAATCCTAACATTGATAGAAGGAGATCTGTTTCTCCCTCTGTCTCTGAGAGTCCCCAATAGATTGCTTACCATATTTTATGAATTAATATAAGAAGAAATGGCAGAGACATTGGAGGGACAGTGGAAAAGTGACTCTCTGTCTAATTCTTTCTTTCCTGCCTTCCTGCCTCCCTGCCTCCCTGCCTCCCTGCCTTCCTGCTTTCCTTCTTTCCTCCTGTAGTTACTGAGTATCACCTAAGAGTTTTGTGCTAGGGTAGATGCTGAGGACGCAATGGTGAGCAGAACCCACACTTCTTCTGCCCCTGTGGAGTTAGAGTCCATTGAGGAAGACAAAGATTACAGATACAACACACAAAATATACAATTGTGAACTGTACTAGATGATTTTAAAAAATGACCAAGAGGTTACATGAACCTAATTCTGATGGACTCAACCTAGTCTCAGGAAGAGGTAGGTGGTTGTTGACAGTCTAAAGTGAACTTTTAGGAAAAGGAGTTAAATCAGTCTGAAAAGTGATCAGATTGCCATGAAATCTTTAAAGGCAAGAGTTGTTGCTGCTGTTCATAGAAGACAAGGTGCAGAGGGAGTGCCTCTTCCACCAGGAAGAGGAGAGATAACAATCTCATAAGAGAATGCTCTGTTTTTGGCACTTCCAAGATTTGGCTCATATGATGAAATCTCAGAATAGAAAAAATAGAAAAGTGCACACCTCATGTTCTCAGAATAGAAAGTATAGCAAGTTGCCCACTTCATATTCTTTCATGCTCAGTCAGAAAAACAGCAGAACATTGAAATTCGATGATGAAATTCATGAACTTTTGTTTTGTTTTTGTTTTAGTTGCATTCCCCTAAAATCTCCTATGGCTATATAAAGTCAGCTTTTGTGATAGATACATATGTATGTGTATACACATATATGCTATATATCATCATCTGTTTATTAAACCTCTTGCCTTCAATTTGCAGCAAGACAAATTGTTTTCTTTTTATATATTCTTAGAATTGTTGAAAATGGAGGGGAAATGAAGGGTGGGAATGGAGGTAGTGGAGGTGATAAAATGGGCCACTCAAAATTATCCCATGCATCAAAATACTTAGGGGTAATTCACGGACGGTAGCCTTTCACATGAACATCCCATAAGGGGCCTTCTCTGCGTGTGTGAGCCTTGCAAAGAACTTATGATTTGGAGAGGCCCAGTGGCTAGCATGCCAGAGGCAGACGCTGGAGCAGAGAGGACACTCCCAAGACACTATAAGCCAATGTGCTGTTTATCCGCATTCTCTGGGAAGTCACAGAGATATGATTCAACCATATGTTCACACACAACGTGAAACCTTCATGAGACGTGGGCTGCTTGCCAGGTGCCCATCTCCCTTCCTTCGTCTCTTCTTTTCTTCCTCTGAAGTACTGATTTTGGTGAACCATAGAGACCAAATTGGGGAAGTTATATTGTATTTTCTTTAGTATTTGAAATGGTTGTGATACATCTAGATTTGTAAAAGTTTACATTCTCAATACTTCTGTTTAGAGAACAAAATCAAACTTCCATAATTTGGCATTAAAAACTTCATATGCCTCCCAGCCTTATCTACTCTGACTCCTTGTCTGAGGCAATCTAGTCTCCTTGATCTTGGAACAGTCCTGCTCTCTTTGTTCCTGCTGTTATTATCAACCAGGGCTGACCAACACCCACATATACCTCATTCTCTAACTACCTCTGGTCTATCCTCTTAAAAGGAACTCCCTGGTTCCCAGTGCCTGTGCCTCCCCCTTCCCTGAACTCATAGCACTTCCAGGTTATCTGGCAACTTGTCCTGTGCAGGTTTCTGAAAAAGCTTGCTTTGCTGTTATTGTATTGTTGTGGAACTCAGGTTATTATTTTATTTTTCCACTTCAGATCCTCCACTGTCTCCTGGTCTCCATAAGAGCTGGGACCTTTTCTTTCATATTTTTTTCACCTTGGCTGCTTGAAACACTGCATAATCTGAGCAAATCATATGTCTTTAATAAATCACTTGTTTATTTATTGAAGAGATCATTTTCTTCACTTAAACTACCAGAAGAGGGGTCAAGGAGGACAGAACTGATATCTTTTGACAAGATGTCTTAATAAGGCACAGGGATAAGACTTTTATAGATATAATCTTATTTAATGTATTCCGAGACCTGGTAAATGAATTATTTTTATATCCATTTTACAGATACAGACATTTCACTCAGAAGTTTTGTGCTATTTGCTGGGATCATACAGAATATGTGTCAAAGCTTGGTTATCTTTTTTCCCCACAAAAATGTATTCACTGAAATAGCCATGAAATAAATGTTCACTGGAGTGCATATGTCAGGTAGCAGAGAAACAATCATGAGCCAAAATCTACCCAGGACTTGTTTTCATGGTAGTCAGGTGAGTGGGAAAACATCTGCAAACCAAACAACCACCTAAATAAATGTGGAGCTGTGAATGTGAAAAGTGCTAGGACACAGAGATCCATCTATTAAGAGAGTATATAATAATAGGGTATTTGACCTATTCGGGGAAGGAAGGAAACATTTCCTCATTGAAGTCATACTTGAGCTGGATATGTAGGCTGAGTAAGAGTTTACTAAGGGAAAGGAAAAAGGTCATATTCAGAGAGAGGCCCACAAGTGCAAAGGCCCTGTGGTAGGAAAAAGCATGGCAAGTAAGGAAGACTGAAAGATTCCAGGATGGCTGGAGTGTGTGTGCCTGCGTGTAAGTGTATGTGTGTGAGAGATAAGGTGTGAGGCTAGAAATGTAAGGCTTTATGATTGTTTCTCCATTTATCTTAAAAATAGGCATGATGGCTCACAACTATGATCTTAGCACTTTGGGAGGCCAAGGCAGGCAGATCACTTGACTTCAGGAGTTCAAGAAATCAAGGCTGGACAATATGGAAAAACCCTATCTCTGCAAATAATAATAATAAAAAAATTAGCCAGTTGTGGTGGTGTGCACCTGTAGTCCCAGCTACTTGGGAGGCTGAGGGAGGATTGCATGAGCCTGGGAGGTTGAGGCTGGAGTGGACCGTGATTGCACCACTGCCCTCCAGCCTAGGCAACAGAGTGAGACTCTGTTTCTAAATAAATAAACAGTGAATCCATTCAAGAGATTGCAGTCTATGAATGACATGATGATTTTAATGCAGAGAGCAGATGGAAGTGAGGCAAGGGTGGAAGAGGGTAAGCCAAGCAGGAGGCTATTGTAGCAGTCCTGGTGATCAACAAAAATAGCTGGACTAGTAAATAAAGGAACAGTGGTGGGAGTGTAATGCAGAAAAAGGGATGGA
>NW_012108897.1:63189-65447 GCF_000951045.1 Mandrillus leucophaeus
CAACTTTTATGCACAAAGAAGGGAGAAGAGAGTTAACATTCATTGGATGCTCTGAAATGTTTTGTATTCATTTAGCTAATATTTGTTCAACACCTACTCTGTGCTCTGTTTTGGGTTCTTGGCATTTATCAGAGAACAATGCAGACATAGACTCCTGACCTCTAGGAGCTTACATTCTAGCAGGGGAATGAGACATTAAAAAATATGATAAACACTCAGAATAGAAGGTGGTAAATGTGGAAATACAAAAAAAGTAGAATAATATAATGGAGATTAGAAGAACAAAGGGCAAATAAATTTAGGGGATTAGGTAGGATGGTCAGGGTGATCCTCATTGACAAGGTAATACTTAATTAAAGACTTGATGGTGATGGGAAGTTAGCCAAGAGATATCTGGGAGAAGAGCCTTCCAAGCAGAGACTTTAGGCAGGGTGAAAGCTCGAAGGTGAATGTGTGCTTGAGGCTTCCAGTGTGGCTGGTGTGAGTGGGAGTGGGGGAGGGAGAGAGAGAAAGGGAGAAAAGGAGATACAGATTCGATAGAGCCTTACAGGGCATTCATTCAGTGAGAGTGAAATGCTGCAGTACTGCAAGGTTTTGAGCACAATAGAGACATGATCTGATATATGTTTCAAAAAGTATGACTTTTTCTTTTCTTTTCTTTTTTGAGGCAGAGTCCTACTCTGTTGTCCAGGCTGAAGTATAGTGGCATGATCTCAGCTCACTGCAACCTCTGCCTCCAGGGTTCAAGCGATTCTCCTGCCTCATCCTCCCATGTAGCTGGGATTACAGGTGTGTGCCACCATGTCTGGCTAATTTTTGTATTTTTAGTAGAGACTGGGTTTCGGCATGTTGGCCAGGCTGGTCTCGAACTCCTGACCTCAGGTGATCCACCTGCCTCCACCTCCCAAAATGCTGGGATTACAGGTGTGAGGCACCACGCCTGGCCTCACGAAGTATGACTTTGAATGCTGTGTTGAATAATAAAGATGACAAGATTCCCTGAGGGGTTGTGCATAAGATGTCAGAGGAAAAGAGAAGTTAAGAACAACTCCAAATTCCTCAAAGAATTTAAAACAGAACTCCCATTTGACCCAGCAATTCCATTGCTGGGTATATACCCAGAGGAAAATAAATCATTCTGCCCAAAAGATGCATGTACACTTATATTCACCAAAGCACTGTTCACAATAGTAAAGACATAAAATCAACCTTGGTGTCCATTAACAGTGGATTGGATAAAGAAAATGTGGTATGTATACACCATGGGATGCTAGGCAGCAACAAAAAAGAATGAGATCATGTCCCTTGCAGCAACATGGATGCAACTGGAGGCTATTATCCTAAGTGAATTAACACAGAAACAGAAAACCAAATACTTCGTCTTGTCACTTATAGGTGGGAGCTACACATTGGTACATATGGAAACAAAGAGGGGAACAATAGACATTGGGGCCTACTTGAGGGTGGAGGGAGGGAGGGGAGCAAGGGCTGAAAAACTACCTATTGGGTACTCTGCTTACTACATAGGTGAAGGAGTATTTGTATCCCAAACCTCAGTGTCATGCAATCTACTCATGTAGCAAACCTGCATACGCACCCTCTGAATCCAAAATAAAAGTTGAAATTATTTTTACAGAAGAATGACTCCGAGGTTTTTGTCATGAGTTACCATCAACTGATACGGTAAAGCTTACAGATATAGCACAATTTTGGGAGGAGACTAGAAGTTCACTTTTAATCATATTGTATTGGAAACATCTATTAGATATCCAAGTGGAATGCCAAATAGGAAGATAGGTAAATGAGCCTGGAGAGAGAGAGGGAGAGAGAGATCTGAGGAAGGAGGAGAAGCAAGAGAGTTACATATTATGTTTCATTTAATTCTCGTGGTAACAGGTGATGCTATCTTCAGTTTACAAATAGAGAAGCAAGCTCAGAGTGGCTTGCTCTGACTTACCTGCATTCAAAGCCCATCATCAGCCTCCAGAATTACATGGTATCAATTTTCCTGCCATAAAGGTTCTATATTCCAGGATTTGTTCAAGGTTCCTTGTCATAAAGAACTTCGGAGAATCCCTTGAACCCAGGAGGCAGAGGCTGCAGTGAACCAAGACTGCGCCATTGCACTCCAGCCTGAGTGACAGAGTGAAACTCCATCTAAAAAAACATCATCTCTCTAGAAAAGAGACGGCACGTTATGCTTTCAAAACCCCCCGAGCTAGAATACCTGAGTCTGTTTAAAAAAAAAAAAAAAATAA